>NC_090391.1:82493296-82806630 GCF_036365525.1 Heterodontus francisci | reverse complement strand
CTTGGTGTAAAAGATTTTCTTCATGTCCCCTCTAATGCATCGACCAATTAACTTAAATCTGTACCCCCTGGTAATTGACCTCTCAGCGAGGGGAAATAGGTCATTCCTGTCTACACTAACTCGACCCTTCATAATTTTGTACACCTCAATTAAGTCACCTCGCAGCCTCCTCTGTTCTCAGGAAAACAACCCGAGTCTATCCATTCTTCCCTTATAGCTGCAACTTTTAAGCTCTGGTAATATTCTTGTAAATCTCCTCAGTACTCTCTCTGGAGCAATCGTCTCCTTACTGTAATGTGGTGACCAGAACTTTATGCAATTCTCCAGCTGTGGCCGAACCACCCTTTAATGCAGTTCTAGCATTACTTCCCTGCTTTTGTATCCTATACAACGGACAATAAAGGGAAGCATTCCATACACCATTTTCACCACTCAATCTACCTGTTTTGCCACCTACAGGAACGTGTGGACATGCACTCCGAGGTCACTCACTTCGTCTACCCGTCTCAGTATCCTCCAGTTTATTGTGTATTCTCTCGCTTTATTTGCCCTCCTCAAATGCATTACATCATTTTTTTTTCTGGATTGAATTCCATTTGCCACTTTTCCTCCCACTCAATCAAACCATTGATAACATTCTGGAATCTACGGCTATTCTCTTCACTATCAACTGCATGGTTAATTTTTGAGCCATAAGCAAATTTTCCAATTATGCCTCTCACATTTAAGTCGAACTCATGAATATATAACACAAACAGCACAAGAGTCAACACTGAGCCCTGTAGAAGGCCACTGGAAGCAGTTTTAACTATTCGCAAAAACATCCATTGACTATTAGCCTTTGTTCCCTGTCCCTGAGCCAATTCTGGGTCCAACCTGCACATTCTCATGTATCCCATGGGCTTTCATTTTACTTACCAGTCTGCCTCGCGGGACCTTGTCCAATTCCTTACTAAAATCCATGTAGACCACATCAACTGCACTACCCTCATCAATCGTCTTGTTAGTTACTCAAAAAACTCAATCAAGTTAGTAAGCCATAACCTTCCAGTAACAGATCCATGCTGACTATCCCTGATTAATCTGTGCAATTTATCTTGTCCCTCATAATTGATTCTCAGAATTTACCGACCACCGAGGTCCAACTGACCAGCCGATAACGATTTGGACTATTCCTCGCATACTTTTTAAACAAGGGTACAACATTCGTATCGCTCCAATTATTTGGCACCTCGCCTGCATCCAGTGAGGTTGTGAAAATGATCCACTCCTTCCTCGATGGCTTCTTTTAACAACCTGGGATGCAATCCATCCGGCCCGAGCGATTTATGCACTTTCAAGGATGGCAGACCCTTTAGTACTTCGTCTTTCATTATGCTTATCGTCTCGAATATTTCACACTCCTCCTCTTTAACTACAATGTCTGCAACAACCCACTCATTTGTGAAGACAGAGACCAAAAACTCACTAAGTAGCCTTCCCACATATTATGCATCCATGCATAAGTAACCTTAGTCATAGAGTCATAGAGTGATACAGCTCTGAAACAGGCCCTTCGGCCCACCGAGTCTGTGCCGACCAAAAGACACCCATTTATACTAATCCTACATTAATCCCATATTTGCAACCACATCCCCACCATTCACCTACCACCTACCTACACTAGGGGCAATTTGACAATGGCCAAATTTACCTATCAACCTTCTGTATCTCTGATAGGCCGTACCCTTTTCTTAGTTATCCTCTTGCTCTTAATATACTGATAAAACAACTTCGGGTTTTCCTTGATTTTAGCTGCCAATAATTTTTCATGTCTTCGCTTTGCTTTTCTGATTTACTTTTTTCTTCACCCCTGTACTTTCTAACTCCTCCAGGCTTTCTAAACTATTAAGATTTTTGTGATCATCATAACATTTCTTTTTATGCTTTAACTTACCCTGTTACCTTCTGGATGACCAGGAGACTCTAGATTTGGCAGTACCATTCGTTATCTTTGTGGGTACAAGCTACGCTGTACCTGTAGTATCTCGTTTTTGAAGGCCTTTTGAATGGTTAACCACTGATTTCCCTTCAAGTAGCCATATCCAGTCCTCGTCTGCCAGATCGCCTCTCAGTTTCATAAAATTTGCCTTACCAAAAATTTAGAATTCTTACTCCTGTTTTAACTGTATCCTTCTCCATAATTATGTTAAAACTAACTGCATTATGGTCACTATCTCCAAAATGATCACCCATTGTTACTTCCTGCACTTGCCCAGCTTTATTAACGAAGATTAAATCTAGAATTGCGCCCCCTCTCGTTAGACTTGCTGCGAGCTGGCTGAAAAAAAGGTTCTCTTAAACCCAGTTCAAGAATGTTGCCCCTTATGTGTCCTTCACACTGTTTGTTTCACAGTTGATATTGGGGTAGTTGCACTCAGAGATTTGCCTACATATTTGTTCTTCTATCTACTTCTCACAATTTTGGGGTCTATAGTACACACCTGGTAGTATGGCTGCCATTTTTATTTTTGATATCCACTCATATGGCCTCGTTTGATGATTCATTTATCATATAATCCCACCTCAAAGCTATTATTGATACATTACCAATAATGCTACACCCCCTACTTTTTATCTCCCACTCTATCTCGCCTGGGGCGTTCCAGGGATGTTGAGGCGCTTCCCTCTTTAAGCCAAGTTACCTTTATAGCAATGATTTTGTGTAGCCATGTGTATATCTATGCCCGCAGCTAATCAGCTTTATTTCCTATACTCCTTGCATTTAGATAAATATCCTTTAACAATATTAAATTCCTCTGCTGCACACTTTTCAACCTTTGTTTTCTTCTTTCTTTCACAGCTGGTCGCTATTTTTTTAGCTTCCTGCTCCCTTCCCTGTAATTGTCCGATCTATAAATGTGCTCAGGTTCACATACCCTGCCAAACTAGTTTAAACCATCCCCAGTAGCACTCTAAAACCTTCTTGCAAGGATATACGACCCAGTACTGTTCAGGTGTAGAGCATCTGCCTTGTTCAGGCCCCAGCTTCCCCAGAAATGGTCCCAGTGCCCCAGAAATCTGATATTCGCCCTCCTGCACCATCTCTCAAGCCACGGATTCATCTGGTGTATTTTTCTATTTCTATACTCACAAGTACATGGCCTTAGCAGCAATCCGGAGATTAATACTTTTGAGGACCTGCTTGCTAATCTCGTTCCTAATTTCCTAAACTCATCTTGCAGGATCTCATCCCTCTTTCCTCCTATATCGCTGGTGCCAATTTTTACCACGATCTCTGGCTGTGCACCATCTTCCTCCACAATACCCAGTAGCCTCTCAAAGATATCCATGATCGTTACACGAAGGAGGTAACAAACCATTCTGGAATCACATCATTTTTCTTTATTCATTCACGGGATATGCGCGTCGCTGGCTAGGTCAGCATTTATTGCCCATCCCTAATTGCCCTTGAGAAGGTGGTGGTGAGCTGCCTTCTTGAACGGCTGCAGTCCATGTGGGGTAGGTACACCCACAGTGCTGTTAGGAAGGGAGTTCCAGGATTTTGACCCAGCGACAGTGAAGGAATGGCGATATAGTTCCAAGTCAGGATTGGTTGTGACTTGGAGGGGTACTTGCAGGTGGTGGTGTTCCCATGTATTTGCTGCCCTTGACCTTATAGTTGGTAGAGGTCGCGTTTTTTGGAAGGTACTGTCGAAGGAGCCTTGGTGCATTGCTGCAGTGCATCTTGTAGATGGTGCACATTGCTGCCACTGTGCGTCGGTGGTGGAGGGAGTGAATGTTTGTAGATGGGGTGCCAATCAAGCGGGCTGCTTTGTCCTGGATGGTGTTGAGCTTCTTTAGTGTTGTTGGAGCTGCACCCATCCAGGCAAGTGGAGAATATTCCATCACACCCCTGACTTGTGCCTTGCAGATTGTGAACAGGCTTTGGGGAGTCAGGAGGCGAGTTACTCGCCTCAAGATTCCTAACCTCTGACCTGCTCTTGTAGCCACGGTATTTATATTGCTACTCCAGTTCAGCTTTCGGTCAATGGTAGCCCCAAGGATGTTGATAGTGGGGGATTCAGCGATGGTAATGCCGTTGAATTTCAAGGGGAGATGGTTAGATTCTCTTTTGTTGGAGATGGTCATTGCCTGGCACTTGTGTGGCGCGAATCTTACTTGCCACTTACCAGCCCAAGCCTGGATATTGTCCAGGTCATGCTGCATTTCTACACGGACTACTTCAGTATCTGAGTAGTTGCGAATGGTGCTGAACATTGTGCAATTATCAGCGAACATCCCCACTTCTGACCTTATGATTGAAGGAAGGTCTTTATTGAACCAGGTGAAGATGGTTGGGCCTGGGACACTACCCTGAGGAACTTCTGCAGTGATGTCCTGGAGCACAGATGATTAAACTCCAACAACCACAACCATCTTCCTTTGCGCTCGGTATGACTCCAGCCAGCGGAGGGTTTTCCCCCTCATTCCCATTGACCTCAGTTTTGCTAGGGCTCCTTGATGCCATACTCTGTCAAATGCTGCCTTGAAGTCAAGGGCAGTCACTCTCACCTCACCTCTTGAGTTCAGCTCTTTTGTCCATGTTTGATTTAGAGCTTTGGATCAGAAATTGGTTAGCTGAAACAAGACAGAGGGTGGTGGTTGATGGGAAATGTTCATCCTGGAGTTTAGTTACTAGTGGTGTACCGCAAGGATCAGTTTTGGGGCCACTGCTGTTTGTCATTTTTATAAATGACTTGGATGAGGGTGTAGAAGGGTGGGTTAGTAAATTTGCGGATGACACTAAGGTCGGTGGAGTTGTGGATAATGCCGAAGGATGTTGTAGGTTACAGAGGGACATAGATAGGCTGCAGAGCTGGGCTGAGAGATGGCAAATGGAGTTTAATGCGGAAAAGTGTGAGGTGATTCACTTTGGAAGGAGTAACAGGAATGCAGAGTACTGGGCTAATGGGAAGATTCTTGGTCGTGTATATGAGCAGATAGATCTTGGTGTCCAGGTACATAAATCCCTGAAAGTTGCTACACCATTTAATAGGGCTGTTAAGAAGGCATATGGTGTGTTAGCTTTTATTAGTAGGGGGATCGAGTTTCGGAGCCACGAGGTCATGCTGCAGCTGTACAAAACTCTGGTGCGGCCGTACCTGGAGTATTGCGTGCAGTTCTGGTCACCGCTTTATAGGAAGGATGTGGAAGCTTTGGAAAGGGTGCAGAGGAGATTTACTAGGATGTTGCCTGGTATGGAGGGAAGGTCTTCCGAGGAAAGGCTGAGGGACTTGAGGTTGTTTACGTTGGAGAGAAGGAGGAGGAGAGGTGAATTAATAGAGACATATAAGATAATCAGAGGGTTAGATAGGGTGGATAGTGAGAGTCTTTTTCCTCGGATGGTGATGGCAAACACGAGGGGACATAGATTTAAGTTGAGGGCTGATAGATATAGGACAGATGTCAGAGGTAGTTTCTTTACTCAGAGAGTAGAAGGGGCGTGGAACGCCCTGCCTGCAACAGTCGTAGACTCGCCAACTTTAAGGGCATTTAAGTGGTCATTGGATAGACATATGGATGAAAATGGAATAGTTTAGGTCAGATGGTTTCACAGGTCGGCGCAACATCGAGGGCCGAAGGGCCTGTACTGCGCTGTAATGTTCTATGTTCTATGAACCAAGGCTGTAATGAGGTCAGGAGCTGAGTGGCCCTGGCGGAACCCAAACTGAGCAACACTGAGCAGGTTGTTGCAAAGCAAGTGCTGCTTGATGGCACTGTTGATGACACCTGCCATCACTTTACTTATGATTGAGAGTAGGCTAATGGGGCGGTTGTTGGCCGGGTTGCATTTGTCCTGCTTTTTGTGTACAGGACATACCAGGACAATTTTCGACATTGCAGGTTAGATGCCTGTGTTGTAGCTGCACTGGAAAAGCTTGGCTAGGGGCGTGGCAAGTTCTGGAGCACTAGTCTTTTGTACTTATTGCCCTAATATTGTCAGGGTCCATAGCTTGTTCAGTATCAGTGCCTTCAGTCGTTTCTTGATATCACGTGGAGTGAATCGAATTGGCTGAAGTTTGGCAACAGTGATGCTGGGGACTTCAGGAGCAGGCCGAGATGGATCATCAACTCTGATGATCTGCAACCATAGAAACGCCTGTTTGTTCCCCTAAATATAGAATCCCCTATCACTATTGCTCTGTTGTCTTTCTCCTCCCTCCCAGCACAGCTGAGCTACCGTGGTGCTCTGGTCATGACTCTCGCTGCATTCACCAGATAAATCCTCTCTGCCATCGGTACTCTGAACTAAATATCGGTTAGAAAATGGTATGCCCTCTGGGGACTCCTCCACTACCTGCATTGAACTTCTTGTCTGTCTGGCAGCCACCCAATTCCTCTCTGCCTGTGCTCCCTTAAACTCCGTGGTGACTGCGTCCTGAAACGTACTATCCACGTAGTACACTGCCTCACAGATGCGCCACAGTAACTCCAGCCACCACTCGAGTTCCGAAACCCCGAGTTCAAGCTTCTGCAGCCAGTGACACTTCCTGAAGATGCGTTCGTCAAGGTCACAGGGTGCATCCACGACTACCCTCATGCCACAGGATCCACATTCCGCTTCTCTGTGTTGCCCTGCAATTACTTAACTTTAATAAGCTGCTACTTTTTATGTAATAAATGGATTAACTTCCCCCACCCCTTCAAAAAGACCCTGTTTAATTCCCCCGTCCTTGTGAACAGATCCTACCTCAATTCCCCTCCCTGTTAACAGACCCTGTCGATAAAACGCTATGTAATTTCCCTTTCCTAGGAGCAGACATTGACTAATTTCCCATCCCTTTGAACAGACCCTGCCTAATTCCCCCCTCTCTGTGCAATGATCTTGTCCAATTCCCATCACCCTGTGAACAGGCCCTGTCTAATTCCCCCCTCCCTGTGAACAGATGCAGTCTTATTCCAAAGCTCCATAATACTGATTCTGTCGAATTACCCCCTCCCTGTGAACAGATCCTCTCTACTACACCCTCCCATTGAACAGACCTTGTCTAATTCACCACTCCCTGTCGTATTCCTCTCCTTGTGAACAAACCCTGCCTAATTCCCCTTCCTCTCTAAGTCCCCCTCCTGTCTATTTCCCCCTTCCTGCTGTGCAGACCCTGTCTAATTCCCCCTCCCTCTGAACTGACGCTTTCTAATTTCCCCCTCCGTGAGAACAGACCAGGTCTAATTCCCCGTGCCTTTGGACAGACACTGTGTGATTGCCCTCTTCCTGTGAACAGACCCTGTTTAATTTCCCCGCTCATTGAAAATAGACAGAATGTAATTTTCCCCTTCCTGTGAACAGAGCATAATTGCCCCACTCTCTGAAGAGACTGTCTAATTTTCCTCTCGCAGTACCTCCATCTGCTGATGTCCCTGCCTCACTGCAGTTACTGCACCCTCTCTCCATTTCCATCTACTTATGTCCCTGCTTCACTGCAGTTACTGCCCTGTCTCACCATCTTCATCTGTTGGTATCCCTGTCTCACTCCAGTTACTTTCCTCTCTGATCATCTCCATCTGCTGGTGTCTCTGTCTCACTGCAGCTTCTGTTCCCATTCACTAAAAATCTGCCTCTCCCAACCTTTATGCATTCAATGATGGAGCATCCAGAACCCTCTGCATTGATGATTCCACAGTTTCACAACCCTTTAAATGAAGTATTTTTTCCTCATCTCCTGTCTTAAATCATCACCCCCTTATCCTGAGACTTTGCCCCCGTGCTTCAGATTCCACGACTGGAGGGAAGAATCTCTCCATGTCTATGCTATCCGGTCCATTTGGAGTTGTGTCTGTTTCAAGAACAAAGAACAAAAAACAAAGAACAGTACAGCACATGAACAGGCCATTCGGCCCTCCAAGCTTGCGCCGATCTTGATGCCTGCCTAAACTAAAACCTTCTGCACTTCCAGGTACCGTATCCCTCTATTCCCATCCTATTCATGTATTTGTCAAGATGCCTCTTAAAAGTCGCTATCGTACCTGCTTCCACCGCCTCCCCTGGCAGCAGGTTCCAGGCACTCACCACCCTCTGTGTAAAGGAATTGCCTCGCACATCCCCTCTAAACTTTGCCCCTCTCACCTAAAACCTATGTCCCCTAGTAACTGAGTTATCGCAATGAGATAACCTTTCATTCCTCTAATTCCAGAGAATACAGGCCCAGTATATCTGATCTCTCTCCTTCTGTCAGATTTGTCTGTGGCTGCACCCCCTTTAGAATTGCATCCTTTAGTTCATAACACCTCTTCTCTTTCTCCATGGCCGTGGAGCTGGAGGAGATGGGCATGGGTCTTCATGAATACATTGCATCTGTCATCACAAAAGAGCGGATGATGCATTCATTGTCGTAAAGGAGAAGGGGTTTGACATGTTCGATGTGATAAACAGTGAGAGGGGAAATATTAAGTGGTTTAAAATCTTTGAAAGCCGATAATTCACCAGGCTCAGACTGTTAAGAGGTGAAATGGAGGGAATAGCAGAGACACTGACCATCATTTTGCATCTCTGGGTACAGGTGTTGTGCCAGAGGACTGGAGGACTGCTAACGTTGTACCGTTCATTAAAAAGGGAGAAAGGGACATACTGAGTAACTACAGGCCTTTCCGCTGAACCTCAGTGGAGGCCAAATTATTGATTAAAATTCTGATGAACAGTATGAATCGTAATTTAGAAAGATGCCAATTAATCAAGCACAGTCATCATGTGAGAATTGCGTCAGACGAGCTGGATTTAATTTTTTGTTGGTGTACCAAGGATGATCGATGAGGGTAACAGCTCATCACCACCTTCTAAGGGAAATTAGGCAACAAATGCTGGTCTTGTCACTGACGCCCAGATCTCAACAAAGAATTTAATACAGTGTCAGCTCCTGCACATGTACTGTACACAAAGTGTATAGGGAATGATTCACTCCTGTCTTTTACTGTGTGTTTCAGTGTCTCCATGCCTGTGTCTCTTTCACGGTTTAAGCACTAACCTGACATTACTGAGGAGTCAGCCTCTGAAATAAATGTTCAAGTGCTGTGGTAACATAAAATAGCCACTGTGAACAAGCCGAAAATTGCTGCTCGATGTTTGTGGATATCTCCATTCTGAGAGAGGATAGAGAGTCAGACGAACAGGCAGAGAGAAAACACAGACTGAGCGCATGACCAAGACACAGTGAGTGATAGTTGGTATTTAGTCAGAGAACATCTGAAGAGAAGGGGATTATTTAATCCCTTAACGTTGTTCTGCATTTAATGATCTCATGGCTGATCTTTGACCTAAATCCATGTACTCATATCACTTAATAACATTGGTTAACAAAAATATAGCAAACTCAGATTTAAAAATGAACAAGTGGCTCAGCATCAATTGCCGTTTGTGTAAGACAGTTCCAAACTGATGCCACACCTGGTGTGTTGATTTGTGAAAGGCTTTTAGACTGTGATTCGTGAAAGGCTTTTAGACTGTGTTCTGATTTTTAGACAATATCCCCAAGTTCTACACTCTGCAACCGGGAGGGGGTGGTTGAGGGGGGCGGGGGGTGGTGGGTGGGCGGGGGGATAGGTTCTCCAAGACTAACACAGAGGATTCCCTTATTATCTTGAAAACATTGATCAAACCAACCCTTGACCTTCTAAATTCCAGGGATACAGAGTAAAGCTCTATCTACACTGTCCCATTAAACACTCCCAAGCCATGCACATCGTGTGGTTACACACAGAGTAAATTTCCTTCTGCATTGTCCTGTTGAACTCCTCTTACATTCTGGGAGAGGAGTGGAGAGGAACGGAGTGGACCTGTGGGTAGAACGCCGGGTGTGTAGCCTATAAATCGACCCCGACAATCGAGGCCCAGTCTCTTACATTCCTGGAGAGGAACGGAGAGGAACGGAGCGGACCAGTGGAGAGAACGCCGGAAACGGAGCCCATAAATCGAGCACCGGGATCCAGGCCCAGTCCCTTACATTCCGGGAGCGGAATTCTCAAACCTATACACTTTGAGATCTCCTTCTCCCGTCTGCTCCCACATGCGTTCACGTCTTCAGAAGAAGGAATTTTCCTCCACACAACATCAGATGGCAGATTGGTCAACCGTGCCCGTCTAAGAGCGAAGACCAAAGTACGAAAGGTTCTCATAAGGGAATTCCTTTTTGCTGACGATGCTGCATTAACATCCCACACAGAAGAGTGTCTGCAGAGACTCATCGACAGGATTGGGGCTGCCTGTAACGAATTTGGCCTAACCATCAGCCTCAAGTAAATGAACAACATAGGACAGGAAGTCAGAAATGGTCCATCCATCAATATCAGCGACCACGCTCTGGAAGTGGTTCAAGAGTTCACCTACCTAGGCTCCACTATCACCAATAACCTGTCTCTCGATGCATAAATCAACAAACGCATGGGAAAGGCGCCCGCTGCTATGTCCAGACTGGTCAAGAGAGTATGGGAAAATGGCGCAGTGACACGGAACACAAAAGTCCTAGTGTATCAAACCTGTGTCCTAAGTACCTTGCTCTACAGCAGCGAGGCTTGGACAACGTATGCCAGCCAAGAGCGACGTCACAATTCATTCCATCTTCGCTGCCTCAGATGAATCCTTGGCATCAGGTGGCAGGACCGTATCTCCAACGCAGAAGTCCTCGAGGCAGCCAACATCCCCAGCATATACACCCTATTGTGCCAGCGGTGCTTGAGATGGCTTGGCCATACGAACCGCAGGGAAGATGGCAGGATCCCCAGGGACACATTGTGCAGCGAGCTCGTCACTGCCATCAAACCCACCGGCCGCCCATGTCTCCGTTTTAAAGACGTCTGCAAACGCGACATAACGTCCTGTGACATTGACCACATGTCTTGTGAGTCAGTTGCCAGTGATCACCAGAGATGTCGGACAGCCATAATGGCGGGGTTAATGAGTGGCGAGTCGAAGAGACTTAGCTGTTGGCAGGACAAATACAGAAGGGCAAGGAGAGAGCCGACTGTGTAACTACCCCGACAACCAATTCTATCTGCAGCGCCTGCGGAGGAGTCTGTCTGTCTGGAGTTTGCCTTTATAGCTACTCTAGTTGCTACTTCACAAACCACTGGCCACCTTTCGGCGCTTACCCATTATCTCTCGAGTCAAAGCGGCCAAAGAATAGAATAGAATTCAAATAATGAAGTACTATCAGTGAAGAACTAATTTTATGATGTTTACTCATGCAGTAAGTAAGGAATAGGAACTTTCTACAAAATAAAATGAGGACCTGACCGAAATAAACATAGAGGGATCAAGTCCAACAGAAAAATGAACTCAATTTGACAGCACACAACTCAACATCACTTTCTCTCACAAATTGTTCTGGACATTGCAGCATTTGATGACATCGAATTATTCGCACTGCTGCTTCTTTCTCTTTCTCTTTACTTTTGCTTATCTCTTTCCCTTGGTTTCGTTCTCCCTGCTCCTGTTCTCCTTCCCTATTTCTCTGAAGTACACGCTGCAAACACGTCACTTTTTACATACGATGTATTTCTAACATTCTGCGCCTGTGTTCTGTTCATCAGCTCCGTGTTCAATGGTTCTAATCTCAGTTTCAGTCTTTTCTGCAGTGAAATCTCTGTGAATATATTAATGTGTCTGCAGAACATCCAAGTCTCCACCTGTTCACCTACACGCTTCACTTCATCTACAATGCATGGAATAAACAGGATTGAAAGCTTCTTTCAGACAAACCTCACAATCATTGAAATTCCTTCTCCTGGAATTGTAAAGTACACTGTTGGAATGTGGTATTTTCTAAATGAATGAAACGTCAAGATCAGCGCTGCAGCTGATAATCTACAGTTAAATGGGAGACTCTTAATTCCAACTGATCGAGTGTAAACCAATAAAACATCACACCAATAATTTATATTGTACAATATAGTGCAGTGACAGTGGATGCTCCACAGTGAATCAGACAACGTGATGAGAAAGAGTCAGCAGCAAACTCAGTTCTGTTGCCAGACCTTTGAAGGAGCGTCAGTCACGAACAGAATGAAATGTTATATTATAACAGTGATAACCAATAAATAATTGAAATCCCAGTTAAATTGGACCCTGTCATTGGAGAAGGAGAAAATCGTGTTGTCCCCTTGCAACACTGAAACCATGAGTTGTCTCATTATCAATTATGAAGAAATTAATAAATAAATGAAATATGTTCCAGGACAAGTCAGATCCACAATATACACCTATTAAAAGCTCCTGATGGTCTGATTCTTGATCCTCACCGAAACGCCTCATTCAAGAGCATTCAATACAGGGAATAATACAGGAACAACGCCAGGGTTACTGAAAACAATACCATTAAAGACATAATACAACGGCTGTTAGGCTGAAATATTATACAATGAGGAGATTCAATCAACAAATTGCTGGAAAAAGAACACACAGTGAGACATAATACCGAGTAGAGTAGCACCGCTAACATCGCTTCACACCATTAACAGATGAGATACTGGCTTACCAGGAACGCCAATTGCTGCAATTACACGATAATAAATGCCTTCTATCTGAAAGATTACTGGCTGTCCCATTTCTGTGAGAAGCAGAGACTTCTGTTAGACTGGAATCCGCAGCTCCAGCAGGCAGTCTGAGCTGATCCATTCCAATGGGTCCTGATATATACAGGAATGCGTCTCCACAGACACTGTTATACCCCTGCTCATTGCTATTAGTTACACTCACGTGAACAAACACATTGCTTTAGCAGCTTTGACTCTGATATAAATAACGTGGTGTATAGAACACTATCATTTTAATTTCAATGACATTTTCTTAGCAAGACCTCTATCAGGAATAAACCTGAAATCTGTACTCATCCTGGACAGATGCTGCAATTATGTGTGGCGTCATTTACTTTATCCATTGTGTTGTCTTGAACTTCTTCACTCTTGCCTTTTATGTTGTAAATGTAACTGATCTGTTTACAGCGGACACTGAATCCAGGGACAAATACGATCCAGTTTCACTCATTTCCTGCCTTTTCCCAGTTAAACTGTTAGCTTTGAGTCCCCGATTCGGGATCACGTTGAGGGTTGGAGCCGCGAAATCACTGTTTGTGATACGAGGGAGCAAACACTGCGCATATCCATTGGGAGGCAGTCAAGTAGTGATAATATCACTGGGCTCGTAATCCAGAGGCCCATCCTACATTTGTCTAGTTCGCTTTGTCTTCATCACAAACTGCAGACTTGTCATTGATTCCATCACCATTCCTAGCTGCTGCATAAGGCTGAATTTTGTTTTCATTTTTTATTTGTTCCTGTAATGTGGGCTTCGCTGGCTGGGCCAGCATTTATTGTCCAACCCGAATAGTCCTTGAACTGAATGGAGTGACCATTTTTAGTAGTCAGCCACATTGCTGTGGGTCTGGAGTCATATAGAGGCAATTGCAGGTAAGGATAACAGATTATCTTCCCGAAAGGCCATTCGTGAACCAGATGGTTTGTTACAACAACTGAAATGGTTTCATGGCCACCATTAAAACTAGCTTTTTTCTAATTCCAGATTTCTTAACTGAATTCAAATTTCACCATCTGCTCTGGTCAGATTCGAACCCCAGAGCACTACCCTTCGTCTTTCGATTACGAGTTTAGCAATATTACGAATGTACCACCGCCTCCCCATCTGGTGTTTTCTGACATATGATACCTATTTATTCTCTGACCTGAGGTTCTGACCCGATGTTTGCTCCATCAGAAATGACGACTCCATCCACATCCATATCGTATACTTGCCCCTGCCTGAGCCCATCAAGCTCTGTAAACGCTCAATCACTCATCTGTGTAAGATTATTAGGTTAGTAAAATCTCCTAACCAGAGTATTCATTGTAAAAATCTAGTTATTGCAAACTAAGAATTGACTTATTATTATAAACTATGTTTATTAGATTCCTTCTTTGTCGTGTGGTAAAGTGGGAAAACCTAGGAAATCGGGCACAGTATAGCCAAGATGTCATGGTGAAGGGATTCTGAAAGATTATGTCAAATTTTAAAATGTTTAATTGCAGCAAAAGGGTGAGACCTTGACAGCAGACAGTGAAAAAAGCTTCTGGATAGATTTGTCTGATACTGGTTGGATAGGAAGAATTTTTTTCCCTTAGGGGAGTGGTCAAGAACCAGGTGGCATAGATTTAGAGTAAGGGGCAGGAGGTTTAGAGGGTATTTGAGGAAAGAAAACACCCAGCGCGTGGTAGGAATCTGGAATGCACTGCCTGTGAGGTGGTGGAAGCAGGAGGCCTCACAACATTTAAGAAGTAGTTAGATGAGCACTTGATACACCATAGTATGCAAGGCTACGGGCCGAGTGGAGTGCAGGAATATTGGATTAGAATAGCTGGGTGCTGGATGGACGGCACAGACACGATGGGTCGAAGGGTCGTTTCTGTGCTGTATAAATCTATGACTCTATGACTCTATGAGATAAGGAACATCAAAATGTAAAAGCAATGAGATAAAGTAGTCAACACAGAGGGATACTACCTGTGCAAATTCAAAAGGTTAGCGCCAATCACAAAATGATCCTTGGTTGGTTAAGAACAAAGAACAAAGAAAATTACAGCACAGGAACAGGCGCTTCGGCCCTCCAAGTCTGCGCCGATCCAGATCCTCTATCTAAACATGTCGCCTATTTTCTAAGGGTCTGTATCTCTTTGCTAGAAAGGCATCGTTAAATACGAAATGTACACTGATTGGGAGAGGGGAGGGTTAACTGGAAAGTTGCCAGAATAAAATAAGTCCTGTCTTTGATACTATATGGCATAGAATTTTCGAAAGAAGCTGGAGAGAGATCGACCACAAACTAGATGGCCAACAGCTACGAGAGAAAGCTGTGTGCTCTGCCATCCAGTCTCTAATATGGGTGACATCTGCCTTAGGCTGTTAATTACTGTCTGAGTTTTGACATTGGTTTATCTGAAAACTTAGCAAACTAGTCTTTGCCTTTCCCCAAAGCCATGCAAATATTTTCCTTCGGGTTCTTATCCAATTCCCTCTTGAAAGCCATGATTGAATCTTCTTCCAGCAAACTCTAAGCCAGTGCACTCCAGATCCGAACCACTCACTGCATAAAAAATAAATTTCCTCACGTTGCCTTTAGTTCTTTCACCAATCACTTTAACTCAGGATTCTGTAGTTCACGACCCCATTTGCCAATGCGAGCAGTTTCTCCATTTCTAATTTGTCTGGATCCCTCGTGACTTTGAACACCTCCAACAAAAGTCCTCTCAAGTTTCTCTTCTCTATGGAGAAACTCCAGCTTCTCCAGTATATCCACGTATCTGAAATCCCCCATTCCTGGAACGAAGCACATGTTTATTTTTTCTCCACCCTCTCTAATGTCACTACATTATTTCTAAAGGGCGGTGCCCAGAATTGGACACAACACTCGAGTTGAGGTGAAACTAGTGTTTTACAAGCGTCCATCATACCTTTTTTGCTCTTGGTTATGATGCCTCTATTTATAACACCTAGGACCCCTTATGCCTTTTAAAAACTGTCCCAACCTGCCCTGCCACATTCAGTGATTGGTGCACATATACACACCAAGGTCAGTCTGTTCCTGCACCCACTTTAGAGCTGCATCCTTTAGTTTATGTCGCCTCTCCTCCTTCCTGCCTATGGAGAAGCAAGATGTTGGAACGGTTCTTAATCAATACTTTACATTTGTCTTCCCAAAGAAGAGGACGATGCAGCCATTATGATTAAGATGAATGCGCTTAAAATATTGCATGGGATAAACATATAGAGAGGAAATTGTAAGACAAGCCGCCACCTGCCAACACTGAGACACATATTATTTTGTCACATGAACTTAAAAACGTAAGTTGCAAGCCCTGACTGGAAGGAAGTTTGCATAATACCAGAAAATGTGGAAACAATGGGGACCTAACAGTTGCTTCCCCAATACACAGATGTGGTCTGACCAGTTTTATTCACATGACTAGCTGGGTGATTTTTTGAATTTGAACTTCCAGCAAAGGATTTGAACTCAGAACGCCATGTGCTCATGGACTGAGAACATCTCCTCGCCTGTCTGCCTGACTCCACCTCTTCCCACGGAACCGAACCATGTGAAAACACGTGAAACTCAAAGAGAGGAAGGTTTTCTATGTGAACAAGGTTTTAAGAAGACTGCTTGGCCCCGATGAAACTCATGACCATATCTTCAATCAAGGATTAAGGCGACCTCGAGAACCAGTAACAAGATATTGCCTCAAACTTTTATACTTATATTTTGCTCTGCTCTCTTCTGTCCCAATCTGTATGTTTATATAGCGTGTTCATGCTGGCATGGAGCGTTGTATATCCGTAGGCGTGAACCATATTATAGTTTGAGCTTAAGGTTTAATACATTTATTTTTTCTGTTTTAAATCATTGAAAGCCTGTTTGTGATCATTTCTTTGTCTTATAATTGGAGACTATGAACAAGTATTCGCTAAAAGTGGAGCTCAAAACACAGTGCATCTGCAATTAAACCCTGTTACAATAATACCCATTAAAGAGAGAAGCAGACGTCTAGACATTGCTACCCTGTTTGTAAGAGAACTTGGGAGCTGGCATCATAGAGTGATACAGCCCGTCGGCCCACCGAGTCTGTGCCGACCATCAACAACCCATTTATACTAACCCTACATAAATCCCATATTTCCTACCACATCGCCACTATTCTCCTACCAGCTACCTATACTAGGGTCAATTTACAATGGTCAATTTACCAATCAGCCTGCAAGCTTTTGGCTGTGGGAGGAAACCAGAGCACTCTGCAGAAACCCACGTACTCATAGGGAGAACATGCAAACTCTGGACAGGCTGTAACCAGAACCAAACCCGGGTCACTGGAGCTGCGATGCTAACCAATGCACCACTGTGCTGTCCAGATCCTTATCCACAGAGGAACGAGTGAAAGTTGAAGTGAGAAGCCAAATTGTTACCAATCATAAAAAGCAAGTTTTCTTGTTGTTTTGTATGATTGCACATTAACATGCCTGCAACTGAAGCAAGTTGTTCCCAAAGCCAGGGGGAAGTAACTTGGTATAAGTTTAAAGCACCGTCTATGGAGGAGTTGAGCAAAATGGCTGAACAGTGTGGGACCACTGTACGTGGCAAGGCTAGGACGTCAGAACTACTAAAGCTGGTGGCCCCCCACTTTTCCCTTGAATCTGAAGAATAGTAACAGGTTTTGAAGCAGAATCCGAAAGGGTAGCGTTAGCACAGATACAATTGGAACAGAGGAAATTTGAATTTGAGGAAAGAGAGAGGGGGAAAGAAAGAGCATTCCAAAAGGAAGGTGAAGAAAATTAAAGGAAGGAGAGACAGGGAAAGACAGGAGAAGGAAAGCGGGAGAGAGAGAGAGAGAAAGACTATTCTGGAAAGAATGTAAAAAACGAGAGTTGAAGTGGCTTGTGCTAGCTAGCAGGCGACAGAGAAATGCCAGTGAAAGCATGTCCAATATGGATGATCAGAATCGTGGACTGGATAGAAGATTGCTACAACTCGCCCAACAGATTCCAAAATGTAGTGAGGAAGATGCGGAAGCACTTTTTGTGTCCTTCGAGAAACTGGCAAGGCAGCTAAAATGGCCAGCTGAAACCTGGTCTCGTTCCCTGCAAAGCAAACTAACTGGAAAAGCCCATGAGGTATATTCCTTGCTGCCAGATGAGAGTTCATCAAACTATGAACTGACCCAAAATGCTATGCTCGGGGCATTTAAATTAGTACCCGAAGACTACCGCCAAAAGTTTAGAACCCTCTAAAAGCAAGTCAATCAAGCTGATATGGAGTTTGAAGGACTAGGCAGCTGGATTTTGACCAGTGGCTGAGGGATTTAAAAAGAGAACTCAGCTATGGAACTCTCAGAGAAGTGATCCTGTTAGAGGAATTTAAAAGCTGTCTCCCATTCTCAATAAAAACTCACTCTGCGGTGCAGCGGGTTCGCAGAGCCCGGCAAGCGGCCGTTC
The DNA here is from genome assembly GCF_036365525.1 of Heterodontus francisci. Classification (NCBI taxonomy): domain Eukaryota; kingdom Metazoa; phylum Chordata; class Chondrichthyes; order Heterodontiformes; family Heterodontidae; genus Heterodontus; species Heterodontus francisci. Next base: position 82,788,629 of record NC_090391.1, on the reverse strand, counting down.
TGGCCGACGAGTTTGCATTAATTTATAAGTCGGTTTCCCGGGGACAACCTTTTCTAATAACTTCCAAAAATCTGAAAAGGGCAAAGGGCGTGAAGGTGATATCTGCCCAGGCAGTCGTGAAAGAGAGAAGACAGCAGGAGACACAGGGGTCACTCCTCCGGGAAGGTGCTGTGAGCAAGAGTGAGACCCGGAGACCTGTGTGCTTCCATTGTAACAAGGCAGGGCATTTAAAAGCTGACAGCTGGAAATTAAAGGGGAAACCGATAGGGTTAATCAGGGCACACCCGTTCAGTGCAGACGGAACCCTGATTGAAAACACAGAACAATATGTGGCTTTAACTGCAGCAAGAGTGCAATCCAGGAATCTTATTACGGTCAGTGCAGGAAAAGCTAATAAGAGTCCTGAACGTTATCAGAGATTTGTATCTGAAGTTCGAGTGGGCAAAGGAAGCCAATAGTGATTCAAAGGGATACAGGGGCCACCAGATTCCCTTTACAGGGCAACAGTCTCAGCTTCCCCTCAGAGCGTGCAGTGAAACACAAAATGGTGCTGAATTGTCTTGGAGCTGCTAATTCTGTCCATATCTGCATTTGTATATCGTGCGTGCATGCTAGCATGACTGTATCATGTATCTGTAGGAGTGAACGGTATTAGAGTTTAACTTTCAGTTTTATTAAATTTCATCTTTCTGCTTTAAACCAAAGAAAGCCTCTTTGTTCTCATTTCTTTGCCTTATAATAGGAAACCTTGAAAAAGGATTCACAAAAAAGGGGAGCTCAAATTACAGTGTGTTTAAAATTAAACCCTATTACATTTCGACCAGGTAAAGACAGTAACGGACCCCTAGAAATTGCTCACCAGGCCATAACAAAATATTAAGGGGTGGGGGGGAGTGGGGGTGGGGTTAGCATCAGGCGCAGGCTGTTTAGAGAAACAATGGGGGAACTAGCGGCGGTTCTGCCCATCATTTTCCAATCCTCCCTGGTTGCAGACGTGATGTCAGGGGACTGGAGGGGATGAAAACGAGTGGGAGAGCGATAAATATATGGAATTCTATCTTAAGGGGTACAGATAGGCGTTTCTGTGGACGCAAACGTGACTCCAGGATGGCATGTTGCCTCTCTGGTGCTCGGGTCAAGAATGTCACGGAGTGGCTGCAGGACATTCTGACGGGGAGGGTGAACAGTCAGAGGTCGTGGTACACATTGTTAACAACGACATAGTTAGAAAGAGGGATGAGGTCCTGCAACAAGAATTTAGTGAGCTATGTAGCAGATTAAAAAACAGGATCTCAAAAGGCTGTAATCTTTGGATCACACCCGGTTCTACGTGCTGCTGAGTATAGTAATAGGAGGATTGAGCAGATGCATGCGTGGATGTTGAGATTGTGCAGGAGGGAGGGCTTCAATTTCCTGGATAACTGGGTCTGTTTCTGACGAAGGTGGGACCTGTACAAGTTGGACGGGTGGCACCTGGACCGGAATGGGACAAACATCCTTGCTATGAGGTTTGAGAGTGCTGTTGGGGGCGGCGGGGGGTTAGGCGGTTTAAACGAAATTGGCAGTGGAATGGGATACAGAGTGGAGGTGCAGTACAGGGTGATGCACAGTCAAATAAAGAACAGAAATTGAATCAGTCTGGAAGGCAGAGCAAATATAGACCTGTTAAGGCTCAAGCGAATAATGCAAGGCTGGATTGCATTTATTTACAAGTAAGGCCGATGAACTGAGGGCGTTAATTTACTCATGGGAATATGATGTTTATTGCTATAACAGAGACATGGTTGAGGGAAGAGCAGAACGAGCAGCTCAATATTCCAGGGTACAGAATCTTCAGACGTGACAGGGTAGATGTTAAAAGAGAAGGTGGCATTGCACTGTTGATGAAGGAGACAATTGCTGCAGTAAGGAGGGATAATACATTAGGAGGTTCTTCAAATGCAGCCATATGGGTATAACGTAAACATAAAAAGGGGCAATCGCTTGGCTGGGAGTGTAGTACAGGCCTCCGGACAGTCAGGGGAGATAAAGGAGCAAATGTGTAGGTAAATATGAGAGAGGTGCAAAACTAATCGGGTTATAATATTAGGGGATTTCTACTTCCCCAATATCAACTTGGATAGTCTTAGTGCAAAAGCCTTAAAGGGGGTTGAATTCTTAAAGTGCACACAGGAGAGCTTTTTGAGCCAGCACGTCGAAAGTCCTACAAGAGAAGGGGCAGTACTAGACCTAATCCTAGGGAATGAAGCTGGGCAAGTGGTAGAAATGTCAGTGGGGGAGCATTTCGGGGAGAGTGGCCATAGCTCTGTAGGATTTACGGTAATTATGGAAATGTACAGAAAGTGGGCCGGAAATAAAGGTACTGAATTGGGGGAAGGCCGATTTCAATATGATAGTACAAGATCTGGCCAAAGTGGACTGGGAACAGCTACTTGTGCGAAAGTCTACATCAGACCAGTGGGAGTAATTCAAAAAGGAAATAGTGAGAGTTCAGAGCCAACATGTATCCGATAAGGTGAAGGGTAGGACCAATAAGTCCAGGGAACCATGGATGTCAAGGGATATAGAGGATTATTTAGTTTAGTTTAGAGATACAGCACTGAAACAGGCCCTTCGGCCCACCGAGTCTGTGCCGACCATCAACCACCCAGTTATACTAATCCTACACTAATCCCATATTCCTACCACATCCCTATATTCCCCTACCACCTACCTATACTAGGGGCAATTTATATAGGCCAATTAACCTATGAACCTGCAAGTTTTTGGCATGTGAGAGGAAACCGGAGCACCTGGAAGAAACGCATGCAGACACAGGGAGAACTTGCAAACCCCACACAGGCAGTACCCAGAATTGAACCCGGGTCGCTGGAGCTGTGAGGCTGCGGTGCTAACCACTGCGCCACTGTGCCGTGGGTAAAGAAAATAAAAAGGAGGCTTATGGCAGATTCAGAGCGCTCAATACAACGGAGGCCCTGAATGAGTATAAAAAGTGTAGAGTGTACTCAAAAAGGTAATTAGGAGAGAGAAGAGGGGGCAGTAAAAATCAACAGCGGGCAATATAAAGGAAAATCCCAAGGGGTTTTATAAGTATATTAAGAGCAAGTGGATAACCAGAGAAAGAGTAGGGCCCATTAGGAAACAGAGTGGTCACCTATGTGTGGAGACAGAGGACATAGGTGAGGTTTTAAATAATTACTTTTCATCTGTGCTCACTATGGAGAAGTATGATAGGTGCAGAGATCAGAGGGGGGCATTCTGATATACTTGAACAAATTAGCATTGAACAGGAGGAAGTATTACCGGTTTTAGCGGGCTTAAACGTGGATAAGTCCCCAGGCCCAGATGAGATGTATCACAGGCTGTTATGTGAGGCAAGGGAAATGATTGTCGGTGCTCTGACACAAATGGTCAAATTCTGTCTGGCCACAGGAGAGGTACCAGAAGACTGGAAGGCAGTGCATGTGATACCGTTATTCAGGAAAGGGTGCATGGATAAACCCATTGATTACAAGCCAGCGAGTCTAACATCAGTGGGAAAGAAACTTTTGGAAAAAATTCTGAGTGACAGGATGAATTTACACTTGCAGAGGTAGGGATTAATCAGGCTTTTGATAAGGTCCAGTATGGAAGAATGGTTAAGAGTCCATGGGATCCATGGCAATTTGGCAAATTGGATCTACAATTGGCTCAGCGGCAGGAGACAGAGGGTGATGGTTCAGGGCTGTTTTGCAAGTGGAAGCCTATGACCCATGGTGTATAGCAGGGATTGGTGCTGAGACCCTTGCAGTTTGTAGTGTACAGTAAGGATTTAGACCTGAATATAGGGGGGATGATCAGTAAATTGGCAGATGACACAAAAATTGGCGGCGTCGTAAATATAGAGGAAGAATGCCGTAGATTAAATAACGGTATAGATGGGCTGGTAAGCTGGGCAGAGGAACGTCAAATGGAATTTAATCCTGAGAAATGTGAGGTGATGCATTTTGGGAGTACTAACAAGCAAGACATCATGCAATGGATGGTAGGACCCTAGGACATACAGAGGAGCAGAGAGACGTTGGTGTACTTGTCCATAGATCACTGAAGGTAGCAGCACAGGTAGCTAAGGTGGTTAGGAAGGCATTTGGGGTACTTGCCTTTATTAGCCGAGGCATAGAATATAAGAGCAGATAGCTTATGATGAAGCTGTATAAAACACTAGTTAGGCCACAGCTGCAGTACTGTGTTCAATTCTGGTCACCACACTATAGGAAGGATTTGATTGCACTGGAGAGGGTGCACTGGAGATTCACAAGGTTGTTGCTTGGGCTCAAGAATTTCAGCGATAAAGAGAGACAGGATAGGCTAGGGTTGTTTTCCTTAGCGCAGCGAAGGCTAAGGGGGGACCAGATTGAGGTATGCAAAATTATGAGGGACATTGATAGGATAGATAGGAAGAAACATTTTCTATTATTGGTCTATAACCAGGGGGCATACACTTAAGGGAAGGAGCAGTAGATTTAGAGGGGATTTGAGGAGAAATTAATCAACCAGAGGCTTGTTGGTATCTGGAGCACACTGTCTGAAGGAGTGGTAGAGGCAAGAGCCCTCAGAACAGTTAAGAAGTAATTCGATGAGCACTTGAAACGCCATAACATACACGGCGACAGGCCAAGTGCTGGAAAATGGGATTAGAATGGATGCGTCCTTCATGACCAGCACAGACATGATAGGCCGAAGGGCCTGTTTCTGTGCTGTATAACTCTGTGACTCTATGGAGACCAGTCTCCCAACCCTACCGTCAGCCTTGTAGCGACTCATGAATTCATGTCTTTAAAAAAATGGTCAATGGTTCTGGTAGAATTTCTGTCTTTGCTGACGGGTTTAAAAAGCTGATGTAATCGATAGCTTTATAAGCAAAGATGTTGGCTATAAAAGTCAGATGGAGAGAAAGATAGAGGGGAATGGAGGGTAAGACAATTGCGGAGAGAGTGAAAGCTGGAGGTGGAGAGAGAGAAAGACACAGGGGTTGGGAGAGAGACAGAGAGAGGGAGAAAGACAAAGAGTGGGAAGAAGGGAGTCAGGGAGAGACAGAGAGAAACAGAGAGGAGGGGAGAGAGGGACGGAGAGAGAGAGGGAGAGGGACTGAGAGAGAGGGAGGGTGTGATAGAGGGAGGGTGAGAGAGACAGAGAGAGGGAGGGAGAAAGAGAGAGAAAGATAGAGGGAAAGAGAGAGACACAGGGATGGGGGATAAAGAGAGAGAGAAAAGCACAGAGAGGGAGAGAGAGGGAGACAGAGGGATGGAGGGAGAGGGGCAGAGAGAGAGACAAAGGGATGAAGATTTAGTAGCTTAGAGAGAAAAGGATAGAGAGAGGGCTGAGAGAGCGTGGAAGGAGAGCGAACAGAGAGATGATTAGGGAGGGAAATGAGAATGACAGAGAGGGAAAGAAAGAGGAAGGAATAAGAGGGAGACTGAAAGAGGAAGGGGGAAATTGAGAGACAGCAATGGAGAGGGAGAGACAGAGAGAGAGAGAGAGACAGAGAGAGACAGAGAGAGAGAGAGACAGAGAGAGACAGAGAGAGAAAGAGAGAGAGAGAGAGAGAGAGAGAGAGACGGAGAGATAGCTTCTCCAAGTCTACCCTGTCCAATCGAGCACTCTCAGAGAAGGTACCAAACAGGTTAGATAAAGAGTAAAGCTCGTTTAAACATCCCTGGAATGTCAGAATAATCCGGGTCAATCACTGTGCCTGGGTCAGGCTCAAGGCTCAGCTGCCTCAGTCACTGAGGCGCTTTTGTATCACTTGCCTTAATGTAACTGGGTTCCAGGTTTGGGAGCAGGACAGGCACTTGCGATTTGGAGGACTTTTTAGGTGGAGGATAAGCATCAGAAATCTCTCAGTGAATCAATACAGACCAGCGAGAATAAAAAAAAAGAAAACTTTTGTTGAATTTGTGAAGCTTGCATTGTGAAATGCTTTAGTATTTGGTGAGAATATTGAACCAGTGAGATGTTGCTCCAGTGCGATGAATTGATTCTATATTACCATATTGTAATGATAAGTTACCGTGTGTAATGAGAGTAAAATGATTTGCAGCATCCCTTCATATAGTATACTTTGCTGCCTGTATTTTATGAATATAGTCATAAAATATTCACAAAATGGTGTTATTTATACCATGATAGACAGGTGAAGTGTTTATTTAGTCTGTTATTTAACTGGACACCAAAGATAGCCTAAATGGTGGAAGAGAGTGATAGCCAGAGAGAGAGCGACAGAGGCAGAGTAACAGAGAGGTACGGAGAGATAGAAATGGAAATAAAACAGAGAGATCAGAAGGGATAGAGACAGAGGCAGTGAGTTATCAATGCAAGGAGACTCTGAGACACTTTTGAAGCAGTGGAATTGGGAGACTGGCTGTGTGGGGACCCAGAAGCAACCTTCTGGGAATCGTGACAGAGACAGACTCTTCCTCTCTACTTACAAAATGAAGGGAGTAACCCCTCTATGCGTATCGTGGAAGCAGCTCCCGTCTACGTAGAAAGTGGAAGGGGCTCCCCCTCTGCGTATGAAATGGAGGGAACTCCCCCTCTACATTGCAATAAAACCATATATTATCTATTAATCGCACTGAGACAAAATGTAATTGGGTCAACATTCTCACCAAATACCAAAGTAATCAGGAATGCTTTGTCTCTGTCTTCATAAAAGAGGGGGAATGATGCAGACATTGTAGGTAAAGAGTTGGAGTGTGCAATAGACAGGGCCTATTGCATTAGAAACTGAGAAATGGTCTCGTACAGTTCAATCTGAGACTGGGTAAAACGCAGCATAAGCAGTTAGTTGGCGGCACAGTGGTGCAGTGGTTAGCACCGCAGCCTCACACTCCAGCGACCCGCGTTCGATTCTGTGTACTACCTGTGTGGAGTTTGCATGTTCTCCCTGTGTCTGCGTGGGTATTCTCCGGGTGCTCTGCTTTCCTCCCACAGCCAAAAGACTTGCAGGTTGGTAGGTAAATTGGCCCTAAGAACTATATCGAACTCTTTGTTGTATGTATTTAATGATTTGGCCTCAACTGCTTTCCATGGTAGAGAATTCGACCAGTTCACCATTCACTCAGTGAAGAAATCCCTCCTCATCTCAGTCCTACATGCCTTACCCTGTTTCCTTAGATTGTAACGCCTGGTCCTGGACTCCCCCGCCATCGGGAACATCTTACCTGCCTCTAGTCTGCCCATTCCTGTAAAAATTTTGTAGGTATCTATGCGATCTCCTCTCATTCTTCTAAACTCTAGCGAACACACGCCTAATTGACCCTATCTCTCTTCATACGCCACTCCTGCCACCCCAGGAATCAGTCTGGTTAACCTTCGCCGCACGCCCTCCATTGCAAGAGCATCCTTCCTCATATAAAGAGAGCAAAACTGCACAGAGTACTCCAGATGTGGTCTCACCAAGCCTTGCATAATTGCAGCAGACATCCTTGCTCCTGTACTCGAATCCTGTCGCGATAAAGGCCAACATACCATTTGCCTTCTTAATTACCTGTTGCACCTGCATGCTTACTTTCAATCTATCGCATTCAGATAATAATCTGCCTTTCTGGGTTTGCCACCAAAATGAAAAATCTCACATTTATCCACATTATACAGCACCAGCCATGTATTTTCCCACTCACTCAACCTGTCCAAACACACTGGAGCTTCTCTGCATCCTCCTCACAGCTCACACTCCCACCTCGCTTTGTGTCTTCTGCAAATTTAAATATATTACATTTAATTCACTCATCTATATCATTAATACATATTGTGAATAGCTGGGGTCCCAGCTCTGATTCCCTGCAGTACCACACTAGTCATTGCCTTCCACTCAGAAAGAGACTCATTTATTCCTGCTCTTTGTTTCCTGTCTGCCAACACGTTCTCTATCCATGTCAGTACCTTACCCCCAATCCCATGTGTTTTAATTTTGCACAGGAATCTCTTATGTGGGTCATTATCGAAAGCCTTCTGAAAGTCCAGATACACCACATCCACTGGTTCTCCCTTATCGATTCTCCTAGTCACATCCTCTAAAAATTCCAGTAGATTTGTCAAGCATGATTTCCCTTTCGTTATTCCATGTTGACTTTGTCCGATCCTGTCATTGTTTTCCAAGTGCTCTGCTATTACACCTTTTATAATTGTCTCCAGCATTTTCCCCACGACTGATGTCAGGCTAGCGGCTCTATAATTCCCCGTTTTTTTCTCCACCTCCTTTTGTAAATAGTGGGGTTACATTAGCTACCCTCCAATCCGTTGTAACTGTTTCAGAGTCTATAGAATTTTGAAAAATAACCTGCAATGCATCTACTATTTCTCGGGCCACGTCCGTAAGTATCCCGGAATGTCAATTATCAGGCCCTGGGGGTTTATCGACCTTCAATCCTATCAGTTTCCTTAACACCATTTCCCGACTAATACTGATTTCATATAGTTCCTCCTTCTCACTTGACCCGATTTTCCCCTACCTTTCTGGGAGGTGATGTGTGTCCTCCTTTGAGAAGACAGAACTAAAGTATGCATTTAATTGTTCTGCCATTCCTTTGCTCCCCATTATATACTGCCCCGTTTCTGACTGTAAGGGACCCACATTTGTCTTCACTAATCTTTTTTGCTCTTCACATATTTATGGAAGCTTTTACAGCCAGTTTTTATGTTCTCTGCAAGCCTACGCTCATACTCTATTTTCCTCTTCTTAATCAATCCCTGTGCCCTCCTTTTCTGCATTCTAACTTCTCCCAATCCTCAGGTTTGCTGCTTGTTCTGGCCATTTTATATTTCTCCTCCTTGGATCTAATACCATCACCAATTTTCTTTGTATGCCACGGTTGAGCCGCCCTTCCTGTTTTATTTTTTGCATCAGACAGGCATCAACAATTGTTTTAATTCATCCATGCACTCTTTAAACATTAGCCATTGCCTATCCACTGTCAACACTTTAAGTAAAGTTCCCCAATCTATCATAGCCAACTCGCGTCTCATGCATTCATAGTTTCCTTTATTTACATTCAGGACCCTAGTTTTGGAAACAACAATCTCACTCCCCATCTTAATTAAGAAGTTATATCATGTTATGGTCGTTACTCCCCAAAGGTCCCCGCACATCAAAATTGTTAACTAATCCTTTCTCATTACAAAATACCCAGTCTAGGATGGACTGTTCTCTAGTTAGTTCCTCAACGTATCCGTCCAAAAAAACATTATGTATGCTCTCCAGAATTCCTCCTCTGCAGTGTTATTGTTAATTTGGTTTGCCCAACCTTCATGTGGATAAAATCACGCATGATGACACTTGCACCCTTATTGCATGTGTCTATAATTTCCAGTTTAATGCTATATTCTACATCAGCACTGCTGTTTGGGGGTCTACATACAACCCGCACCAACGTTTTATGCCCCTTGGTGTTTCTTAGCTCCACTGTACAGATTCCACATCACGATTTTCTGAGTTAATATCCTTCCCCACTATTATATAGACTTCCTCTTTTACTAACAACGTCATTTTTGCTATCCTTCCTAAAGATTGAATACCCCTGGATATTCACTTCCCATCCTTGGTCATCCTGCAGCCATGTCTCCGCAATTGCAACGATATTATATCCATTTACATCTATTTGCATGGTTAATTCAACTACCTTATTGCAAATACTCCACGCATTAAGACACAATGCCTTTTGACTTATTTTTAAAAATATATTCTTAGTCATCTTAACATTATTTCACACTATGGCCCGATTTGTTTCTTGCCCTATTTTTCTATGCCTTCCACGTGTGTTTTTTGCTTCCTGTCTTTCGTTTCTAACCTTGTTTCTTCCTCGTCAGTCTCCCCACTCAGGTTCCAATTCACCTAAGATTCCAGTTTAAATCCTCCCCAACAGCACTCGAAAGTTCCCCTGCGAGGACTTCGGTTCTGGTCCTGCCTGGTTGTCACCCGTCCCACTTGTACAGGTCCCACTTTTCCCAGAACCAGTCCCGATGTCCCAGGAATCTAAATCCCTCCCTGCTGCACCATTTCTCCAACCACGCATTCATCTGGTCTTTCTCCAGCTATTAAACTCACGAACACGTGGCACAGGAAGTAATCCTAAGATTACTACCTTTCAGGTCCTGCTGTTTAATTTATCTCCCAACTCCTTAAATTCAGCTTGTAGGACCTCATCCTTTTTTATCTATCTCCTATCACTTTGGCTCTCTCAGTCTTCCACCCACCACCACCCGCAAGACCTCCCCCAACCCCCCGCCCTCTGCCCACTGCTGTGCAGCAGAGCTAGTGGTGCCACTAACTTTGCTGTTGCTGTTGTCCCCTGGGAGGCCATCCCACCCAACAGTATATCTGTTTGAAAGGGGAATGGCCGCAGGGGTTTCCTGCACTGCCTGCCTGCGCTTATTACTCCGCCTGGAGGTCACCCACCACTTTTTGGCCTGTGCAACCATTACCTGTGGTGTGACCACATAACTAAATGCGCTATCCACGACGTCGTCAGCATCGCAGATGCTCCACGGTGAACCCACCCACAGCTCCAGCTCCGTAATGCGGGTAGCTAGTAGCTGCAGTTGGATAAACTTCCTGCACACATGACCGTCAGGGACACTGGAAGCGCGCCTAATTTCCCAGATAGCGCAGGAGAAGCATAGCACGGGTGTGAGCTCCCCTACCATGACTTGCCTTTAGATTAATTCGTTACTCCCTTTAAAAAATATACTAATTACACTAGGGGCATTGTTCTAATTCAAATGCTACCCACTACAATCTAAAGTCCTGAATAAATTATACTAATTGTAAAAAAAGCACTTATAAGGTATGGTTAAAAAAACCTTTCCCCTGATTTTTAAAGTTATTTACAGGCACTAACAGCTGTTACTCACCAAGCAATCAACTTGCAGCTTTCCTGTAATGTCACTGTTACCTTCTTTTCAAACTCTGGCGCGCCTGGACTGCTCTCTGCTCTGCTCCCGGAAGGTAAGTGCCTGGGCCTCCATCCTTGGTCTGTATTTATTCGCTCCTCTCTCGGCGCTCTCCTCAGAGGTACGCTCCTGTCCAGTCGATTCCCAGAAGGTAAGTGACTGGGCATCGACCCTCGGGTTGTATTTATCAGCTTCTCTCTCAGCGTTCTCCCCACAGGTCTGCTCCACTCCCGGAAGGTAAGAGGCTGGGTGGCTCAATTTTCAGCTGGTACAGACACGAAGGGCCAAATGACCTCTGTCTGTGCTGTACACCACCTATGATTCTATGAATCTGTGATTCTTATCACTTCATAAAAGTATTCACTCACCGAGATGCTTAGCTGAAATTTTCCATCTGTCCGCAAGTTTGTAAATGATATTGGACAATTAAACAACTAACAGGTAGAGAAGGCTCCACAAGTGTCCCCATCTTTCCCACATGGGGGAAGCTCAACACATCAACGCAAAAGGCAAGACTGAAGCATTTGAATCCATCGTCAGCCGGAAATGCCGAGTGGTGATCCATCTCGGCTTCCTCCTGAGAGTGAAGTTGGACTATCCACCTGGCTTGCTTCGAGCTTGTAGTTGGCCAACAGCTCTGCTTCTGTGTCTCCACCTTCGCCTCTGTAGCCCAAACGCAGCCTCTGTGTCCTTCACATCCACACTGCCAAACATCCTCGGATCACGTAATCCCACTGTAGCAACTCCACTCAACAGCCTTACACCAGCCTATGGCTGCACTGTCTCATCTTCACTTGACAGACTCACATCAACACCTTAAATATATTCAAAGATGGAATATGCACAATGCTCTGGGCTAGTGAATTACAAAAATGCATAACGCTTTGTGTGAAGACATTTCTCCTCACTCAATCCTAATCGATCGACCCCTTACCCTCAGACTGTGCCCCCATGTTCTAGATTCCCCAGGCAGGAGAAACAACCTCTCAGTATATAGCCTGTAAAGCCCCTTGCGAACCTTCTTTTCTTCATTGAGGTAACCTTTGATTCTTCTAAACTGAAGAATATGGACCCAATTTACTCAGCCTTCCTTCATAGGAAAAAAAAACTCTCATCTCAGGAACTAATCTGGTGAACCATTACTGTAGAGACATTAACACAAGTATATTCTTCCTTAAATGTGGAGACAAATACTGCACACAGGGTACCTGGTGTGGTCTCATCAATACCCAGTACAATTGCAGCATGACTTCCTTAGACTTGCAGTAAAGGCCAACATGTCATTTGCCTTCCTAATTGCTCACTGTACCTGCATGTTAACTTTCGGTGCTCCTTGCATGAGTATATCAAGTCCCTCTAAAGTTTAACATTTACAAGTTTCACGCTGTTTAAAAAAGATCAACCCTTCCATTCTTAAGACGAAACATAAGAATTCACTCACAATTCCCCACTATATACTGCATCTGCAAACTGTTGTCCAGTCACTTAAATTGTCTAAATCACAATTCAGCCTCTGTTTGTCTTCCTCACAGCTTACCTTCCCAACTAACTTTGTATTGTCAGCTAACTTAGATACATTACACTCAGTCTCTTTGTAATATGGATTGCAGCTAGCTGAGGCCGCAGCACTGATTCTTGCAGCACTCCACTTGTCACAGCCCCGCCATCTTAATAATACCCTGTTTGCAGATGAGGTGAGGTGAAAGTGACTGCCCTGCGCATCAAGGCTGCATTTGACCGAGTATGGCATCAGGGAGCCCTAACAGAACTGGAATCCATGGGAAGCAAAGGGAAAACTGTCCGCTGGCGGAGTCATATCTAGCACCAAAAAAAATTGCCCTGTTTGCCGGAGGTCAATCGTCTCAGTTCTAGAGCATTAGTGCAGGAGTTCGACAAGGTGGTGCCTAGGCGCAACCATCTTCAGCTGATTCAACAAGGGCATTCTCTGCATCGAATGGCCTGAGGTGGGGATGTTCACAGATGACTGCACAATGTTCAGCACCATTCGTGACTCCTAAATTATTGAAGCAGCCCATGTCCAAATACGGTAAGACCTGGACAAAATCCAGGCATGAGCTGATAAGCGGCAACTGCATTTTGCATCATACAATTGCCAGGCTTCCGAAACTAGGATGGTAGTCTGATCCAGTGAGAGGAGGGTCCAAACCGGCTCGATGGTCTGATCATGCAGGCAAGTTCAATTCTGGAAGGTTGTGGGGCGGGTGGAGTGGGTAGAACCTGGGGAGGTGGGGATCAATCCTGAGGGTTTTGATGTGTGATCTATCGGAGTACTTTCCGAACCCATGTAGTGGGCTGTGACTTTTTGTGTCCTATCCCATGGAATGTTGGGTGCGATCCCAGGCTGGAGCAATCCCGGGGCAGCAGACCAATCCCAGGACATGTCCAATCACAGCGACATGTCCGATGCTCAAGGCGATGATGGTTCCGATTTCTAATCTCAGTTTTGGTTTTGGTTTGTAATGGAAAACCCACCTGGCCAGAATTAATCCTGTAAAACTGATTACATCAGAGACTTACAGCCTCATTAACATATTTTAATTGTTAACCCGCTTCCTGGGCGCTGTTGTCTGTCCATCCCCTATCCCAACTCTGTTAAACCCGGAGGTTGTGGTGTTGGGCTGAGATTGTTTACATTTTAACCTCTGAGTCAATCCCAACCCACACATATTTTGTCGGAAAATGCTTCCCATTCTGTCCAGCTGAATCACGGAGAATGTTTGATCAGTAACTTCCAGTCTCTTTTCCTTCCTGTCTCTTACAGTTAATTTACTGGTGATTGTGATCCTGTCCCGGGTAAAGTGTGGCCTCTCCACCTGCACCACTTGCTACCTGGTGACAATGGCAATAGCGGATCTACTGGTCACTGTCATTGAAAACATACTGTGGTATATCAGCAATTTTTTTTTTTTGCCAGGATCTTTCCTGGGCATCACCCCTGTATGTACAGCTATCAATGTGTCCTTATTCGTGCAGCCACAGACTGATCTGTCTGGTTTACCAACACTTTCACCTTTGACCGATTTGTGGCCATTTGTTGCCACAAACTGAAATCAAAGTATTACACTGAGAAAATTGCAGCTGTGGTTCTAGCAACTACTATCATTCTTCTCTCTTAAAAAAAATCCCCGATTTCTTTACGTTTGAACCTTGATAGATAATTGACAATGTACCGTGGGGTTGTGTTTTAAATTCAATCTATTACACTGATCCCGGATGTGTGGATTTGATTGTTTTGATACGTTTTCATCTCCATTGCTTCGATTCACTTTAATCATGTTTCTCAACGCTCTGACAGTCATGCACATGTTGGTGAGCAGTCAGGACGGTAAAGGACTGAGGGGTCTGTGCAAAGGAGAGAATCGCAGTGACCCAGAGATGGAGAGCAGAAGGAAGTCTGTGATTTTACTCTTCACTACATCAGGAAGCTTCGTACTTCTGTGGTTGGTATATGTTACAGAATTCTTATATTGTAACATTACAGGTCTGATCCCAAGGTTTACTACGACTCTTTATACATATTTCTATAGGTTTGATATATGCTGCTGATTTTAAGTTGCAGCACGAACACATGTATTTATGTGGCGACTCAGTCCAAGTTCAGATCGCAGGTGAATAGTGCATTGAAATATCCAGTTACGTAAAACATTGAATTAATGAATAGGCCAAACAGCTGAGAACAGCCCAGAGGCCGCTCCCAGTGTTGCTAAACCATGAAAGCAATATTGCCTCATAACGGAAAAGTGATGACTGACAGCTGGATGACCCGAAACTCCACTGTCAGGTGATGGGTGTGTGTGTGGGAATCATACACGTCATAGATCAGCTGGGTAGCGGGAGAGAGCTGATTATCGGAGGATCGAATGGAATGGGGATATGAGGAAAGCCGGAGCGTCCCTTTCAGGGTAAGAGGGGAACAGCATCCATAGCTTCTGCTTGTTGATTCTCAGCTCCTCACATCTGCTCACAAAACAAACTTGTTTTTTTACATAAGCAAAATGCTGCAGATGCTGAAAATCGTCTTCTGTTAGTTTATTATTGTTGTTTGCTTTATTTTTTGCACACAGTTTATTGACTCAGTTTTTCTTCCATTCCCTCCTGCCATATTTCTCTTTCTGTCTCCGAGTCAGACGATGACGTAGGAAGGAACAGCTTGCAACTGACTAAGCCCAGTCGATGGAGTCGGGCAGGAGACGGGACCGGAGTGAGGTACTGGAACCGAGTTCAGTGCAGAACTGGATAGGCCCAGTGCCACAGGTTGGTGGCTGCAAGGATGAACCAGCTGAGTCTCTTCCTGGTACCCGTTTCAGTTGATATTGTTAATGGTTCTCTCTTCTCAGGTTCTGTCCCTCTCTCCTCAAAAACTGCCATCATCCCCTCGCTTGAAGAAATACGCATTCCCCTCTGTCCTTGCACATTGCCATCCCTGTCTCCATCCTGCCTTTCCTCCTGAAAGTCATTGAATGCACTGTTTATTCCAAAGTCTATGTCAATCTTACTCGGAATTCCATGTTTGAATAGTTCGAATCAGTTTTCCACACCATCCACTGTATTGAAACATCTCATATATAACTCACAAATTATATCCTATGTAATTTAGACAAAGGTAAACTTTCCCTCCTTGCCCTTCTGAACCTGTTTGCAGCCTTTGACATGGTGGAACACACCATCGTTCTCCACACGTCTCCACTATCGTTCAGCTGGGTGGGACAGCTCTCATCTTATTCCCTTCTTGTCTATCTAATCGTAACCAGAGAATCACAATAAATGACGTCTCTTTTCTCTTATGTGCCCTTACATATGGTGTTGCCCTTGGATCTATCCTTGGCCTCCTTCTATTTCTCATCTACATGCTGCAGCTCAGCAACATCATCCGAAAGCACAAAATCGGTTTCCAGATTTAAACTGACGACACTCAGCTTTAATCACCACCACTTGTCTCGACCCATCCACTCTCTCTAAATTCCAGACTGCTTATCCGACATACAGGATAGGGTGAGCTAAATATCCTGCAACTAAATATTGGGAAGACAGATGCTATTATCTTCAGCCCCATTACAAAATCCATTCCCAATCTAGTGACTCCATCCCATTCCCTGCCAACTGTCTGTCACAGAACCGGATAGTTCACAAACATCATATTTGACCCTAAGATGAGCTACTGACCACATATCAAAACCATGACTAAGACCACCCCCTATCAAATACATAACATCGCCCAACTCCTTCCCTGCATCTGCTGCTAAAAATATCATCCATGCGTTAACTACCTTCAGACTTGACAATTCCAATATGCTCCTGGCCGGGCTCCCATATTTTACTTTGTAAACACAATTATCCATACTGTGCTGCCCGTGTGTTAACTCGCACCAATTCCCCCTCATCCGTCACTCGTGTTCTTGCTGACCTACGATAGCTACCAGTCAGGCAATGCGTTGACTTTAAAACATTTATCCATATTTTAAATCCGTTCATGTTGTCGTTCCTCCCTATCACTGCAATCTCCTGCAGTCACTTCACTCCCCAAACCTATGTAAACTTCTCCAGCCCCTACAACCCTCGCTACCTCTTTGAATTCGTCTGATACTTACAACTGTCTCCATCAGTGTAACCTTCTCCAGTGCTGCAACCCTCTCCATCGTTGTAAATTTCTCCAGCCCCTACAACCTCCCCTGTCTCTGTAAACGCCTAACTACCCAATATCTGAGTACAGGAGTAGTGAAGCCTTGATTCAACAGTACAAAACCCTGGTACGACCATACCTGGAGTACTGTGTGCAACGTTTGTCCTCTTACCTTAGGCAGGATATTATTTTCATTGAGGGACTGCAACGAAGGTTGAGCAGACTTGTTCTCGGGATGGTGCGACTGTACTGTGAAGAGGTATTTGGGAAGCTGGGCCTGTATTCTCTAGAGTTTGGAAGAATGAGAGGTCATCTCATTGAAACTTACAAAATACATAGAGGGAAAGACAGAGTAGTTGCAGGTAAGATGTTTCCCTTGGATGAAGAGTCTAGAATCAAGGCACATAATTTGAAAATGAAGGGGAAGCCACGAAGGGCAGGGATGAGGTAAAATTTATTTGCTCTGAGGGTAGCGAATCTTTGGAATTCTCTACCCCAGAGTGCTGTGGAAACTCAATCACTGAGTAGGTTTAAAGTGGAGATTCACATTTCTAAATACCAGTGGCATAAGTCAGCATGGATTTACAAAAAGGAAATCATGCTTGACAAGTCGACTAGAATTCTTCGAGGATGTAACTAGTAGAGTTGATAAAGGAGAGCCAGTGGATGTGATTCATTTGGACTATCATGAGGCTTTCAACCAAGTCCCACATAAGAGATTAGCGTCTAAAATTAAAGTGCATGGGACTGCGGGTTCTGTACTGCGATAGATAGAAAATTGGTTGGCAGACAGGAAACAAAGAGAAGGAATAAATGGGTATTTTTTCTGAATGGCAGGCAGTGACTAGTGGGGTACCACAGGTATCAGTGCTAGGACCCCAGCTATTCACAATATATATTAATGATTTAGACTAAATGTAATATCTCCAAATTTGCAGATAGCACAAAACTGGGTGGAATGATGAGTTGTGAGGTGGTTTCAGGGAGGCTTCAAGGTGATTTGACAAGTTAAGTGAGGGGGCAAATGCATGGCAGATGCAGTATAATATGAATAAATGAGAAGTAATCCGCTTTGGTATCAAAAACAGGAAGGCATATTATTATCTGAACGGCTATAAACTGAGAGAGGGGAATATGCAAAGAGACCTGGGTGTTCTCCTCCGCCAGTCTTAAAAGGTTTACCAGACTGATTCCTGGGATGGCGGGACTGATGTATGAGGCAAGATTGAGTCGGTTAGGATTTCAGGGGAGTTCAGAAGAGTGAGGGGGGACCTCATAGAAACCTATAAAATTTTAGCGGGACATTGCAGTGTGGATGAAGGAAGGATGTTCCCGAAGTGGGGGAGTCCAGAACCAGGGGTCAAGTCTAAAGATACGGTGTAAGCTTTCAGGACTGAGATGAGGAGAAATTTCTTCACCCAGAGAGTGGTGAGCCTGAGAAGTTCGCTATTACAGAAAACAGTTGAGGCCAAAACATTGTATGTTTTCAAGAAGGAGTTAGATATAGCTCTTGGGGTGAAAGGGATCAAAGGGTATGGGCGGGGGAGTGGGATGGAGTTGTGGAGGTCGGAATCGTGAATAGGTTACTGAGTTGGATGATCAGCCATGATGATAAGGAATAGCGGAGCAGGCTCGAAGAGCCGAATGGCCTACTCCTGCTCCTGTTTTCTACATTTCTATATTTCTATAAAGGGATGTGGAGGAACCGCAATGATCATAATGAATTGTGGAGCAAACTCGTATGGCTGCATGGCCTACTCCTGCTCCTAGGTTTCTATGTTCATATTTTCCTGTGTTCCTAACCCTCCCAATTTGTGTAACCTTCTTCAGCCCATACAGCCTCCCTCTCTCTGTAAACTCCTCCAGTCCAACAAACCTCACTATATGTTTAGCCTCCCACAGCCTCTACACCCTCAAAGATAGCTGCAATCCTCCAATTCTATCTCTTGAGCTTCCTTATTTTGTTCATCTCGTGGCTTGATCCTAATCCGAAAAAAAGCTGTAACTGTAAGTCAAAGCAGAACCCTAAGTCTAAACCCAGCCCTAAATGTAATGCTAAACCTAACTGTAACCATAAAACCAACTGCAATCCCAAACTTAAACATAAGCCTAACCGTGAAACTAAACCTAACCATAGCCCTATCTTAACTTTAACGCTATACTTAAAACTAACACTAACCCGAAAGCTAATCATAACACGTGATCTAACATTAGTTGTGCCCTAGCTGTAAAACATATCCTAACCCTAGCCTTAAACCGAGCCCTTACCTAAAACCTTGCTCTTACAATAACCCTTACACACAAACTAACCCTAAACCTAACTGTAATCGTAAACTGAACCCCAGTCCTATCACCAACCTTAACCTACACCACAATCTAACCATAAATGTCAAGTGCCAGTTAACTTGAATGGAAATTAATCTGACCCAGATCTGATATGAACTCTAAACTGAAGCTGAACTCTCACCCTACACCACCTGGAATACTGGGTCAACTGACACTCACTGCTGGCCACCCCCAGCTGGGAAAAGCCTGGGATGCTTCCTCGGCCTCCAAGACCGTGATATTTGAACCAAGACTGCAATGAGGTCAGGAGCTGAATGGCACTGATAGAACCCAGACTGAGTGTCATGGCACATGTTATTGTGAAGCACGTGCAGCTTCATAACATTGTTGGCGCACCTTCCTTCACTTTACTGAAGACTGCGAGTAGACTGATGAGGCAATAATAGGCCGGGTTGCATTTGTCATGCTTTTTGTGGACAGGGCATACCTGGGCAAATGTTCACATTGCCAGTAGATGCCAGTGTTGCAGCGGTACAGGAACAGCTTCAATCGTGGCGCGGCTAGTTCTGGAGCACAGGCATTCAATCGTATTGGCAGAATGCTGTCAGGGACAATAGCATTTGCAGTATCCCATGCCTTCAGCCGTTTCTTGATATCAGGTGGAGTGAATCAAATTAGCTGAAGACGGGCATCTGTGATGCGAGGAACTTCAGCAGGAGTCCGAGATGGATTTTATTGTCAGTCACCGTAAACTGCTGCAGGCTTCACGGCAATGCCTCTGCCAATCAGAGTTCACTTGCCAACAATAAGGACTCCCTTCTCATACAGTGTAAAGTTGATGTTTTCTCTTACATGGTATTCTTGCAGATTGTCCTGATGAGTGCAAGACGGAAAGTTTCGACAACCTGTCTCTATTTTCAGCAATACTCAAGTTCTGTACAAACAAACAACAACCAAGAAGGGTCACTGACCCGAAACGTTAACTCTGCTTCTCTTTCCACAGATGCTGCCAGACCGGCTGAGTGATTCCAGCATTTCTTGTTTTTATTTCAGATTTCCAGCATCCGCAGTATTTTGCTTTTATAACAACCATTTTAGGTTTGTTCACGGTGGCCCCTTTATGTTACCACAGTATTGCGACTTTTATTTCAGAGCCGGAATGTGTTTTCAACGTGACAGAAGCACAGACATTGAGACACTGAGACACACAGTACCAGAAAGGAGTGAATCATTCCCTTGTTCCCATTGTGTACTGTAGCTGTACGGGGCAGACACTGTATTAATTTAATTGATGGAATGTGGGGCGTCACTGACAAGACCAGCATTAATTACGTAATTTCCCTTCACAGTTGGTGAAGAGCTGCTACCCTCGTCGACCCTCGTTGTTACCCCAAGGGAAAATCAATCAAGCTAGTCTCGCACAATCCGCCTCTGTAACCTTTCCATTGCAATCACATCCTTTCTATTAAGTTGGTGACCAGAGCCGTACGCAGCATTCTAGTTGTGGTCCAACTAGTGTTTTCTACAGTTCCAGCATAAACCCCTGCTCTTATATGCTATTCATTGGCCAATAAAGGTAAGTGTCCCATATGCCTGCTTAACCACCTAATCTACCTGCCCTGTTACCTTCAGGGATCTGTGCATTGAAATTCCAAAGTCCCTCTGTTCACGGACTAAGAGGTAATGAAGAGAGAGCGAGATTGTTAAGTGAGTTTGAAAGATCAAATGTGAAATACAATCTTACATTGAATAATGTTTATTCCTGTGTACACAGACAAAGAGAGATAAGCATTGAGTATGAACTATCGTGGCAAAAGGGGAAGTATAGATGAAGAGAGAGAGGGAGAGAGTAACAGGGAGTGATAGGCATGGATAGAGAGGTAAGAAGCTACTCTTTGTGGTAATCTCTCTCCATTTTTGTCTCCCTCTTCCTCTCTCTTTCACCCTCTCAATTCATGTTTCCATTCGCTGTTCATCTCTCTCTTTTTTGCTCTCCACCTCGTCCTCCCCGCTGTATCCTTTCTACCCCAATCTCTCCTTCTTACTCTCCAGATGAGAGGGAGAAAGAGAGGCAGAGGCAAGGTGTTGCAGGTAGTGAGAGATGGGGAGACAGAAAGAGTGAGTGTGGCATATCTAGAGGGAGTTTTACTCTCTATCTAACCCTGTGCTCTACCTGCCATGGGAGTGTTTGCTGGGAGATTTTAGAGGGAGCTTTACTCTAAATCTAACCCCGTGCTGCTTCTGCGCTGGGAAAGTTTGATTGTACAGTGTAGAGGGAGCTTTCCTCTGTATCTAACATTGGCCAAGAAAACAGAGATTAGTTGTGAACTAAAATGAAATCAAAATACGGCAGATGTTGGAAATCTGAAATAAAAACAGGAAATGTTGGAAATACTGAGCAGGTCTAGCAGCATCAGTGGAGAGACACGTTACATGAACTGTTGTTTCTCAGTCTGGGGAGAGATATACAGTAGTTCATCCAATTGTGCATAACAATCTCCCACACACTAGCCACGTGTTAATGAGTAGAAACTTGCTTTCGTGATTTTGGTTGTGCGATAAATATTGGCCATGACACCAGGGAGAACTTCACAGAGCCCACACGGGCACCCTTGGCGAGTGACATCTTTCGCTGCTGGCACATTCCATGATTTCTGTGGTAAATGTGGTTTGCTCTAAACTGTCCTCTGAAATGGCCCATCAAACCACTCTCTTGTTAAGAGCAATTAGGGTTGGGCAACAAATGCTTTCCTTGACAGGGTTGCCCAAGTTCCTTGAAATAATAAACGAAAGTCCAGGATTAGAACAGCACAGATATCTTGGAGGGTTGTTGGACAGGAGGAGAATATAGAGATAGGGTGGGCGGGGCCCTTGACCGATTTGAAAACAAGGCTGGGATTTTAATATTTTAATGTTGCTTGAGTGGTAGGAGGCTCAGGGATAATAGAGGACATACGAACATTGGGACATATGAACATATGAATTACGAGAGGAAATTGGCCGTTCGGCCACTCACCATCCAATAAGATTATGACCCGCCTTCAAAACCTTCTGAATCAGAGAATTCCAAAGTCACACAAGAGTCTCGAAGAGAAACAATTTCTCCTCATCTCTGTCCTAAAAGGGCGACCCCTAATTTTAAAGCAGTGACCCATAGTTCTGGAGTCAGCCACAAGAAAAAATATCCTTTCCACATCAGCCTTATGAATACAGTTCGGGATCTTATATACTTCAAGCAAGTCTCCCTCATTCTTCTAAACTCCAGTGAAAACAAGCCCAGTCTGTCCAGCCTTTCCTCATAACACAACCCGATCATTCCAGGTATCAATCTAGTCAATCTCATTTGAACCACCGATAATGCATTTGCATCCTTCCTCAAATAAGGAGACCAAAACTGCACACAGAATTAGAGATGTGGTCTCACCAATGCCCTGCATAGCTGAAGCATAACAGCCTTACTTTTACTTTCAATTCCTCTCGTAATAAACGAAAGCATTCCATTAATCATTTTTATTACATGCTGTACCTGCATACTAACTTTTTTTTTGTGTATGACCGGAGCACCTCGGAATTTTGAAGTCGTTCTCTGTTTATGTAATACTCTGCATTTGTTTTCTTCCTGCAAAAGAGAACAACTCCTCATTTTCACACATTGAGCTCCAACTGCCAGATTCTTGCCCAGTCACTCAACCGATCTAGATTGGTCTAAAACCTCCTTATGTCCTCTTAGCACCATACTTTCCTACCTATCTTTGTGTCATTAGTAAATTTCGCCACCATGCGATTGTTCCCCCCATCTAAGTCATTGATATACATTTTAAAACGTTGAGGCCACAGCACAGACGCCTTTGAGACTCCACCCCTCACATCCTTCCAATCAGAAAAGAAGCATTTATGCATACACTCTTTTTTTTCTGTCAGTCAGCTTATCTTCCATATGCTAATATGTTACCCCCTAGACTGTGAGCACCTACTTTGCACAATAACGCTTTATGTGGCACCTTGTCAAATGCCTGCTGGAAATCCAAGCACAGTGCATCAACGTGCTCCCCTTTATCCACAGTGCATGTTACTTCTTCAAAGAACTCCAATAAATTGGTTAAATATGATTCCCCGCTCATAAAACCATGCTGACTATTCCCAATTACTGTGAGTGTACCCCACGACAGATGTCAAGCTAACTGGCCTATAGTTACATGTTTTCTTCCTCCCTCCTTCTTGAATAGAGGAGTTTTATTTCCTACTTTCGGTCTGATGTGGGTTTCTTGCTGCTTTCAGGATTCATTTTAATCCAACCAGGGTGGCTTGTCCATGACTACAACAACCCACTATCGGTACAAGTTGGTTATAAGTATAGCAGATTTATTAAGCAATTTATATTCAGTGCAATGAAGTAATATTCAAGAAAGACAATAGTCACAGTTTGTTCCTCAGAACATTGGCAATAGTCTTTCGAGTGACTGTGGCACAGACTTTCTATCTCACTTGCTCTATCCGTTGACTGAAGATTCTCTTCTTTCCTCCTCTGGATTTTTCATACTGCTTCTTATGTTCAACAGCTGTTCCTTTATACCTTGTTTGGGCATCAGACCACCGTGTTGTTTGTCGATGGTTGGTTTAGGGCCCGGTGATGTCAGTTACTACCCTACTCTAATTAGGACATAATCAATAAAACCTTTTGGCACTAATTGAAATTTAAACAAAAACTATGAAGAATTCTATTCATAATGGTTGTTACATCCTTGGACTGTTGAATTTGCACAGACATTTTTTTTAAGCAAAGTACGTGAATGCTGTCAGTGTCACTGCAGTTTTGCTGCTGCCTTTGCGTCACAGTGACTTCCAAAGTCTTACTCATATTGAATTCTTACAAACTTAATATTTTTAAATTAAAGCCTACTCTTTCTTAATTCTTAATTCATTACTCACTGCTCAGTCAAGCTTCATTGTTTTGTATCATGGTTTCTTGACGGGTTACTACTTAATGCAATAATTCGATCAATACAGTGCTGACACAAGAAACAAAAATGACTTATGTAGTTACCTGCTAGTATTAAACTTACCTGTTTGACCTTGTTAATTTATTACAGAGGATGCAGTGCGAATATGGTCAAATTAGGCTAAAATCCAGCCACCCAAGCCAACTTACAACTTTCTGGTTTAAGGGTGACATATATGACAATATATTGATCTCTCACAACAATCCATTGACTATTACTTTGTTGAAGACATAATAGCTGATTTCAGCTCAATTCAGTGCACGTCGCCAGTCTTGAGGTAAGATTTTTCAAGTGATAGAGAATGGCTATTATAACAATTGTGACAACCGTTTGCATATTTCACAGGTTGGCACAATTTATTCCTGATTCCCATGATTACTATCAATTGTTTTGACATTCCCCACACACAAACCACCTGTCTTAATGATGTTCTAAACTATTAGCACATAAGTACATATAAGTAAAGCAATTAATAATGCATCGACTTAAAAGATTCTCCAGCTCTCCTTTTACATGCATCCAACTTGTGGATAATTCTTACTAAACGCTCTATCTGGCCCTTACTTGTCATAATCTCGACTCTATGTCCCTCTTGTTGCTAATATTACTCCCTCTGACAGGTACCATTCTATCCTGATTACTTCAGAGTTCCTTTTATGTGTCACTATCTTGATGATTCATAATATTGTCTCACTCTACTGGCCACATTAACCATTGCATGCCATATTATTTGCCGAATAGTTGAACATGTTTGAGACCGTTCTTCAGTGCATTTCACCAAGTATTTCTGTATTTTAGTTATTTCACATGTAACACGTCACACCTGTACTCTTACACTGGTATACCAACATCATGCCTCACATTCTCGACCCTCAGGTGATCTTATCAAAAGTTTAAAAAGGTTAGGAGGGCGGGTCGTTCTTGAAACCTTTGCATATCTCCCCCTGCGGGATCCCGATGTCTTGGGTAGTGGCCCAAATATCAAACGTCGTTTTCTTGAAAAAAAAGGCGTTTGTAGACGAGGATACAAGTATCTCCAAAGAAAGCTATCAATTACAATTCTTATCTACATTTTCCTGACTTTCACTGGAAAGTTCGGGAGCACTTGGAAATTCTATACTATATGAATCTAACGGTTTAAATTCTATTTTCCCAATATTTGTTTGTCAAATTTCTTTATTAATTTTTGCATCATCCAGATTTAACCTCCAATATTAATTAATCCTGTTAATAATAATTTTGTTTCATTCTCTGAGACCTGGAGGAACTTTACAGTCCAATACAATATTACAATAACATCTTTAGAACAAAATTCATACATTCCCATTGATCCCAGTTGTTTGTTCGTTTGTTCGATATTTGAGATGACCTTTTAGTTTCTTGAAAGTAACTTGTTCGATCACACTGCACTCTTTGCATCTCAAAATTATTCCAAATTCAAATAACAGTGTTGCTGGGGTGATAGGCTTTGTTAATTGTCAATGTACTTCTCACCAAAAGAGCCTAATTCTCATGTAATCTGTCTTGGAAAAGAACGAATAACAAAAAGGTAAAGCCTTTAATCCAAATTTGTCTGCAGATATGTTCTTAAATTGTTTTTTTTTTGCAAAAGAATAGATCTCTTGCTGTGGCATCACCTCTCATGTCGCCTGTT
Source organism: Heterodontus francisci (assembly GCF_036365525.1). Taxonomy (NCBI): domain Eukaryota; kingdom Metazoa; phylum Chordata; class Chondrichthyes; order Heterodontiformes; family Heterodontidae; genus Heterodontus; species Heterodontus francisci. The sequence goes on along the minus strand of NC_090391.1, from coordinate 82,763,119 downwards.
TTTGTTTTTCAAAGCTGAAATCCATGTAAACTACATCAACTGCACTGCCCTTATCTTCACACCTAGTCACAAGCACAAAACATTCAATAAAATCCACATTTTCTTGGGTGAAGACAGATGTGAAGTATTCGTTCAACACCCTACCAATGTTCTCTGGCTCCACCCACAGATTTGCTGCTTGGTCCCTAATGAGTCCTACTCTTTCCCTTGTTATCCTCTTTCCATTGATATACTAATAGAATATCTTGGGATTTCCCTACTTTTACCGGCCAGAGCTTTCTCATATCCCCTCTTTGCTCTCCTATTTGCCTTTTTAAGCTCGATCCTACACTTTCTGTATTCCACTAATGCTCCCGTTGATTTGCTCCCCTTGTATTTGCTAAAGGCCTCTCTTTTCCTTCTCACCGTACCCTGAATGTTTCTGGTCATCCATGGTTCTCTGGGCTTGTTGCACGTACCTATTACCCTAGAGGGAACATGTTGGGACTCTACCCTCACCACTTCCTTTTTGAATGCCCCCACTGCTCTTCTGTAGCTTTCCCAACAAGTAACTCTTTCCAGTCTACCTTGGCCAGATCCTGCCTTATTTTACTAAAATTCGCTCTCCCCCAATCCAAAACCTTCTTTTTTGGCAACTTGTGTTTCTTTCTCCAGAACAAGCTTAAATTGTACCATGTTGTGGTCGCTATCACCAAAATTTCCCCCATCAGCACATCAACCACCTGTCCGGCTTCATTCCCCACAATTAGTTCCAGCACTGCACCCTCCCTTGTTGGATCCTGTATATATTGAGCTAAAAAGTTCTCCTGTATACATTTTAAGAACTCCATTCCATCTAAGCCCTTAACATGATGACTATCCCAATTAATGTTGGGTAAGTTGAAATCATCTAAAACAATTATCCTCTTATTATTTTTACACATCTCTGCGAATTGCGCACATACTTGCTCCTAAATTTCCCGCTAACTATCTGGGGGTCTATCATAAACACCTAGCAATGTGACTGCCCATTTTTATTCCCAAGCTCTACCCATAAAGCTTCATTTGATGCCCCTTCCAAGATATTGCTCCTTACTGCAGTAACTGACTCCTTAACTAATATTGCAATGCCCCCTCCCGTTTTGCCCCCTCCTCTGTCTCGCCTGAAGAGTCTATATCCCGGGTTATTGTGCGGTCAATCCTGCACCTCCCTCAACCATGTCTCTGTGATGCCTACTATATCACAATTCCAAGTGCCAATCCTTGCCCTTAACTCATCCGTTTTACCTTTAATACTCCTGTCATTAAAGTAGAGGCCATCCATCCTAGTGTTATTCCCTTGAAAATTACTTCCGCTGTATTCCCTCTTACTTGTTTGCTTTCCTCCGTTTAGCAGTGAATCTATTCTGCGAGGATTCTGCGTCGCCTCGCCCTGCCAAATTAGTTTAAACTCCTCCCAACAGCACTAGCAAATCCGCCAGCAAGGATGTTAGTCCCCCTCTGGTTCAGATGCAGACCGTCCCGCTTGTAAAGGTCCCACCTTCCCCAGAAACGGTCCCAGTGTTCCAGGAATCTAAAACCCTCCCTCCTGCAAAAACTGGTAAGCCACACGTTTATCTGTGCTATTCTCCTATTTCTATACTCGCTGGCATGTGGCACTGGGAGCAATCCAAATATTACAACCCGTTAGGTCTTGCTTTTTAGTCTACCGCCTAACTCCCTGAATTCGTGATGCAGAACCTCATCCCTCTTTCTACCAACGTCATTGGTACCAACATGTACCATGACCTCTGTCTTATCACCCTCCCCTTCAGGATGCCCTGCAGCCGTTCAGTGACTTCCCGGACCCTGGCACCAGGGAGGCAACACACCATCTTGGAGTCACGTTGACGGCCACAGTAGCACCTACCTGTTACCCTGACTATAGAATCCCCTATTACTATTCCTTTTCCACTCTTTCCCCCTTCCTTTGCAGGCAGGCTGCAATTGGTCAGAATCTTGGCTCTGATCGCACTCCCTGGAAGAACCAGCCTCATCAGTCTCCCAAATGGAATACCGATTTTAAAGCGGTACCCCAGGGGACTCCTGAACTACCTGCCGGTTTCTCTCGGACTGCCTGGTGGTCACCCATTCCATTCCTTCCTCAAGTCAATTCAGCTGCGGTGATCCACCACTCTATACGTGCTATCCACAATGCTCTCAGACTCGCGGATGCTCCACAGTGCTTCCAGCCGCCGTTCCAGCTCTGAAGCCCGAGCTTCCAGGAGCTGCATCTGGACACACTTCTTTCACACATGCTGGTCCCAGGGGCTGGAAATGTTTTCGGATTCCCACATGCAGCAAGAGGAGCAAACAACGGCTTTAAGCTCACCTGCCATGACTAAACCCTTTAAATCAAAAATTTTAGAAGACTATTATAGTAAAAAAATCAACTAAGTCTTGTAAAACAATTACTTACACTTCAATCCAGTTTGAAAAATACCCACCGGGACTTACTCACCAGTCAGCTGTGCACTTTGGAAACTCTCGACTCCCCTCACGCTCTTTGAGGACAGGTAGGAAATGAAAGGAGCTCCTCGTTCCCTATTCACTGAACTCCCTCAGTCACAAAACTCCCTGTTTAGCACTCTAATGCAACCCAAGTCAGCACTCCAATGCAGAAACCTTGTCTGTCGTCTTCCTTTGTCATTGAATTCGTAGCAGTTACATACAATTGAGTGCTTCTCTGGTCCATTTCTGCGCGTATGTTAGAGTCCACCATTTTGTGGTGGTTCCGGAGTCACATGCAGGCCAGACCAGATTTTTTAACCCAAAGTACATTAGTGAAGCAGATTTTTTTTACAACAACGGTTTAAAGGCCATCATTAGACTAGTTTTTAATTTGAAATCTATTAATTAAATTCAAATTCTACCTTCTACAGTGTTGGAATCCAAACCCATGCTTCCAGAACAATACCCTGGGTGTCGGGGTTACTAGCCCAGGGACTACACCACTACACTATGCACCCCCTCTGGGTTCATGCCCTCCCCCAATTACCCAATTACTGGTCCACCCCCAATGCTTCATGACTGGTCCCACAGACATTATCCCAATTGTTGATATCCCCCTCGCCTCACTTTTCCAAAATTGGGTGCCCTCCCCAATTACCCATTTATCTGTTCCCACCCCCACCCCAAATTTCCCAATCACTGGTGCCCACCCTTAATTTGAAAATTACTTATGCATTCCCACAATTTCTCAGTTACTGTTGCCCTTCCCCAATTTCCAATTACATATGTTTCCTCAATTCCCAAATTCGGTGTGCCTCCACCCCCTCTCCCCATTCCACAACTTACTTGTGCCCTCCCAAATTTCCAATTACTCGTGCCCTTTCCCATTTTCTGCAATCATTGTTGCCGTCCCTCTATTTCTCAATTGCTCGTCCACCTCCACTTACCCCGTATTTACTGGTGCACTCCAAATCCCCCACATTTACAGGCGCCCTCTCCCATTTCCCCCATTTATCAACTCTCTCCCCCAATTCTCCCATTATTGTGCCCTCCCCCAATATCCCAATTACTGGATCCCTCCCTGAATTCAAGGACTTTTCAGAGGAAAGGTTGTTTGGAGATAGGGTTTTAGTTTGCAAGGACAACGAGGTCAATGGCTGTTATTTGCGGAGAGGGGATAATGACAGATTTTGAGGACAGAGGGACAGAAGCTGAGGAGACAGAACCTTTACAATATCAACGAAAACTTGGTACCGTTCATTCGACGAGCCGCAAAGCTGAGACACTGGTAACATCCATTCCTGCACTGAACCCGGCTGCTCTCCCTCGCCCAGGTCCCGTTTCCCTGACCGATCTATTTGGTTGGGCTTGCTCAGATGCCAACTCCCAACTCGGACTCAGGGGGAGAGAGAGAGAGAGAGAGAGGGAGAGAGACCAGTGACTCGATAGGTGGTGGAGGCGGGGAGGGGGGTGGTTTGGGGCGCGGTAAGGGGGTGGGGGGGGGGGGTGCGGGGGCATTCAAGGGAAAGAGGCTCAACAAAATGCGTCTAAAAATAACACAGGCACAAATAATCAACTGAAATGAAATGATTTCCAGATCTGCAGGGTTTTGCTTCTGTAAGAATACACTTTGTTTTCTGAATAGATTGAAGGAGCTCGGGAATAAAACCAGTGGAGGTGGAGGACAGATTCAGGCAGCGGTATCCCCTTCTGTCCTGCAGGGAAAGCTCTGACACTCCTGCTGCCTATTTTCCATCACTTTTCACCTCCCTCCCTGCTGCTCATTGGCATGTGTGAGCCCACACTGCCCCATAGAGTATTTTGGGTCATCCAGCTGTCACCCTTTGGAAATGCGATTACGTTCATGGATAGGAACAACTGGGATCCACGTCTGGGCTGCACTCAGGGGTTTTGTTTATTCATTACTTGAATAATTGATGTAATCGGATATTTAATTGCACTCTTGAACTGTTCCCTAAAGTTGGACTGAGTCGCAGCATAAATAAATGCGTTTGTACAGCAACTGAAATTCCGAATCATAAATCCAACACGTTCAAAAACTATTTCAGAATCATTGTAACCCTCGGGTTCGATTTCTGTAATGACATAATAGAAGAAATGTATAACATACACGATCCATAGAAGTACGAAGCTGCCAGATATGCTGAAGAGTAAAATCACAGGTTTCCTTCTGCTCTCCATCTCTGGGTCACTGTGATTACCACTCTTGTTCTGACCCCTCAGTCCCTTACGTTCTCGATTGGCCACTAAAATGCGTCTGACTGTCAGAACGTTGAGCAGCAGAATTAAAGTGAATGGGAACAATGGGGTTTAAATGGTATCACACCAGTCAAATCCCTCCCATCCCAACTCGCTAAAAAGCTGGCCTTCATATAACAGCCCCATGGTACATTGTCGATTATCTCTCCAGGTTCAAACACAAAGTAGAAGGGGATTTTTTTTAAACAGAGCAGAATGCAGGTTGTTGCTGGAACCACAGTCGCAGTTTTCTTTGTGCAATATCTTCAGCTTCTGGCAGCAAATGGCCACAAATCGATCAAAGGTGAAAGTGACGGTGAACCAGACTGACAAGTCTGTTGATGCACGACTCAGGACATGGATAACACTACAGACAGGGGTTGTGTCTAGGAAAGATCCCGGGAAATACTAATAACTGATCCGCCACAGTATGACTTCAGTGATAATAACCAGTAAATCCGCCGTTGCCATGGCCACTAGGTAGGATGTGATGCATGTGGAGAGTCCACACTTTCCCCGGTACAAGATCACAATTGCGAGCAAATTAACTGTAAGAGACACAAAGCAAAATAGACTGGAAATTACTGATCAAACATCCTCTGTGTCTAGCCCAGGCAGTAAGAGCAGGATTTTAACACCGAGCACACGTGAGTTGGGAATGGGACAGAGGTTAAAATTTTAAAAATCTCAGCCCCGAATCCAAACCGTCCACTTCCAGGTTTAACAGTGTCAGGGCAAGGGACACGCAGAAAACCGCTCCCAGCAAATGTAAGGATTGCCTTCAGATTTTGTGATGGGCAATTAGACTCATATCCGGGATCACAGTCTGGGGTCTTGAATAATTGGATCACAGCACCTTCGGACTTCAGAGAAAAAACTGAGCCCCCCATGATCCGACCCCACTCAGATCTAGGGCTGCAATTGGCGTCCTCCCCCGCAATAGGACCCCACTGCATTGGGGTGGCAATCCGACATCTCACGAATCAGAGCCCTCTTGGTATCGGAGCTCACTGGAATCGGAAACCTTTGGACATTGGATGTTAATTGGAGCCCCCAGGATTGCACCCCCTCTACGTCATGTAGTATACAATAACCCTTCCCCTCCCTGGGTTTCAGTGGGTTGAAGAGAGCGAGGCATAATATATGCTTGGTGGTGGACTTAGGTGAATGTGGAAGAAACGTTGGAGATGACGCGTTGAACATGGAGGCTGGTGGGAGGCATGGTGAGGACAAGGGGAATCTTATCATGCATCAGTCAGGGAGGCGAAGAGGTCAAGGCAGTAATATGGGAAATAGAATGACACGGTTGAGGGGAATCGTGGGCTGAGGAAAAATGAAGACATTTCGGAAGTACTGTTGTGGAACGCAGCATCGATTGAGCAGATGGAATGGAGTTGGAGAAACTGGGGGAGAATGGAACACGGTATTTTGTGGAAGTCAGCTGGGAGGAATTATATTCAATGTAGCTGTCAGAATCGGTGGTATTCTAATAGAAATTACAAAACAGCCTAACTCCTGACATGGAGATAGAGAAGTGGAAGAAGTGAAGGGAAATGTCAGAGACGGACAATTAAAAGTCGGGGGAGGGGTAAAAATTAGAAGCAAGGTTGATGAAATGTTCCAGTTGAAGGAAAATTAAGGAAATTACACCAGCCGTGTCAGCAAACCATCGGCAAAAATGTGAAGGACGGACCTGAGTAGGATTGGAACAAAGAATGGTCTACGTATCATATATAAAGGCAGCTTGGATAGGAACCATACAGGCTCACATTGTGACACCACTTGAGTGCGGAATGTCCCAATGATTCTACCAGGGGCCAACACACCTAACCTCTACATCAGGTCTCTGCACAGGGGTCAACATCAGGAGCATGTGAGGGTTTTCATTCATAGTCAAAAGCCGGTGAAGAACAGATGGGTTCCAGCAGAAATGGGGAGTGAATGAAACAAAACGAATCCATTCCATGTTTGGCCCTCAGAATGTACGAGCAAGACATGGACGAGGAAAACATGCCTGGAAACGGTCTCATGGTGGGTGTCAGACAAATTCCATCCATGGGGAGTTTGACGATAGCTCGGGTTTTTTGGTTATTGGACCAGAGAGGTGAAGATTAACATGCAATAAAATATGAATGGACTTCTGGAGCACAGCGTCGAGCATAGAAGGAAGCGTGCCTCATGTGCAGTGGATAGTCAGGGAAGAATTAACTGGCAGATGAGGATTCAGAGCCTGAAGAAGGGAGAGAACTCTCTCAGGGGAGGAACCAAACTTTCGAATGTTAGTGCATACATTTAGCAAACTCTTCAAGACATTTAAGGTATAAATGGGGATATATTTAACAAAGTGATCAAAAATAGGGTATGCTGCCTCATACACGCATACAAAAGATAAGAAAGCGATGTCAGAGACAGGATTATCTGTTCATTGATAATCATCAGAAAAGAGACTACTTCCAGACAGCTAATGCAACACGTGCATTTTAAACAGAGGATACAACAACTCCAGGCAATTGGGGACCAGTTTGCATAATGGCAGTGTCCGGAAATACGGAGAGTTATAGCACTGAAACAGGCCCTTCGGCCCACCGTGTCCATGCCGACCAATAACCACACATTTATACTAACCATACCCTAATCCCATATTCCCTACCACATCCCCACCATTCTCCTACCACTTACCTACTTTAGGAGCAATTTACAATGGCCAATTTACCAATCAATCTGCAAGTCTTTGGCTGTGGGAGGAAACCGGAGCACCTTGAGGAAACCCACACGGTCACAGAGAGAACTTGCAAACTCCGTACAGGCAAAAGCCAGGAGCAAACCCGGGTTGCTAGAGTGGTGAGGTTGCATTGCTACCCATTGCGCCACCAGAGCATGGAATCCTTATTCAAATAAGTAACAGGAAAAGAAAAAACATCTGGAAACATATAATGTAATCAAGAGTAGTTAACTCATATTCCAAAAGGAAGGCCATACATGACCAACCTAATATTGAATTAATAGAATAATTATTAGAAAATGTAGATCAGACTAATACAACAAATGTAATATACATTGATTTTCTAAAGGCCTTTTGTAAGGTAGCACACAACTGGGAGTCGGTAGGATTGTAGTAGATATTTCTGTACAGCTCATTCCATGAAATTGAGTTCGACAAGTTGAGAAAGTGAAGGGGAATGCCAGACATGGGCCATGTGAAGACGAAAGAGTGGCAGACATCAGGAAGAAAAAGATGATTAAATCGTCCAGTTCAAGAAAAAAGAAGGAAATGGCACCCGCATTGGCATCTAATATTGGAAAAAATATGCAAATCAATGGATCAGAATAAGAGTGGACCAAGGAATGGTCCATGTATTCAACACAAAGACATCGTAGCATGCAACAAGACAGGCTCCCACAGCGACACCATTTGAATGTGGAATATCCCAATGTTTTGAGCAGAGGTCCACATCTATAATTTACAACAGAGTCCCTGCACGGAAGTCAGGATCAGGATACTGCAATGGTTTTCATTCCCAGACCAGAAACAGTGACGACGAGAGGGTTTCGAGTGGGCAAGCGATTGAGTTGGACAAAATTAATCACTTTTAAATGGGTCCCTCGGAATGCAGTAGCAGGAGATGTTGGAGGGAAACTGGCAGGGCAACGAACTCATGGTGTCTGTCACACAGGGTCCCATCCAATGAGTTTATGGATAGTTTGGATTTTCTGGACTTTGGACAGGAGAGGAGGAGACTGATATGGACAGATTTGTAAATGGACTTCTGGAGCTCAGCTTGGAGCTCAGAGGGAAGGATGTCTCGTATGTTGTGGGACAGGTGGGGCAGAATGAACCACTGGATGAGGATTGAAAGCCTGAAGAAGGGAGAGAGGAACTGAGGGGAGGAACTAAACTGTAGAGTAGTGTTGAATAGATTCAACATAATAACGTCAATATATTTAAGGTAGAAGGTGGGGAGATGTTTGATAAAGTACTCAAGGGTAAATACTCTATTTCTGATAAGTTGTACCCACACGTGCCAAACAAAAAATTAGGAAATAGATAACAGAGGCACAATTAGCTGTTCATTGATGATTATGAGAATAGGGTGTAGTGCCACACTATTGAACCAAAGCTAACTTAAAGCAGAAAATAGTCCGAGGAACTATAAACGTTTTTTTTTATTCATTCATGGGATGTGGGCAACGCTGACCAGACCAGCATTTATTGCCCATCCGTAATTGCCCTTGAGAAGGTGGCGGTGAGCTGACTTCTTGAACCACTGCAGTCCATTTGAGGTAGGTATACATACATTGCTGTTAGGAAGGGAGTTGCAGGATTTTGACCCAGCAACAGTGAAGGAACAGCGATATAGTGCCAAGTCAGGATGTTGTGTGAGTTGGAGGGGAAATTGCAGGTGGTGGTGTTCCATTGTATTTGCTGCCCTTGCCCTTCGAGTTCATCGAGGTCGTGGGTTTGGAAGGTGCTGTCCAAAGAGCTTTGGTGCATTGCTGCAGTGCATCTTGTAGATGGTACACACTGCTGCCACTGTGCGTCGGTGGTGGAGGGAGTGAATGTTTGTAGATGGGGTGCCAATCAAGCGTGCTGCTTTGTCCTGGATGGTGTCGAGCTTCTTGACTGCTGTTGGAGCTGCACCGATCCAGGCAAGTGGAGAGTATTCCATCACACTGCTGAATTGTGCCTTGTAGATGATGGGCAGGCTTTTGGGAGTCAGGAGGTGAGTTGCTCGCCGCAGAATTCCTAGCCTTGGACCTGCTCTTGTATCAACGGTGTTTACATGGCTGTTCCAGTTCAGTTTCAGGTCAATTGTAACCCCTAAGATTTTGATAGTGGGGGATACAGCGATGGTAATGCTGATGAATGTCAAGGGGAGATGGTTAGATTCTCTCTTGTTGCAGATGGTCATTGCCTGGCACTTGTGTGCCGCGAATGTTGCTTGCCACTTATCAGCCCAAGCCTGGATATTGTCCAGGCCTTGTTGCATTTCTACACGGACTGCTTCAGTATCTGAGGAGCCATGAATGGTGCTGAACACTTTGCAACCATCCGCGAACATTCCCACTTCTGACCTTATGATTGAAGGAAGATCATTAATGAAGCAGCTGAAGATGGTTGGGCCGAGGACACTACCCTGAGGAACACCTGCAGTGATGTCCTGGAGCTCAGATGATTGACCTCCAACAACCACAGCCATCTTCTTTTGCGCTCGGTATGACACCAGCCAGTGGAGGGCTTTCCCCCTGATTCCCATTGACCTTAGTTTTGCTAGGGCTCATTGATTCCATACTCGGCCTTGATATCAAGGGCAGTCACTCTCACATCACCTCTTGAGTTCAGCTCTTTTGTCCATGTTTGAACCAAGACTGTAATGAGATCAGGAGCTGAGTGGCCCTGGCGCAACACAAGCTGAGCTCCACTGAGCCGGTTATTGTTAAGCAAGTGCTGCTTGATGGCACTGTTGATGACACCGTCCATCACTTTATTGATGATGGAGAGTAGGCTGATGGGGCGGTAATTGGCTGGGTTGGATTTGTCCTGCCTTTTGTGTACAGGACATACCTGGGCAATTTTCCACATTGCAGGGTAGATGCCAGTGCTGTAGCTGTACTGGAACAGCTTGGCTAGGTGCACGGCAAGTTCTGGAGCACAGGTCTTCAGTACCATTGCCGGAATATTGTCAGGGCCCACAGTATCCAGTGACTTCAGTCGTTTCTTGATATCAAGTGGAATGAATCGGATTTGCTAAAGTCTGGCATCTGTGATGCTGGGGACTTCAAGAGTAGGCCGACATGGATCATCAACTCGACACTTCTGGCTGAAGATTGTTTCAAATGCTGCAGCCTTATCTTTCACAATAATGTGCTGGGGTCCCCCATCATTGACGATGGGGATATTTGTGGAGCCACCTCCTGCAGTTAGTTGTTTAATTGTCCACCATCATTCACGGTTGGATGTGGCAGGACTGCAGAGCTTAGATCTGATCCGTTGGCAATGGCATCTTTAGCTCTGTTTATGCATGCTGCTTACTCAAGTAGTCCTGGGTTGTAGCTTCACCAGGTTGACACCTCATTCTGAGGTAACACTGGTGCTGCTCCGGGCATGCCATTCTGCAGTCTTTATTGAACAAGGGTTGGTCTCCTGGCTTGTTGGTAATGGTAGAGTGAGGGATATGCCGGGCCATGAGGTTACAGATTGTGATTGACTACAATTCGTCTGCTTCTGATGGCCCACAGCGACTCATGGATGCCCAGATTTGCATAGCTAGATCATATGGAAATCTATCCCATTTAACACGGTGATAGTGCCACACAACACGATGGACGGTGACCTCATGTGACGGGGCGACTTCGTCTCCACAAGGACCGTGCGATGGTCACTCCTACCAATACAGTCATGAACAGAAGCATCTGCAGCAGGCAGGTTAGTGAGGACGAGGTCAAGTATGTTTTTCCCTCGTGTTGGTTCCCCCACCACCAGTCGCAGTCCCAGTCCAGCAGCTATGTCCTTTAGGAATTGGCCAGCAGTGGTGCTACAAAGCCACTCATGGTGATGGACATTGAAGTCCCTCGACCCAGAGCACATTTTGTGCCCTTGACTCCCTCAGTCCTTCCTCCAAGTGGTGTTCAACATGCCGGAGTACTGAGTCATCAGCTGAGGGAGGGCGGTAGGTGGTAATCAGTAGGAGCTTACCTTGCCCATGTTTGACCTGATGCCATGAGATTTCATGGGGTACGGATTCGATGTTGAGGACTCACGGGGCAACTCCCTCCCTACATTATCTCACTGCGCCACCATCTCTGTTGCGTCTGCCCTACTGGTGGGACAGGGCATACCCAGGGATAGTGCTTGCAGTGTCTGTGACAATGTCTGGAAGGTATGAGTCCAAGAGTATGACTATGTCAGGCTGTTGCTTGACTAGTCTGCGGGACAGCTCCCCCAACTTTGGCACAAGCCCCCAGATGTTAGTACGGAGGACTTTGCAGAGTCGAAAGGGCTGGGGTTGCCGTTGTTGTTTCCGGGGCCGAGGTCGATGCCGGTTAGTCCGTCCAGTTTCATTCCTTTTTATTGACTTCGTAGCGGTTAGGTACAACTTAGTGGATTGCTAGGACATTTCAGAGGGCATGTAAGAGTTAACCACATTGCTGTCGGTCTGGAGTAACATGTAGGCCAGACCAGGTAAGGACAGCAGATTTCCTTTCCTATGGGTTTTTACAACAATCGACAATGGTTTAATGGCCATCATTAGACTAGCGTTTAATTTCAGATTAAAGGGGGAAAGGGGGACGAAAGAGGGAGGGGGAAATAGGGAGGGGGAAGAGGGAGGGGGAAATGGGGGAGAGGGTGGAGGAAGGGGGAGAGGGTGGAGAGGGAGAGGGAGGACGGAAGGGAGAGGGAGGAAGGGGAGAGGGAGAGGGAGGAAGGGGATAGGGAGGGGGCAGGGGAGGGGAGAGGCTTGGAGGGGAGATGGGTTGGGGAGAGGGGGGAGCGGGAGAGAGGAAGGGGAGGGAGGGGAGACAGGTGATGGGACAGAGGGGGGAGGGCGGGAGTGGGGGAATGTGGGGGTTGGGGAAGAGTGGGGAGGGAGCAGCGGAGCGGAAGAAGACTGCCTTTTTCTGTGCATGCGCCAGAAACACAACAGCAAAAGACTTACCAGCCAGTCCCTGGACCTGGCGACACCAATGTCTTCGCACACTTGCTCCCCGTGGCTTCGATGGCCTCTCACTTCTGGCCCTCTCTATTCAGCCGTTCCCTCCAGCTACAGATGCCCAATCCAGTTGCTTCTCCCCTACTTCTCCACAGTACTTCAGGAATTGCAGCTGTCTGGTCCCTGCATTTTGCATGCTCCATCTCCCCACCCCTCCCTGCTCTCCCCACCCCTCCCCCTCTCCATCTTCCCCACCCCTCTTCACCTACCCTTCCCTCCACCTCTTCACCCACCCTTCACCCACCCCTCTATCCCCCTCAGCACCCACCCCTCTATCCCCCTCTTCACCCACCCCTCCTCTACCCCGCTACGTCCACCACTCCCTCTACCCCCCTACTTCCACCCCTCTCTCTACCCCTTACCTCCACCCGTCCACCACAGTTGACTATCTGAAGTGCAGTTGCAAAGTCGGGGAAAAATAGCATGCAAAACAAAGCCTCAACAATTCTGGGGTTAATTATTGAGAAGATATATTAAGTCCATTGAGCATCCGAGGCACTGCTGTGCATGGATACATGAGTGTTGTATCCAGCATTCCCGTTAGACAGACAGGCCGAGTCTCTGCTATGCACAGCTGAAGAGATTGTTCCTGGAGAGCCTTGTGGTGAATGAACGCTTGGCTCTCTATTCCACTACTGTATTGTCCATGTGAAGAAGGCAAAGTCACAAAAGTCTGAGCTCAGTCTATTCTTGGTGAATGTCCCCCAAGCGCATCCCAATGTGCATTCCCAATTCATCCATAAATGCAATGTTCTTTTACACATCGTGACGAGCTCCGCAGCATGATCCAGTTGCCTTCGTTGCTTGAATGCTCAAGGATTGTTTTCTCGACGGCATGTTTTACATGAAAAGAAATAAAGCAAATCAGAGTCAGAGCTTGCCTCCGTCCATCCACTGAAATTACTGTTGTGCACACCTTTTTAAGTTCTGCAGTGAAGGCACCAATTGATAACGTCGCCAACGAAGCACTTATCAGATACAGGAATCAGCACATCCTTGCGTCCTCTCCCGCACTGCCTCCTTTGCTTGAATACCATCCTTAAGTGTCAAGGATTGTTTTCTCAAGGGCACGTTTTACATGAAAGAAAATAATGAAAGAACATCAGTGTCAGAGCTTCCCTCCCTCCAATGAAATTACTGTTGCGCATGCTTTATGCTCTGCACTATAGGCATGTACTGATAACACCGCCAATGAATCACGTAGTACCCACCTCAGCTGTCGGAGTCAGGATGATGTTACTGCCCCTATCTCGTGATGGTTCAATGCTGCTCTCAGGGAAAACATGAATGATGTGAGGGTGCTGGAAAATGAAGCACGTTTCTTTTGGACTATGAACATAAAGCTGGCCATTTAGCCCAGCTGTTCCCTGCTAGTGGTTATGCTACTCGTGCGTCTTCCCATCCATTCCCATTTAATCCTGCCTACTACTATCAGCATCACCTTCCTTTTCTTTCACTCTTACCTACCTTTGCCGGAAAGCAACACTGAGGATGGAGAATGGTGTGGCTGCACTGCCAGCTGACCAGTTGTGTACGCAGCAAGAGCATTCACATTTCTGCTACCACTGGACACGGCATGCTTGTTTCTTTTAGTGCTCAGTCTCTTCTTGCTGAATGTTCCCCAACTGCTTGACCCCTTTGGACGCCCTCTCTGCTTGACAGGCAGCAGCTGGCAATTGCAGAGTCTCACAAGGCTCTCCATGGTTGTTTCAAAGGCGGATGGGGAAACAGGTGGCTGTGTGTCCACGTGCACTGCTCGGATGGGTGCAGGAACAGGTGGCTGTGTGTCCCAATGCACAGCTCGGATGGGTGCAGGAACAGATGGCTGTGTGTCCACGTGCACTGCTCGGATGGGTGCAGGAACAGGTGGCTGTGTGTCGAAATGAACTGTTCGCATGGCTGCAGGAACAGGTGGCTGTGTGTCCACGTGCAGTGCTAGGATGGATGCAGGAACAGGTGGCTGTGTGTCCATGTGCACAGCTCGGATTGGTGCAGGAACAGGTGGCTGTGTGTCCGAATGCACTGCTCGGATGGATGCAGGAACAGGTGGCTGTGTGTCCACGTGCACTGCTCAGATGGGTGCAGGAACAGGTGGCTGTGTGTCCACGTGCAGTGCTCGGATGGGTGCAGGAACAGGTGGCTGTGTAACTGAGCAGCAAGGAGAGGGCACCGCAGGTTGGGGAAGTGGAGCTATGAACAGGCAGGCGTATGTATAGTCCATCAGATCATTAGGCCAGGGGGTGAAACGCTCAGGGTCCATGGATTGTGGCACGTGACTGATGTCCAGCGCGGGGCAATTGTTGGGCATAGTAAATGGCTCCATCTCATCAGCCAGTCCTTGCTGCCAGTGGAGAATCTGTTGCCGCAGCCAGTCCAGTTTCCTCATGAATGATGCCATTCCACTCTGCAGAACGGCCTGTTGTAGCTGGTACCATTGATCTGAAAGCAAGCGGTATTTTTCATTGTAGCTGAGGGGCCTTGGCTGTTCCTCTGTAATCTCAATGGCTGCAGCGATGCCTGTCGTCGTTGGTGTCTGAGATGCACGCCAGCGGCAGTTGAAGGCAAGCCTGTCCAAAGGCAGACCCAGATGCCTCTGCACAACAATAGCATGTTTGCAGGGCAGCAAAGTCTGAATGGAGAAAATGCAGCTGCAGGTAGCCTGGCCATCATGTATCTGCAGTGTGTACTGTTTGGCACCAGAAATTACAGTCACTGTGCCTTCATCCTGCTCCTTCACATGTACTCGCTGATTGTGGCTATGATCCTGATGCATCAGCTTCACAGCATGACTGGTGAATCCCGTGTAAAATGAGTGAAGATCTGCTGGTGCCTCTGCGATGTGCTTGAAAGAGGCTCCCTGCAGGAATGTGTAATAGGAACGCTCCCGATCCAGGACACTATTATGGAATATCAGCGCTGAGACGCATTCCTTCATGGATGAAGAGGAGTGGAGCAGCTGCTTTATCTTGCCATTCTCTGACTCAATGCGATTGTTGGTGTTGTTCCCAAACGTTAGGACGTTTACCGCGTGAACATGCTGCCCACAGCTCCTTCTGTGGAATCCAGTTTGTAAGCGGTAGTCCTGCAGGGGTGGGTAGAGATGTCCAATCCTTTCTACACAAATTGTAAGCTTCTCCTCCAAAGGTGCATGAACCATTTCCTTGCAGATCATAAACAACTGATCCCTTAGTTCACCATTCAGTGGGTAGCTGCTGATCTTCCTCCTCATGCTCTGCATCACATGGAACTGACAGAGGAGAACCGATGCAGCTGGGAGATGCTTTCTGATCGCATTGATCTCATTGATGTCTTTATCCACAATGGCTGATCTCATGCGGCAGGTGTTGGATCCCATGAAATCGACAAAAACACCCACAATCTCGTCCAGCATCTGAGCCATCTAATTCCTCACCATGGCATAGAACACCGCCATGCCCCAACCAACATTGTCCTGAACCATCAGTTGGTACAGAGGGTAGCCGCATTTGTTCACCTTGTACGTTCCATCCATGAACAGGAGTTCAGGAAAGGCCTGCATGTGGGCCATCATGGCTGGTGTCATGAAGGCAATATAGAGGAAGCTGCTTCCATGCAGGCCAACCCGCACTGCATCCCCGTCCTGCAGAATATTCTCCAGCGTATCACACAGCGCATCCATGCTGTCATCCCCTGTTTTGAGCCGGGATTTTACATTTCTAATGTCACTAAGGGTCACGGTCTTATTGAATGAACGCTCGATATAATCCTTCAGCTGTTTGTTCCCAGCCTGCAGCTTGACTAACTCTTCTACCTTCTGCCTTTCATCGTGGTTCAGTTGTCGTCTCCTTGCATAGAAGCGTAAACATTCTGGATGCAGAACCTGACCGGAATGCACAAGATGGTAGGAGCTGACACACAGTTTGTTCTTGCTCGTATTGATTTTCACACTGATGAAGACCTCACAGCCCAGGGCGAGATACCTGAAAAGTTACACAGACATTCAATGAGCACGCCCCACGTGCCTCGTGCCCTCACTAGAACGCCAGCCATACCCAGGTGTGTTAGATTAGATTAGAGATACAGCACTGAAACAGGCCCTTCGGCCCACCGAGTCTGTGCCGAACATCAACCACCCATTTATACTAATCCTACACTAATCCCATATTCCTACCAAACATCCCCACCTGTCCCTAAATTTCCCGACCACCTACCTACACTAGTGACAATTTATAATGGCCAATTTACCTATCAACCTGCAAGTCTTTTGGCTTGTGGGAGGAAACCGGAGCACCCGGAGAAAACCCACGCAGACACAGGGAGAACTTGCAAACTCCACACAGGCAGTACCTGGAATCGAACCCGTGTCCCTGGAGCTGTGAGGCTGCGGTGCTAACCACTGCGCCACTGTGCCGCCCTGTTGTTGGCAGCAGTTTACATGTGCACCATGACAAGGTCCCAAAATCTGGTGCAAACCTGTTTCGCAGTCCAGAGGATGTTGCGCTGAGGTGGTCGCCCAGCCATTGGTCTATCCAGGAAATCACAATAAAGGAAGTCTGTAGACACGGGGGTGGTATGCTCGTGGCTTTGTGGGCACAGGATCTCACTGACGAGATGTATTGATACTGCAAATCTAATCTTGGTTCAATGCGCATCAAGGAACAGATTTACAGGACTGACAAGCTACACAAGTGGAAATGTAGTGACCGCAGCACCTACCTCTGATTCGGTCTCACTCCAGTGGAACGGATGCGAGGCTGCCCATAGTGTACACAGCACAGCCTCACTGAGGGATACTTAAAGCGGATGGGAATTTCGACTCGCCGTCTCTTGTTTTCCCTCTCAAGCGTATGGGTGCTCACTTTCATAAATAGACTCCCCGTTGCCTGTAAGCACAACCGCAAAGCGCATTTAAATAGCATTGTTAACATAGTGGAACATAACAAGGCACATCACAGGATGTGCCTGCAGACCATGCTACCTGTTGAAACATCTCAAGTTTACTGCTGAAGTCGTCATAACTCTCGAACTCTTGGGTTGTGAAGGTGGCAAGGAACTTCTCTGTGGAATCTACTGACGTTGCCATGATCGAAGTTTGAAGTTCAGGAAGGCTATTAAGGGACCATAAAGGAAACATGAGATGAGATATGAAATACAGAATGCACTCCATTGAAACGTTACAAAAACGAAAGTGACCGTTTAGATGGTAGGTTGTTCGCTGGACTGCAGCACATGTACTGCCTGCACACAACAAATCACAACAGGGACTGGAGCACATGCGGTGCACCAGACAATGGAAATTCTTTCAAAGCAACTTGCAATAGGGACTGGAGAACATGCGGTGCCCCAGAGAATGGAAATGTTTTCAAAGCAACTTACAACGGCAGAGCAACTTACTTTGGAACAATCTCCTGTGTCTAATAAAAATGAAAAAAATCTCCAAAACGACTAAATAATTCAGATAAAATGCGAGAAAATGCCCGACGAAACCTCTCCTTCCACTTTCAAAATGTCGCGCCGAAGCTTTGACGCATGTGTGAATATCCGAAGATTGACGCATGCGCAGAGGCCAACCTGGCACGTTGCCCGAGGAGGACGCCGCAACGCGATGACGTCATCCGCGCATGCGCAAAGCGGTCCTGGCGAGCCGGACAGCAGAGCATGCGCAGAGAGCAGGAGACTGTCTGCGCATGTGCGCTCCGCGGGGCAGCCTGATGACGTCAGCGCTGACGAAGCGTTGTCATGAATCACTTTGGAAAATAATATAGAGTAGTCGGTGCATAAAGTTAGATCATACTTGACCAACCTTAATGCATTGCTTGAACACGTAACAGAAAGTGCAGATAAGATGGTCACAGTACATGTAATATATTTGATTTTCAAAATAACTTTGATGAGATATCACAGAGCAGACTCATATGACTAATTTCTGAACCAGTGGAGTTAGGGGACCAGCTGCAGAATGGACATTAAGCTGGATACAGAAACAAAAAACGGGACGTTGAATTAAAGGTTTGGAGGAATTGTGGAATTAGTTTGGCGGAAGGTGGGAAGTGGTTTGCTACTGTGATCAGCGCTGGAAACACTTGTATGCACAATTTACAAGAAAAAGGTATAGGCTCGGGAAACACAAGCGCAATTTCAAAATTTGCAGACAAATCCAAACTTAGAGTACATTTAATAAAGAGGAAGAATACAACAAAATGAATTATTTTTATCCTCGAATTATAAAAAAATGGGTGTGCATTTAAGACTGTTGAAAACAATGCAAGTTTAAAGGGCAGACGGTTCTAGAAATCTGTGGACACAGTGTACCACAGCTGCATTTGGTTTACCGAGAAATAGCAGCAGAGAGAGAGGTGACATGAGATGATATTTGCATTTTGACTGTGTGTGTAGGTGTCAGCAAACGGTATGAAACATTTAGTTCAGAAAGGCTTGAGAGCAAGGAACTGAAGAGAATGGAGCTGTATTATTCTCTCTCAAAAATATCTACACAAGCTACAAACCAAATTAATTCCCTTAGCAAATAAGAAAAGCTCTTCTTTCTTTAAAAAAAGGAATTTCTGTGATCATCGTTGAAATAACTGTTTAATTTTACTAACTGAACTGTTGAATGCCTATCAAGCACAAACTGCTTCATCAAATCCAAGTGAAGACTTCAAGTGAACTTTACTTATCTTCAGATCAGTAGACTGCATTCACCGGGAACGTAAAGCACACATACTTCCTTATTTTATTTATTGTTAATGGAATATCAATTTGAAAGAAAAATGTGAAACCGCCAACTAATTGTTGTTTGTGTATATATGTGCGTGCATGCGGGAGTTAGATTAAAATAAGCAGTTATAAAACCTTAGACATAGGTTTATCTTAATAGTCGTTAGGATTTCGTTTTTTCCAAAAAAATATATAGTTACGTTATTGCTGAAAGATACCATGCTTTGGTCTGTGTTATTCTGGATATACTAGAGTGTTTATTTGGTTGTTTATTTTTCCGATATCGTAAAAATAAAATATGTTGCGACCTGTGAAGTTGTGGGACTGAACTAACAGAGCATTGCTGTTGCAGCAGTCATAACAGTTATCATTAATAACTATATTTAATAATAGCTCACAATGGGCATCTAAAGGCCAATTGCTTTTATATAGCTAACTGTGAGGTGCAGAATTTTGGTCAGAAGGATAACCTTCCCAAATGTTGGTTGGAAATTGAGAATCTGAATTAGGTCGAGGGCATCAGGTTTTAGAGGACAGATGAACAAATGAAGTAAAGTAGTAACGCAGATGAACAGGGCCAGAAAATGCAAATAAAGCATTGAAGTTCACTTCTAGAGTGATGGAATTGAAAAAGCAAAGAGCTGATATTAAATTCATCTGGAACACACCTATACAGCACCTAACATACTTTGTACTGTGCTGATAGTACTGTGCTCCATAATACAAAAAGGATGTCCTGGGAAAGGTACATTTTTTAAGCAGGAGGATACCAAAACTGAAAGAAATGTAATCTGTATTTAATCGATAACATTTTACTCATGTTTTGATGCACTGTCCTCGGGCTGATTTCTGCATTATAAAAACCCAAAATGTATGTTCCTCCGTTCGAAGTACGTCTCCTTAACCTGATAATTCAGAGAACCAGCTTTTTACAAATAGAGATTTATTATGAGTTGAGGAAGTAGTTTATAACTAGACATAATTCAGAATATATGACTGAAGGAAATTATGTCGCTGATCAGGTGCCTGTATGTCAGTAACCACGTGATCACCATGTAACAGTATCAGTCACAGGAACAAGAGCAGAGAGCAGCTCACACACAAATGTACACAACTTCAATGGTTATAGTCACTCACCAGGAACACCAAGGATGGCAAGGATCAGGTGAAATATTTTCACGATACTGTACAATGTTTCATACATTTTATGTGTGAAGTGATGTTTCCCTTCATGTTGCAGACAATTTCTCTGCGTTAAGCTCTGGGCTGATACATTCCCAAAGCCTGAAATTTATACCCTGTGGGATCGCCCCAGGGACACTTAGGTTGCCACATTGTTCATTTAAAAAAAATATATATTTGAACGAACAGATTATGACATTGTGTTCAATCCATTTTATGTTGCAATACATTTATTTCTGGGATTGAACTGGAAAACTGTAAAGACTGGACAACTCTGATCACATTAATTAACGAATATAAATTAGATATTCTATTGTTCCAGCAATGAGGTTGCTCTTTCAAACCCCATCTGCCCCATTTCTAGATCTCATTTTGCTTCAGTGATATCCTTCACTGGACAGTGACCATTCAATAATTACACAACAATTTTTAGACTGTCTCGCTCAGGGTTGCTCTACTGCACTCTGCGATGTGACTGCCCTCATTAACTGTGTACATTCAGTAACTAAACTCCAAATATGATAAATAAAAACAAGAAATGCTGGAACCACTCAGCAGGTCTGTCCCTCCGCGACACCCTGGTCCACTCCTCCATTGCCCCCACCACCTCGTCCCCGTCTCATGGCACCTTCGCCTGCAATCGCAGGAGGTGTAATACCTGCCCATTTACCTCCTCTCTCCTCACTATCCCAGGCCCCAAACACTCCTTTCAGGTGAAGCAGCGATTTACTTGTACGTCTTTCAATGTAGTACACTGTATTCGCTGCTCACTATTTGGTCTCCTATATATTGGGGAGACTAAACGCAGACTGGGTGACAGCTTTGCGGAACACCTCCACTCAGTCCACAAGCAGGACCCTGAGCTTCCGGTTGCTTGCCATTTCAAAACTCCCCCCTGCTCTCATGCTCACATCTCGATCCTGGGCTTGCTGCAGTGTTCCAGTGAACATCAACGCAAGCTCGAGGAACAGCATCTCATTTTCCGATTAGGCACTACAGCCTGCCGGACTGAATATTGAGTTCAATAATTTCACAGCATGACGGGTCCCCCATTTTACTTTTATTTCTAGTTATTTTTTCTTTTTGTTTTTTTGCATTTTTTACAATTTTTTTCTTTTGTTTATTTCATTTCATTGTAGTTTGTTCAGTTTGCTTAACCATTGTTTTTTCATGTTTGTACTTGCTGCTGTTCAAGATTCAGTTCGTTAACACCCTATCTGTACTAATGCATTGTCTTTCAACACACCATTAACATATTGTTTGCTTTTGCTCCATCTCTTGGTCAGTTATGTGGCCTTATCCATCTACACATTCTCCTTTGTCATCTCTTGCCCCACCCCGGCTCACTTGATTGTAACCTTTGATGCTTCTAATATATCCTAGCTCCGAGGAAGGGTCATTGACCTGGAATGTTAACTCTGCTCTCTCTCCACATATGTTGCGAGACCTGCTGAGTGGTTCCAGCATTTCTTGTTTTTATTTCAGATTTCCAGCATCGGCAGTATTTTTCTTTTATCCAAATATGAGAATGTCTCTCTCAGGGTTTATCCATTGCTCTCAGGGATGTTACTGTGTCTTTAACTGTGAAAATTCAGTAGTTAAACTCCAAATGAGAGAGTTGCTCTGTCAGGATTGCTCGACAGCACTCTGGGAAGTGGCTGTGATCTTTAACTATCGACATTCATTAATTAAACTCGAAATATTAGAATGTCTATCTCAGGGCTGTTCCACTGCACTCTGGGATGTGGCTGCCCTCTTTCACTGTGACCGTTCAATAAATAAACATCAAATGTGAGAGTGGCCCTCTCAGAGCTGCTCTACTGCACCCTGGGATGTGTCAGTCCTCTTAAACCGGTGATATTCAGTAATTAAACTCCAAATGTCAGAGTCTCCATCTATTAGGGTTGCAAAACAGCACTCTGGGATGTGACTGTCGTCTTTAACTGTGACCATTCAGTAAGTAAACTCCAAATGTTAGAGTGCCGCTCTTAGTGTTGTTCTACCGATCTCTGGGATGTCACTTCCCTCTAACTGTAACCATTCAGTAATTGAACTCTAAATGTTAGAGTGTCTATCTCAGGGTTGTACTGCTGCACACTGCGATGTGACTCTCCTCTTTAAGTGTGGATGTTTAATTAAGTGATAAGTATGGGTTATTTGAGACTATGCACCCTGCAGTTCAACTAATACAGCATCTGCAACCAATTCATTACCAATAAATGATAAAGCATCCCAACCCAATACTGCACATGAAACTAATAAACTAATTTAAACCAACAGAAGACCTCAAGTAATACAGACCCCACCATCTGATACAGACCCTTCCAAGTGATACAGCTGCCACAAATGAAACAACCACTCCTCCAGACTGCTTCTCCCGTGATAGAGCCCCCTCAACTGATGCAGCCCCCATCTCCCAGCCAACACAGCCACTCCAACTGATGCAGGTATTCAATGTGATGCAGCCCCTCCTACTGGAACAGCATCTAAAACTAAAACAGCAACTCAAAATAATATCTCAGCTGAAATTAATAGAATCCTTAAACTAATACACCACCTCAAAATCAGCCGCTCACACTTAAAAAGCGTCTGAAACGAATACAGCAGCTCAAGAAAATGCATCACTTCCAGTCAAGACAGTATCCCAACCATCACAGCACCTCAGAGTAAGTTGGGTCTTCAAAATGTTGCCATACATCACATTTATACAGCATTGATAAAATCTATGAAATTTATGACAGAAAAGTAGGCGAGTAATTATATAGCATTTATACAGCCATAAAAGGTTTACTTAACATAATCCCACTTTCCAGCTCTTGGTCCATAGCCCAATAGCTCAGGGCAACTCGAATATTTACATCCAGAAGGCGGAGATTGTTTGGAACTCAGGGCCTGAAAAGCTGGTGGGGATATCACAGCTGTGCTGAAGGTGGGCACTATGTAGGACTCGAGCAGTGAGGCAATATGGGCAGAACTCAGAAATAGGAAGGGTGCAGGAACAATGTTGGGGCTGCACTCCAGTCCTCCCAACAGCGAGTGTGAGATAGAGGTACAAATATGTAAACAGATTATGGAAAGATGTAGGAGCAACAGGGTGGTGGTGATAGGAGATTGTAATTTTCCCAACATTGACTGGGATTCACTTAGTGTTAGAGGTCTAGATGGAGCAGAATTTGTCAGGAGCATCCAGGAGGGTTTTCTAGAGCAGGATGGAAATAGTCCAACTCGAGAAGGGGCCATACTGGACCTGGTGTTGGGGAATGAGACCGGCCAGGTGTTTGAAGTTTCAGTAGGAGACTACTTTGGGAATAGTGATCACAATTCTGTAAGCTTTAAAATACTCATGGACAAAGACAAGAGTGGTCCTAAAGGAAGAGTGCTAAATTGGGGGAAGGCCAACTATACCAAAATTCGGCAGGAGCAGGGGAAAGCAGATTGGGAGCAGCTGTCTGAAGGTAAATCCACATGTGATATGTGGGAGGCTTTAAAAGAGAGGTTTATTAGCGTGCAGG
Source organism: Heterodontus francisci (assembly GCF_036365525.1). Lineage (NCBI taxonomy): Eukaryota > Metazoa > Chordata > Chondrichthyes > Heterodontiformes > Heterodontidae > Heterodontus > Heterodontus francisci. The sequence continues at coordinate 82,739,292 of NC_090391.1, read as the reverse complement.
AGAGACATGTTTCTGTGAAAATGAGGGATAGAAATGGCAAGATTAGGGAACCATGGATGACAGGTGAAATTGTGAGACCAGCTAAGAGGAAAAAGGAAGCAGACATAAGGTCTTGGTGCCTGAAGAAAGACGAAGCTTTGAAAGAATATCGGGAATGTAGGACCAATCTGAAACGAGGAATTAAGAGGGCGAAAAGGGGTCATGAAATATCTTTAGCAAACAGGGTTAAGGAAAATCCCAAAGCCTTTTATTCATATATAAGGAGCAAGAGGGTAACGAGAGAAAGGATTGGCCCACTCAAGGACAAAGGAGGAAGGTTATGCGTGGAGTCAGAGAAAATGGGTGAGATTCTAAACGAGTACATTGCATCGGTATTCACCGAGGAGAGGGACATGAAGGATGTTGAGGTTAGGAACAGATGTTTGATTACTCTAGGTCAAGTCGGCATAAGGAGGGAGGAAGTGTTGGGTATTCTGAAAGGCATTAAGGTGGACAAGTCCCCAGGTCCGGATGGGATCTATCCCAGCTTACTGAGGGAAGCGAGAGAGGAAATAGCTGGGGCCTTAACAGATATCTTTGCAGCATCCTTAAACACGGGTGAGGTCCCGGAGGACTTCTTCTTTCTTTTTTCTTTTGGGCCTCCTTATCTCGAGAGACAATGGATACGCGCCTGGAGGTGGTCAGAGGTCCCGGAGGACTGGTGAATTGCTAATGTCGTCCCCTTGTTTAAGAAGGGTAGCAGGGATAATCCAGGTAATTATAGACCGGTGAGCCTGACGTCAGTGGTAGGGAAGCTGCTGGAGAAGTTACTGAGGGATAGGATCTACTCCCATTTGGAAGAAAATGGGCTTATCAGTGATAGGCAACATGGTTTTGTGCAGGGAAGGTCATGTCTTACCAACTTAATAGAATTCTTTGAGGAAGTGACAAAGTTGATTGATGAGGGAAGGGCTGTAGATGTCATCTACATGGACGTCATTAAGGCGTTTGTTAAGGTTCCCCATGGTAGGCTGATGGAGAAAGTGAAGGCGCATGGGGTCCAAGTTGTACTAGCTAGATGGATAAAGAACTGGCTGGGCAACAGGAGACAGAGAGTAGCAGTGGAAGGGAGTTTCTCAAAATGGAGACGTGTGACCAGTGGTGTTCCACAGAGATCCGTGCTGGGACCACTGTTGTTTGTGATATACATAAATGATTTGGAGGAAAGTACAGGTGGACTGATTAGCAAGTTTGTAGACGACACTAAGAATGGTGGAGCAACAGATAGTGAAGGGGACTGTCAGAGAATACAGCAGAATATAGATAGACTGGAGAGTTGGGCAGAGAAATGGCAGATGGAGTTCAATCAGGGCAAATGCTAGGTGATGCATTTTGGAAGATCCAATTCAAGAGTGAACTATACAGTAAATGGAAAGGTCCTGGGGAAAATTGATGTACAGAGAGATTTGGGTGTTCAGATCCATTGTTCCCTGAAGGTGGCAACGCAGGTCAAGAGTGGTCAAGAAGGCATACGGAATGCTTTCCTTCATTGGACGGGGTATTGAGTACAAGAGTTGGCAGGTCATGTTACAGTTGTATAGGACTTTGGTTCAGCCACATTTGGAATACTGCGTGCAGTTCTGGTCGCCACAATGCCAAAAGGATGTGGATGCTTTGGAGAGGGTGCAGAGGAGGTTCACCATTATGTTGCCTGGTATGGAGGGCGCTAGCTATGAAGAGAGGTTGAGTGGATTACGATTATTTTCATTAGAAAGACGGAGGTTGAGGGGGGACCTGATTGAGGTGTACAAAGTCATGAGAGGTATTGACAGGTTGGATAGCAAGAAGCTTTTTTCCCAAAGTGGGGGATTCAATTACTAGGGGTCACGAGTTCAAAGTGAAAGGGGAAAGGTTTAGGGCGGATATGCGTGGAAAGTTCTTTACGCAGAGGGTGGTGGGTGCCTGGAATGCGTTGCCAGCGGAGGTGGTAGAACCGGGCAGGATAATTCTTTTCAGATGTATCTAGACAGATACATGAATGAGCAGGAAGTAAAGAGATACAGACCCTTAGAAAATAGGCGTCATGTTTAGATAGAGGATCTGGATAGGCGCAGGCTTGGAGGGCCGAAGGGCCTGATTCTGTGCTGTAATTTTCTTTGTTCTTTGTTCTTTGAGGGGAAACCCACAGCACAGCTATTTTCTTTCTGCACATTTGTATCTGTAACTGAGTTCTGTAATCTACAGTACAATGGACCATTTAAGCAGGATAGATCCTTTTCAGTCAGAACAGACATTATAGGCCGAATGATCCGCTTCCGTGCTTTACATCTGTCGATGATGCAACATAAACATGATGCCACCTCCGCTGATGAATGTATTCAGGCTGTTCGACAGTACTGTGGACAAAAATATTATGTAGGGTACAATGCATAATTCAAGCAATCCCCTATCCCAACTCTCGCCAAGTCTCAATCACCCATCATCTTCCGTGCTTGCTCAGCAACATTAGTTCCTTGCCCAGTAACACTGGGATTTAAAAATTCTCATCCCTGTTTACAAATCCATCAAAGTCGCACACTCCTTTCCCCATATCTGTAACCAACTGCAATCCTACAGCACTCCGTATCTTTGTAATCTCCCACAACCCGCACAACCGACCCGAAGGGAATGTGGTGTGAGACCCCTTGGGGACGAGCGACCATAATATGATGGAATCATTCATCAAGATGGACAGAAACACAGTTGATTCTGAGACAAGAGTCCTAAATCTTAGTAAAGGAATCTGCGAAAGTATGCTGCGCGAGTTGGCCATGACGGATTGGGAAATGTTACTTATTGGGATGATGGTGGACAGACAGTGGCAAGCATTCAAAGAGCACATGGATGCACTGCAACAATTGTTCATCCCTGTCTGGTGCAAAAGTAAAACGGGGAAGGTAGCCAAACCAGAGCTACAAGGGAAATTAGAGATCGCATTAGATCCAAGGGAGAGGCATATAAATTTGACAGGAAAAATAACAGACCTGAGGATCTGGAGCAGTTTAGAATTCAGCAAAGGAGAACCAAGGGATTGATTAAGAAGGGGAAAATAGAGCACGAGTGCAAGCTTGTGGCGGACATAAAAACTGACTGTCAATGTTTACCTAGGTAAGTGAAGAGAAAAAGATTAGTGAAGTCAAATGTAGGTCCCTTATTGTCAGTAACAGGGGAATTTATTATTGAGAGCAAAGAAATGGCTGACCAACTAAGTGCATACTTTGGTTCTGTCTTCACAAAGGAGGACACAAATATCACAACAGAATGTTGGGGAACACAGGACTTAGTGAGAGAGAGGAAATTAAATAAATCAGTATTAGTACAGAAATGTTGCTGGAGAAATTGATGGGAATAAAGGCTGATAAATCCCCAGGCCTGATGGTATGCATCCCAGAGTACTTAATGAAGTGGCCGTAGAAATAGTGGATGCATTGGTGGTCATCTTACAAGATTCTGTAGACTCTGGAACAAGTTCATAAGATTGGAGGGTAGCTGATGTAACCCCACTATTTAAAAATGAAGGTAGAGAGCACTTGTAGAACACTGGTAGAATGGGGCAAAGTCAACATGGATTTATGAAAGGGAAATCGTGCTTGACAAATCTACTAGAAATCTTCGAGGATGTAACTCGTATAGTTGATGAGGGGGAGCCTGTGGATGTGGTTTATTTGGACTTTCAGAAGGCTTTCGACAAAGTCCCACACAAGAGTCCCATGCATGCAAAAGTAAAGTGCATGGGATTGGGGATAATGTATTGCGATAGATAGAAAATTGGTTGGCGGACAGGAAACCAAGAGTAGGGATAAATGGGTCACAGGCAGTGACGAGAGAGGTGCCATGGGGATCGGTGCTTGGACCCCAGCTTTCACAATAATGATTTAGATTTAGATTAGAGATACAGCACTGAAACAGGCCCATCGGCACACCGAGTCTTTGCCGAACATCAACCACCCATTTATACTAATCCTACACTAATCCCATATTCCTACCAAACATCCCCACCTGTCCCGATATTTCCCTACCACCTCCCTATACTAGTGACAATTTATACTTCCTGCTCATTTTTTTTTCGTTTTATAAGTCGATATTCTTTGTAACCCTCAGACACACACAAACATTCCAATATCAATGCCGAACCTGAGTGTGTGTTTTTTTTTAATACAACTGTTTCTTAGATATAATGTAATAGGGTAACTTCTGTAGTGTGTTCCTGGATTGGTGAAGTGGCCAGAGTCGAACAGTCAGTTTCCTTTCGAAGTATCCCTGGGTGAAACTAATGAGAAGACTGTGATGGGTAGGCGTTCATTTCGTCTGCAGCAGGCATCACACAGGCCTTTCAGCAAATGATTATATCAACAGATGTTCTTACATTTTAAAGTAGCAGTCTAAACAATAGAAACTTTCTTGAGGTATCATGATGTTCCACAGCCCAACAAGCAACAGGATTTACTCTTGAGGCAGGTATTCTTGAGATTGGAGGCGACAGCAATCTTCCACACCCGAATCACAAGGCTTCCTTTCTGCAAAGCAGTGTTCCTCCACAGAGTGTAGCAACTCCTCTTTTCCTGCGTCTTTTCTCTCTCTTCAGGCAGGACAAAACCACACCTTAGCTGAGGTATTTTTTTCCTTAGAGATGAAAAGCGTCCGTTGTAGTGAAAGAGTTTGCCGTTTCTCTGGTCTACCAGCAAACCACAGCTCCCACGCAGCTCCCTGATCTATTTCACACTGAAAAAGTCTCCAAGAACCAAGTCACCAGACAGTCATACAACTTCCTGGTGCTTGGATACAAGTTTTACAGCCTACACACTTCAAACCAAGTACGCATTCAGTGTTCACAAAATAAGTTTTTTTTCTTAGAATGAAGGCACACAGAGCTCTTAGTTTCTTTAGAAACAAGACTCTTGTGAAACCAGACAGACACAGTGATGTTTTGCCCCGCCCGTTTCCTTGCACCATTCCCTGATATACATTCTTAGGGTCCCTTTTGGACGTGATTACTCATGTTTCCTTCGCTCACCATTTCTGCTGGAACTCCACACTTCCTCAATGGATCTGATCTGAGAATTAAAACCATTTCTGGTTCTTGATCCTGAATCTGGTGCAGGGACCCTATTGTAAAGTATAGGTGTATGTAACTGGGGTGTAAACATTGGGATGTTCCACACTCCAATGGTATCACCACTGACGTGATATGCTCAATTTGTGTAGAATACATGAACCATTCTATGCTTCAATCCTACTCAGATCCTCTCTTTCTCACATGTTTTACATTTTGATGGCAAATTGTACCATTTCCTAATTTTGCTTTGAACTGGAAAATTCAGTCAGCTTTGCTTCTATTTGCCACCCTTCCCCCGTCTTCACCATGTCTATCTCTGGCACTTTCCTTTCCTTCCTCAACTTGTACTCCGGTTCAGGGGACTGAATGTCCTACTGTTGGAGAAAATCCAGATTGTGCCCAATTGTTGAACAAATTCTCCGGACTCATACGTTGAGAACAAACACTTTATTGCATGATATCATGGGGGAGCACACCTTTCATAAAGGCGGTCCAGTGCTATTCCAAAGAGCTACAGATCGCCGTGGACTTATATAGGATAGAAGAGGCAGAGCTAACAGTTTCACAATTAAGTAAAAACCACAGGACAACCACAAGACCGCCAACAGCTCTGTGCCCTTTGCAAGGTCCGAGGTCAGCAGAGCGTTAGTTCGAGCATAACAAGCTATTGTTCCCTATTTAACGTACACACTCCAGGTACTATATCTGGCCGTTACTTCTGGCTAGGTTGCACAAACATGATAAAAGCGTAAGAGTCAGCAACGGACAGTTTCCGTTCACTTCCCCAAAATCCATCATGAGCTCTGTCCGTTCCTGAGCCTGATGATTGTGGTCAGTTTCACTGTCTACATTTCCTGACCATTGGTTAGGTTAGCTAGAAGCTGCGTCCTGTTTTTCTATTTCTACAAAGTTAAGTAATAATTAACAACGCTCAGAAAATTCTCCAACAATCCCTCCTTTTGTCATACCATGATAACACAACAGCATCGTATGTGGAGGGGAGAGGTATGGGGCTTAAAGTAGTCATTGAAGCATAATATCTTTCCTGCCATCGCGCTGTACCAGCCGCAAGGCCAAGCTAGCAATACATAATTGATTAATCTCATCTTAAATGTCCCCATAATATTCTGTTCTTAAAATTTTAAAATTCTGTTCTCAGAGTCCCCTCTTGACTCTTCTATAACCTTTTTAAGAATCCTTCCCTTGATCCCACCTCGGTGCCTTTAATGGTCTCTATTTGTCTAGAAACAGCCTTCAACACCCGGAGGGGTCGCACTCAATACGTCGCCTGCTTATATCACAAAGGGGCAGCGGGAACTCTGTAAAGGCATAAGTTTAGCAGGGGCTTCAAATGCTTGTTTACAACATAAAAGGTGGTACACTTGGACATTTACCATGTCATTTAAGCATCACTGTTGCATCATCGATTGTACAAACATAATAAAATTCCATAAAGTACATTGATCATTCATTAGTTCATTTTAAGTATATATGAAAAGGTTATACAATTACCCTTTTATGGCATAACTAATTGTCCCTCCTTTTACAGAGCAAGTTCGAACACTAATTGTTTTTCGGGTAGCTGGCCAACCTGTGTTCATGCATCCTCTTGCATCGCCTAATTAATTTCTTAAGTTGCCAAATTAAGTATGTCACATCTAACACCATGATACCCAAAACCACTATCAGGACATGGGAGATAATTCTAAATCAGGGGAGTATCTGCACATCTGACCCCCAGTTCCATGAGTCCTCCTGCCAGGTAGAATCATTTATCCTGTCAAACTCATCTTGTAGCATCTTCGACTGTTGTTCCAGCTTGCAATGGCTTCTTGCTGCTATATCTCTTTACCCAAGCGTGTGGGCAATGGCTGAATAGTATATTCATATTCTCGGAGGTAATTTGTCAAATCCTCCTTAATACTTTCTGTCACAGTTATCGTTCTGTCTTTTGCTCATGTATCTCTACCAATCCCATCTTCCTTACTCGGGTTGGTATTTGTGGGTTGAACCAAAATGTACTGTTGCTCACCGGACAAGTCCGTTTATGTCCATACTGGTACTCCTTCGCTGTGGTGGTTAAGCAATATCTCCCCTTTCCCAAAAAGGCCACATGGGCTAGTCCCGACAATGCTCTCCTAGTTTCCATGCTGCAATTTACAGTGGTATTAAATCCATATTTTGATTCTGCCGTTTTATATATAGGACGAGGACATATGATCACCTGGTTTTCCAGACTACACTCAGACAATGGACAATGTTGTTCCAATTACCTCTTTTCCCAATTTCCATGACATAGGGTAAAATATCATTGTATTTTATGTAATCTATTTATCATTTTCTCATTACCAAATTCCTGTCTCAACAATTGTTACAGTAATACCTTATAGAACTCTCGGGTCTTCTCAGGGCACCAGTCAGGTTGCTGGATATCTGAGAAAATCAATATTACCGGTACCAACTCAAGCTTTACATTATCATACACAATTTTATTCGTATTTATTATCATATCAAGTCCATTTTGTGGTCCTGTAGTCAAGGCAGGGCAAGGCAGACCAGTCACTTGTGGCTGTTGGGTCGTAACCTTACTCGTTAGTAATTTGGATGTGGGTTAACCGTGGGATTAGTGCTTCTTGTCTGTGTAATCTCACATCCCGAAATAGGAACTGCCCTTTTTTATCTTAGAGCTTTAATATCTTGCGCTAGGAGGAGTTCGAGGATTGTCTGCACTCACTTTGGCTCTGTCTCATGCTTTCCCTGTGTTATTACTATTCCCAAATATGAAACCTTTTCCTTCATTATCTGTGAAATTTTCAGCCTAGTTCACTCTGTCCTTCAGAAGGAAGGTGGAATATCGATGGATTATTATAAATTCCCTGGGAGAGACACGTCCATATGTACTGTTGTCCCTTGAACGTAAACGCAAATTTATATTGACTCTTGTGCCAACTGTATGGACCAGAACCCATTGCTAATATCCAACACACTGATTTGTTATCTTCTAAAACTTTGATTGTCCTCTTAAATATCAGATAAATTTCCCTTGTAGTGCTTTAAATAACCACTCATATCAGTTAAATTTTGTTTATTGATTCCAATGTCTTATGTCCAGACTTGTTTGTACCTTTTGTATGTGAAGGACAGAAGTGCTTGCAACTATCTTTCCTTCTCAAACATTTTGTCTCAATGGTGAATGATGCTATGATACTTGATGTCTGCAATTAAGTTTTAAATTCTCAAAGCTGCTGGATCTCTTGTTGTGGCATCAGTTCTCATGTGGCCTTCAACCTGCCTTCACCTGCTTAAAAGAATCCATTATGGCTCTGCCCCTGAGCCGAATGGGTTAATTTGTCCACTTATATCTGTCATTTTAGAAATGTAAAGTTTAACAATGTCCAATATGCATAAATTGGACTCTCAGCTTTGCAAAAAGCTGCAACAAGTTAAGTTCTTTGTTTGTCTCCAAGGGGCGGAGCAAAACATTCTCAGCTACGTCACTTTACGAAACCTTTCTTTTCTGATCGAAAAGAACTATCCATTTAAAATATTTTTTTAATCCTTTTGGTATCCTTAGGGTTTAAAAACAACAAAATCACGTGTAACATTTTCAACTTCAAAGGAAAGCATCTCCATCAGGAAAGACAGCATTTTAGATTAAACTCCAATTGTTTCCAAACTCCAATTCACTGCAATAAACATTTAAATCAAAACTGCCAATGTTATATCAGTGAGTCCTCTGTCCGGAACTTAAGACTCCTCCAAAACATGACATAATAAACTTGAAAGTTCACTGTGGCAACACATGAAATTTCCAGTTCTTCAACTTAAACAGGTCAATTAACCTGAACAGTATTAATTCAATTCAGACTTATTAACTGAAAATACTTATTAACTGCACACAGAACAGAATAGCACGTGCTTATTTCAAAAGATAGGAAAATTACGTCATTTTCTTTCTCTTCCTTCAGGCACCTTTTCAAATGATTGCATTAAAACCAAAAACGAAAGAAAAAGTTATTTAAAATTCTTACAACAAAAGATTTAACACCAGCTTTTAAACAGACAGAATCTATCCTATATCTCCTTTAAACCAATATCCAATTCCTGACATTTGCCACTGAAAACAGTCAGTAAAACATGTCTTCAAATTTAGACTGTAAAATAGAACAATAGCAGAGTTTTCAATTAAAACAATTTTCCAAACCCCAAATTAGATTTCTGCCAGACATCTTCAGACCTTCAACGTTGAAGCATATCTCTTAGAAATTTGTTCATTGCCTTTTCACAGTTGCAAAACCAACTTTTAAAATCAAAATTAAATTTCCCTCAAAATATAATAGACCCATGCTTTCAACGTTAAAGCCAGACAACAGAGAGTTAACGACAGTCAGTTCTACAGAACACAAGTTGTACAGAACACAAGCTGTACATCCCAGATATTCAATTCATGGAAGCTTCCAGCATTCTCACAGTCAAATCAAAGACACAGTAACTTGCTTTTACTCTAAAACATACCTATCTTTAAAACACACATTTACCGTGGCGCTTCTGCGTCTCCTTCGAGGGGACAAACGGACGTGGGTCGCCTTCCTCCAGAGAACACGGTTTACTTGACCCCGGGGGCGACCCTTCCCTCTTCGAAGCCGTTGAGTCCATTCTTCCTTCTACTCCTACTACTTTCTCAAAACCTTCTAATTTTACGGGTTAATTTCTGTGGAGTGAACAACATTAACACAAACAAAAGACAAAGCCACACACAAGGAGACGAACAGGCGCAGTTAATGTTAAATTCTCAAGGTCAGCTAACCGACTCACCCCTGTCTCCTCAGGTCAAAGATATTTCCGTTCTCCAACTCTTGTCACCCGCGTCTTTCTCTAGGGCCAGATCAGCGGGTGTACTCAGGAGCCCCGAAAACGTGCCTGTTGGGTCAATTTGGTAGTTTAGTTACAGCCCCAGTCATCTCTGTCCCATATCATGTCACCGTATTTTACTCACTTCCCATGTGTGAGATTTAACTTCGTATACTCAATGGGATCAGCTATTCAGCCCAGCCGACTATGCCAGATTCCTAAATTTACTGGATTTTCCACTTATCTCCTTTTGAACTTCCCTTCGCGGAATTGCTCACTTCCCATGTGTGAGATTTAGCTTACTCAATTTTCGACCTTTTCTGATCAGGTTTCAGTCAATTCTTCCTTGACCCCTCTCGTCCCCCTCTCCCAGTTATCTGGCCATCACGTGGGGCCCAGTCACCCTCTTAATTCCGGCTCAGGCTGGGTGATTGAGACATTAGGGTCGCAGAAAAGTTGACTTAGCCCTGATCCTGTCGATTAGTTTTTTAACTCGGTTCTTTTGGAACCCGTAAACTCAGGGATCCTGCCGACTATACCAAATCTGTTGGAGAAAATCCAGATTGTGCCCAATTGTTGAACAAATTCTCCGGACACAGACGTTGATATTGCATGATATCATGGGGGAGCACACCTTTCCTAAAGGCGGTCCAGTGCTTCTCCAAATAGCTACAGATCGCCGTGGACTTATATAGGATAGAAGAGGCAGAGATAACAGTTTCACAATTAGGTAAAAACCACAGGACAACCACAAGACCGACTACAGATCTGTGCCCTTTGCAAAGTCCGAGGTCAGTAGAGCGTCAGTTCGTGCATTACAAGCTATTGTTCCCTATTTAACGTACACACTCCAGGTACTATATCTGGCCGTTACTTCTGGCTAGGTTGTGCAAACATGATAAAAGCATAAGAGTCAGCAACGAACAGTTTGCGTTCACTTCCCCATAATCCATCATGAGCTCTGTCTCTTCCTAAGCCAGTTGATTGTGGTCAGTTGCTCTGTCCACATTTCCTGACCTTTGGTTAGGTTAGCTACAAACTGCGTCCTGCTTTTCTATTTCTGCAAAGTTAGGTAATAATTAGCAAAGCTCAGAAAATTCTCCAACACCTACAATATCTACAATAATCACACCGACCTCCACAAATATCTTAATTTCCTTCCACCCACCCCGCATCCTGGAAATACTCTGTTCCATTCCCCCAGTTCCTTCCACATCAGTGCTTCTGAAATATCTTCATTATTCCTCAGTCAAGGATTCTCCTCCACTGTGGTTAACAGTGTCGTTTTCCCGTGTTACCTAGATCACCACTTCCACTCCTTGCCAAAACCACCGTAAGGTTCTGCATACCCTTACCGTCAAGGCCACAAGCCTCCATATTCAACACAATATCGTTCAACATTTCTGCTACATCCAGTCCGGTCCACCACCAAACATATAATCAGCTCCCACCCTTTCAATTCATCTCCAACCTTCTCATTCTGGCACCCTAGTGCACTGCTGAATCACCCTGAACATCATCTCCCCTTCCCTGGCACCCTGCCTTGAAAGTGAAGCAGATGTACCACCTGAAATTTAACCTCCTACATTCCCACTGTCCAAGGCCATAAACTCTCCTTTCAAATGAAACTCCGAATTACTGTACTTCTGAAACAACCCTGAACTATGTTCTGTTCTCACAACGATAGCTCCTGTACTTCAGAAGTTGAACAAAAGCAGATTAAGTGATTGTTTGCTGGACTCCTCCATAGAGCAGCAAGCACAACCCTGAACTTTCTGTCATTTCTCACTTAAATTATATTTCCTTCTCCAACCTCCCTACCCTCGACATTCTACAATATTCCCCGAAAGCTCAATGAGGAACATCACCGGATTTGTTTTTCTAATGAGGGATTTTAGTGCCTCTCTGAACACTTAGAATAGAAACTTCAGAAAATCTCCATTGCTCCCACTTTCATACACAGTCTGGGCTGGTAATTGAGGTTGGCTACACCAGAGCCATCAGGAGTAGAGGGGTGGAGGCTGGTGCTTGGGATGGGGATCGTTCATCGTTACACAACTAGCAGGTTGGTTCACATGCCTGGAGCCTACTCACCATTTTCTGCACTTTTATGGGCCGCAAAGCCAGTTTTTCCATCCCACCTTTCCCATCTTATTCTGTTGTCACCATTTATATCTTCTCTGGGCCCATCCTCTGCTTCTTTAGTTTCCCCATTCGCCTTTCACCATCAGTCCTTCTATCTTTGAATCATTCCTGCCCTCCATCCGCTCACATACCTTCCCCTTTTATCCTTCCTCCCACATTTTCCACTACTTTCCGACTCCATGATTACTTTTGAACCGTTATTCTTTAATATAATCCAGAACTGATGAAAAGCTATTAGCCTGAAACATTAACTTTAGAACATAGAACATAGAACATAGAACATAGAACATAGAACATAGAACATAGAACATAGAACAGTACAGCACATTACAGGCCCTTCGGCCCACGATGTTGTGCCGAACCTTTAACCTACTCTAGGATCAAACTACCTACATACCCTTCATTCTACTATCATCCATGTACCTATCCAAGAGTCGCTTAAATGTCCCTAATGTATCTGCTTTAACTAACACCTCTGGCAGTGCATTCCACGCACCCACCACTCTCTTTGTAAAGAACCTACCTCTGACATCTCCCCGAAACCTTCCTCCAATCACCTTAAAGTTATGCCCCCTGGTGATAGACCTTTCGCCCTGTGAAAAAGTCTCTGGCTATCCACTCTATCTATGCCTCTCATCATCTTGTATCCCTCTATCAGGTCACGTCTCATCCTTCTTCGTTCCAATGAAAGAAGCCCGAGCTCCCTCAACCTTGCTTCGCAAGACATGCCCTTCAGTTCAGGCAGCATACTGGTAAATCTCCTCTGCACCCTCTCCAAAGCTTCCACATCCTTCCTAGATTGAGGCGACCAGATCTGAACACAATATTCCAAGTGTGTTCGAACCAGGGCTTTATAGAGCTGCAGCATAACCTCGTGGCTCTTAAACTCAATCCCCCTGTTAATGAAAGCCAACACACCATACGCCTTCTTAACCACCCTATCAACTTGGGTGGCAACTTTGAGCGATCTATGGACATGGAACCCAAGATTCCTCTGTTCCTCCACACTACCAAGAATCCTGTCTTTAAGCCTGCATTCCGCATTCAAATTCGACCATCCAAAATGAATCTCTTCACACTTTTCCAGGTTGAACTCCATCTGCCACCTCTCAGCCCAGCTCTGCATCCTGGCAATGTCCCGTTGCAACCTACAACAGTCTTCCACACTATCCACAACTCCAGAAACATTCGAGTCATCGGCAAACTTGCTAACCCAGCCTTCCACTTCCTCATCCAAATCATTTTAAAAAATCACAAAGAGCAGAGGTCCCAGTACAGATCCCTGCAGAACACCACTGGTCACCGAGCTACGTGCTGAATACTTGCCATCTACTACCACACTCTGTCTTCTATGGGCCAGCCAATTCTGTATCCAGACAGCCAACTTTCCCTGTATCCCATGCCTCATTACTTTCTGAATGAGCCTACCATGGATAACCTTATCAAACGCCTTGCTAAAATCCATATACACCACATCCACTGCTCTTCCTTCATCAATGTCTTTTGTCACACATTCAAAGAATTCAATAAGGCTTGTGAGGCATGACCTGCCCTTCACAAAGCCATGCTGCCTGTCTCTAATCAAACTATGCTTTTCCAAATAATCATAAATCCTGTCTCTCAGAATCCTCTCCAATAATTAGCCCACTACCGACGTAAGACTGATTGGTCTATAATTTCCAGGTTTATCCCTAATCCCTTTCTTAAACAAGGGAATAACATTTGCCACCTTCCAATCATCTGGTACTACTCCTGTGGACAGTGATGACGCAAAGATCTTCGCCAAAGGCGCGGCAATCTCTTCCCTCACTTCCCGTAATATCCTTGGGTATATCCCGTCTGCCCCCGGGGACTTATCTGTCCTCATGTCTTTCAAAATTTTCAGCACATCCTCCCTCTTCACATCAAACTGTTCGAACATATCTGCCTGTTTCACGCTGCCCTCACAAACGACAAGGTCCCTCTCACTAGTGAATACTGAAGCAATGTATTCATTTAGGACCTCCCCTACCTCCTCCGACTCCAGGCACAAGTTCCCTCCACTATCCCTGATCGGCCCTAACCTCACTCTGGCCATCCTCTTGTTCCTCACTTAAGTGAAGAACGCCTTGGGATTTTCCTTAATCCTACCCACCAAGACGTTTTCATGTCCCCTTCTAGCTCTCCTACGTCCATTCTTCAGTTCCTTCCTGGTTACCCTGTAACCCTCTCAACCCCTGTCTGATCCTTGCTTCCTCAACCTCGAGTAAGCTTCCTTCTTCCTCTTAACTAGCTGTTCCACATCTCTTGTCATCCAAGGTTCCTTCACCCTGCCATCCCTTCCTTGCCTCATCGGGACGAACCTATCCAGCAGTCGCAGCAAGTGCTCTCTAAGCAACCTCCACATTTCTGTCGTGCATTTCCCTGAGAACATCTGTTCCCAATTAATGCTCCCCAGTTCCTGCCTAATAGCATTGTAATTCCCCCTCCCCCAATTAAATATGTTCCCATCCCGTCTGCTCCTGTCCCTGTCCATGACTATAGTAAAGGTCAGGGAGTTGTGATAACTATCACCGAAATGCTCTCCCACCGAGAGATCTGTCACCTGGCCTGGTTCGTTGCCAAGCACCAAATCCAGCTTCGCCTCCCATCTAGTCGCCCAATCTACATATTGAGTCAGGAAACCTTCCTGGACATACCTAACAAAAACTGCTTTGTTTATCACTCCACAGATGCGGCCTGACCTGCTGAATGTTCTCAACATCCTCCCAGTTTTATCATATTTGCAGCAGCTTTGGTATTTGGTTTTGCTCAAATGCTAAGGCCAGAATATTAACATGGTTGAGTGACACAGCTGGGACGTGGATTTTCACAGTTTTAACTGCACAGACGGCCTGTTTTTTCCTTGACAGTCATCCTGATTGACAGGCTTTCCTTCCAGTCGGGCAGGGAGGACTCTGTTGCAGGCCTCAGGACCACAGGATTTGCTAGTGCCGTCTGATAACGTGGAGTCCAATCCCCAAATCCAGACGGGATGAGAGTGGCGATGTCCATGATTGCTCTGCTGCCAACTCGCAAACCCGGGGAGAGGTCGCCTAACCTGGAGCATGGTCTGAGTCTGGCAATGGGAAGGGGATGGTGGGAGTGCCAGATCCACAACACAGAGGGGGCTGCTGATCACCTGGAATTTTGAACATCAGGCTTAACGAAATGATTCCAGGAGGGATATCTGATCCTGGATATGAATGATATGATTCCAGGGGGATTCCTATCCTATGCCTGGCCGATCTTGGCAGAGTCCAATTCAAGGGAGGGTTTGATTCTCGGTCGTGTCTGACTCTGGTGAGGGTTTAATCCTAGGTGGGGTCTGATTTTAGGGAGGTTTTGACCCTTGGTAGGGTCTGATTGTGGAGATGGTTTGATCCGAGGTAGGTTCTAATTTTGGGAAGGACTAATCCTCAGCGTCTGATTCTGCGGAGGGTTTGATCCCAGGTGGGGTCTGATTCGAGGTATGGTTTGATCATAGGTATAGTCTGATTCTTTGGAGAGTTTGATCCTAGGTAGGGTCTGATTCTTGGGACGGTTTGAGCCCATGTAGAGTCTGATTCTCAGGAGTGATTGATCCTAGCTGGGGTCTGATTCTTGATCGGGTTCCATCCTGGGGAGTGTTCAACCCTCGGGGTGCTGTGATCACAGGGATATTGGTTTTGGAAGATGGTTTTGATCGCCAGTCGTGGGTTGTGTTTGATGCATAATATTATGTGAATCCCCACCAGTCAGAGTTATACCTGTAAAAAAGAGAAATCGGAGAATTGAAGCTTCAGTAAAATGTTAGATTGCCTACCTGCCTCATGGGAATGGCTGTCTGTCCACCCCTGAATTGAATCCATTATTCTCGAAAATATTAGTGGGTGCAGGGTCGGGGAGGGGTTGGGTTGTATTTGGAGGCCGGTTCTTGTCAAGGTTGAGATTTTTCAATTTTAATCGATGACTCACCCCGAAGTCACCTGTTATTGGTGCGAAAATCCGGCCTTTACTGTCTGGGTCAGAGACGGAGAATGTTTATTCAGTAATTTACAGTCCCTTCCCCCTTCTGTCTGTTAGAGGGTGAAGTGCGGCCTCTCCACCTGCACCACTTGATACCTGATGGCCATGGCAATGGCGGATCTATTTTTCATTATCAACGCGGTCCGGCTGAAGCGGCTTAGTTATTTTTATATCCCGGGATATTCCCTGTACCTCACCCCTGTGTATAGAGTTATCGATGTCCTGTACCATGCAGCCACAGACTTTCCATCTGGTTCACTGTCGCTTTCTTCTTTGACCGATTTGTGGCAATTTGTGGCCAGAATCTGAATTCTAAATATTGCATCAAGAAAACTGCAGTTGTAGGTTCAGCAACTACTTGCATTCTTCTTTGTTTAAAAAAAAACCCTGCCAATTTGTACTTAATTATCTATGGATCACAGATATTGTACTGTGTGGCTATCGTATAAAACCAAGTTATTGCCTGGGCTGGAGCATTGCAGTTATGAAGAGAGACTGAAAAGCTTCGCATTGTTTTCCGCAGAGCAGAGAAGGCAGAGGGGAAATATGATTGAGTTATACAAAATTATGAGGGGCATTGATAGGTTAGATAGGAAGAAACGTTTCCCTTAGCGGAGGGGTCAATAACCAGGGGGCATAGATTTAAGATAAGGTGCAGGAAGATTAGAGGGGATTTGAGGAAATAAATTTTGGTTGAAATCTGGATCACACTTCCTGAAGAAGTGGTAGCGGCAGGAACCCTCACAACATTTAATAAGTATTTGTATGAGCACTTGAAACGTCATAGCATACAAGGCTACGGTCCCAACTTCTGGAAAATGGGATTAGAATACTGAGGTGCTTGATGTCCGGCATAGGCACGATGGGCCGAAGAGCCTGTTTCTGTTCTGTATAACTTTATGACTGTACTGAGTGCGATTTCACTGGTTTGATGCCATTTTAACCCCATTGCTCTCATTCACTTTAATTATGTTGGTCAACGCTTTAACTGTCAGACACATTTAAATGGCCAGTCAGGTCCATGAAGGGGTTGATGAGTCAGAAAAATAGAGAGAATGGCAGTGATCCTGAGGTGGAGAACAGAAGGAAATCTGTGATTTTACTCGTCACCATATCCGGTAGCTTCATACTTCTGTCGTTGATAACTGCTATACTTTTCTTATATTATATCATGACAGGAGCAAATTCCAGTGATTACAACAATTCTGAACATATCTTTCGAACAGCTGAAGTCATGCTGCGAATTTTAAGTTGCTGCACAATTGTATTTATTTGTGTTTGACTCAGCCCAAGTTCGGAGAGCATTTCAAGAACACGATTAAATATCCAGTTAGATCAATTATGCAATTAATTAATAAACAAAAGAACTGAGAGCAGACCAGAGGTGGGTCCCAGTGTTTCCAGTCCATGAAAGTCATATGTCCCTAGACTTGCAGGAATTGAATGTGACAAGGAATCGCTGGGGATTTGAAAATGCCCCAGTAGCAGCACGGGGTGGGTGTGTGCGTGGGCGGGGGGGGGGGGGGGGGGTGTGGAAGAGGGGTGTTGGGGAAGGGTTTGCTGGTTGAAGCGCCAATGTACTTAGGCCAGGGCACTATTTCTTACTGAGAGTGGTGTAGACACACGACAAAGATCCAGTGTGTAAGGGGCAAGAGGTAACTGTTGGCGGACATGAGGTGCAGGCCAAGGACAAGGTGTGGCATTAAGAGGAGTCTTCACTATTACCCTTCCCACATTCCTTCTCCTTCATTAACCCTCCTCCTGTTTGAGCTCTTTGAACAGCAGAACAATTATTCCATAATGGGGTCTCAGACACTCATGAATATCCCAGTAAATGGCCATCATGAACGAATGGCTGACTGGTATTTGGCGATTATCACGCATGTTCAAACACAAAGGACAGAAATAGTGGACGCACATGGAGAGAAATAAGCATATTTGGCATAGGACATAGGGGGAGGACGAGGCCATTTAACCCCTCGAGCCACTGCAGCCACTTAATGAGATCATGGCTGATCTGTGGTTTAACTTCTTATAGCTGTCTTTGCCCAATATTGGTTCATACTGATGGTTAAGAAAAATCGACCACTCCTAGATTTCGAAGTAAACTATTCACTTAACATATTTTCTCCATTTGCAGAAGTTAGTTCCAAACTTGGACCAATATTTAAATATTGGCTTGTATTGCAGGAGAATTGAAGTACAAGAGCGCTGTGTTGTGCCGGTAGTTTGCCCAACACCAGGTTCCTTGCTGTTTTATCACCATGCAGCAGAATTGAGCACGATTAGAGAATCGGAGATACGATGTGACACCCATTACCTTCTTCGAACCATAATGGCAGTTGAAATATAATGTGGAGAAATGTGAGCATAATAAATGTGGTAAGAAGGTGAAGAGAAATTGAAAAGTGTAGAAAAAATGTAGAATAATAGCTGGTGATTTCACTATTCTTATGTTACCTAGGTTCGAATCAGGGATTGAGGTAGGTACAGAATATACCTTCCCATAAACTGTCACATCAAACAATCCCAGCATGGTACAGCACTGGGTTGGCTGCCATATAAATGGGACTGCTGAGTACAACAACGAGCAATAGCAGACCCCTGCAGACAGATGGAGGTGGTGCAGAAGAGGAGAGAGTGATGAGGTGTGAGAGAGAGAGATAGCTTTTTTACAACAACTGTTACTGAAAGGAAGGGAGTTTTAAAACACAAGAATGTGGTTGGAGGTGCGTGTAGACCACCAGTCATTCATTTGATTTGGAATGTTAAGGGTGATGGAAGAGGCCGGAAGAGCAAGCGGCGGAGCTGTACAATTCTCCATGTAACTGTGCAGTTGCATTAAGCACACAGGAACGCTCCGTTCCCACTCCAATTTCCAACCTTGGGTCAGTTGGAGGTGCCTGGCTATGGAGTGAGTAAGAGTCAGATAGTACATCTTTAGCTGAAACAAGTGAAGATGGCTCCCCTAAACCAGAAGAATGTAAGACCAAGAGTGCTGTCAAAGAATGTTTAAAGTGTTGTCTGGATGCCATCTCTGTGAAGCAAAATCATCACTCTCAGACTGGCTCTCCTTTTTTCTCTATACAGTCAGCCGCTCCATATTTATTTATTTATGCGTGTAATTATTTATTATTCACACAAAGTTTTTCTTTTAGATTACGGGCATACAATTGGGGTTGACTTTAGCTCTTGAACCAAAGACAAGTCTATCTGCACCAGTGAGGCCCACTCACACCTATGCAGCCCCACCCCTGGTGGCCCCGTCGCCATTCAGATTAATCACAAGTAGCCATAGTGTAAAGAGCGATGCCCACTGTCAATGTCTATTGTTGTTTGCGTGAAGGTAGTGCCCCAGGTTGCCAGCCCCTCGGTCACTGTCACAGCCTTGAAGATGTATGGGAAGGATGTATGTTCCCGAATTACTGATTGTGCTTTGTCCCTAGTCTAAAGAAAGGGACTATCTATGGCCGGGTCATTGCTGCCAGTGGGCCCATTGGGGTCCACTGCGCAGGCCACAATATTATACAACATTCTGCCCTTTATTCCCTGTGAGTTCCTCCCCCCTCACCTGCTGCATCGAGGGAAGGTGAGATCGGGGACAACACCAGATCTTCCCGGTCTTCGGAAGAACTACCAATGGCACGTCTTCTCCTTCCACTTCCAGCTATTTAAGAATTGCTCCAACCTTCCAGTCTCGAACTCTACCTTGGTGGCCCAGGGTGGTGCACACCCGCCTCTCCCTATTCCCACAACACCTGCAACAGACACTACAAAGCCTGTTCGAGTAGAGAGGGGCTGGACAATCCGTGGAACGAAGGCATGGTGTAAAGCACAAATTATAACCCCTCATCTGCTGGACACAGGACAATTTCGGCATGAGCTCACCACAGAGCCTGAATCTAGGGAAACCTGTTTACACTGTGGCTGAGCTCAGGCTGGAGACATCTTGACTGAAGGGGGATGCAGGGGTTGAGACAGCGATCTCTACGGTGATGGATGTGTCTGAGCCTCAGTACACCCCCCGGAAAAAGAGAAGGATGCGCCCCTGAGTTACGGGATCCATCTTCTGGCGCGGGTCCTCGGGATCCCCCCACCGCCAGCACCATGAGAGCTTCGCGCCCTGGATGGCAGCCTTATTTCCCTCAAGACAGAGTGGGGGGGGTGGAGTTGTTGGGAAGCCCCTGTAAATTTGGCACTTCCTGAGGGGAGGGGAGCTGGCCTGCCTGTGGTGGAGGAGCCGATGGATCTACCAGGAGAAAGTTGGATCCAACAGGGGAGAGCCCTCCATCTGCCACTGGAATGGATGCCCTGGAAGGGGGTGGGGAAGGACTTGGGCTGGTAGGGTCAGTCCGTTTGTTCGCCTGCTGCTGCCACTCGACATGTACTTGACCCAAAAGGCTTATTGAAAATGTAAGTATTTCCCCATCCTACTGGTACTGTGGGGGGTGACAGTTTGAGAGATAGCCTCACTTCTCCACCTCTGGTTGCTGGAATTCTGGAGTAGGAACATCCATCAACTTGGGCTCCTCACTAACCCGGGGACAGAGGTGGCGTGGGATCCAAAACAGCTGGCGCCCATAGGCTCAGTTTCCCCAAAGGAGCCCAGGGACTTCCTTTGATATCGATCCTGGTGCTGAAATTCTGCTTGAGGCGGGGTCAGATGCCGGAGAAGGGAGGTCAGCCCTACAGAGTGTTGGCCACTAGCGGTGACTACCTGGAGGAGACTGGGAACTCGGTATGGTGCACGGAGGAAGATATTGAATCTATCTCCAGTGAGGCAGTAGAGATCTTGCGCCACTTATCAAGTCTCCTCTGATCCCAATGGCAAGACTCACAGACTGCCTAAAGTTCAGCTAGCCCTCGACCAGCAGCCAGATATGGCGCTGTACATCAGGTCAATCATGCCACCCTCAAGAGTGTGGTACTGGCACAGACATGAAAAATGGCATGTGGCGCCGGTTCAATATTCTTGGTTGCTGAGGTACTGGACGATGAGGAGTACTTAAACTCACTCATATTAATGGGCTGGTGGTTGGACTCACTCCTCATGGTAAGGGGTCGGTGGTGTGACTCACTCCTCATTGTGAAGTGTTGGTGGTGGGACTCACTCCTCACAATAAGGTGTTGGTGCTGGGATAAAAATACATTTGACGTGAGGATAATCATAGCCAGCATCAACATCAACGGCAGCGGGGATCTCTCCACAGATTTCACAATTCCCCAACCCTCAGAGACGTGGGGTATTTGGTCAGCCTTCTGCAGGAAAATCTCATGGTTCTGGGAGATGAAGCCACCAGGAGCGGCAATGTGTCATCTACATGTGTCACCAAATCCCTATTTCTAGTAGAATGGCTATATTATTGGTCCCGATGTTTAAGCTGGAGATCTTGGGGGTTAAGTATCTCGTGCCCTGCCGCTTGTTCCATCTCGCCTTTCGTTTGGATGGCGTATCCCTCCACGTCATGAACGTGCATGTGCCCAGGACAAGTGCATTGTAAGCAGATTCTTTAAAGAAGTGTCCGCTCTCTTGAACTCCATTGATACTGGTGAGTGCTTCATCCTCGGTGCTCTGAGAATTTCCACTGCAATCACAAGGCGAGGGATCCTTCTGGTCCCCAGCGCAGCCAAGAGTTGGTGGTGAATTTCAGGGAACTCATCAGCTCCCTCGACTTGGTGGACATTTGGCGGAATCTCCATACCGACTCCAGCCCCTTCGCCTGGTGGTTTGAGGGAGAAGGCTCCCAAATTGATCGCCACTATGTTTCGCTAGCATACGGCTCCTGCAACTCAATGGCCTCCATGTGGATTGTACTGTACTCCGACCACCGCCTTTTGTGGATGGAAGTCACTCAGCTCTGCACATGGTTGACATTGACGTACTGGTCACTTTCACAACCAGTTGCTGGAGGACGAGTGATTCCAGGAATCTTTCCATGGATTCTGGGCAGATTGGAGAAGGAAGCTGGGTGCTTCCCCTCCTTGGAGCTATGGTTGGATGTGGACAAGATAAACATCGTTTCCTCTCTCAAGAATTTGCAACGGGGTCGAGCAAGAAGCCAAGGTCGGGGACCTGGAGAGGCAGGCCATTGTGGAATTGGCCCTGTGGCAGGCGGGGATAGTGCAGAAGGGCGTACTGAAGGACCTGCAGCTCCTAGAGTCCCGAGATCCACACTTAAGTTCGCACATCTAGATTCTGGAATGTTTGGTCTGCGCCTTACCGTTCTATTTGCGGGACAAATGGCAGTGGGTTCCGAAGAAGATCGTTGAGATGCTGACTATATGCGGATCCGCCATCATACATCTAGGGAGAATAGGCCTCTTGGTCCCTACCTATTATGGCATATTACTCCCTCGAGATCCATCCAGTGTGGATGCATGCTGAGTTTCGTGGGAGGACCTGTGAAGGCAGCCAGGAGGGCGACAAACTGTTATAGCCTCCACAAATATTGGTGTAGTGACTGAAAGCCTCCACAAGCTCTCGAGGGGCAAATTCCCAAGACTCTAAAGGCTATCCTTGGAGTTCCTCAGGACGTTCTGGGGCGTCCTGTGGAGCGATTATGTACAGGTTGTGGAGGAACGTCAGGACGGTCGTGGGTGAGTTGCTCCTGTTGTGGCATGGGGCAGTCATTACCCTGTTTGGACATGCGGAGTGTTCCCGGCCTGCAAATTACTGGCGCCAAGTCTCATGCCTCGGTGCAGATTATATATCTTTTCCCGAGGTATGTCTATCCACTTGGGTTCCATGGTGACCCACATAACGCACCTTGACCCAATGTCCCCGGCCAGTCAATACTGATCAATATCCACCTGTTCCAGGAAATGATTTATCTTTCCCAGAGGACTGGTTTGGAATCAGGGGTAAAAAGTTCAGGCACAGGAAGAGGCCACTTGGCCAATCGTGTCGGTGCCAGCCGAAAAATAATTCACCCTTTCTAATTCCAGTTTCCGGTATTTGGTCCATAGCCCTGCAGATTACTGCACTTGAGGTACACATCAAGACTCCATTTGAATGAGCCGACGGTTTTTGCCTCATCTACCCTTTGAGGAAGTGAGTTCCTGACCCCCGCTACTCTCTGTTTGAAAAGGTTTTCCTCAACTCCCCTCTACTTTTTCTACCAATCACTGTAAACCTATGCCCCCTAATCAATGAACTCGCCGTTAAGGTAAATAGGCCCTTCACCTCCACACTATCCAGGCCCTCAAAATTTTATACATTTCAATTGGATCTCCCCTCAGACTTCTCTTTTCCAAGGAGAATAACCCCAGCCTGTCCAATCTTTCTTCATAGCTGCATTTTTCCAAACCTGGTAACATCCTCGTAAATCCCCCCTGTACCCTCTCTCGTGCAATTAGTTTCTTTCTGTAATGAGACGACAAGCAGTGCACACAGTACTCAATCTGTGGCCTAACCAATAAGTTATACAGATCCCTGATCTTATATTCTATACCTTGGTCAATAAAGGAAAGGATTCCATATACCTTCTTCACCACCTTATGGATCTGTCCTGCTACCTTTACAGATCTGTGGACATTCATTCCTGTGGACATTCATTCCAAGGTCCCTTACTTCCTTTACACTTCTCAGTATTTTTCCATTAATCGTGTATTCCTTTCCCTTGTTTGACCTCCCAAAAAGCATCACCACACCCTCCCCCGGGTTGAATTCCATTTGCCACTTTTCTGCCCATCTGACCAGACCATCAATATTATCATGCAGCCTACAGCTATTCTCGCTATCTACATGGCTAATCATTGTGTCTTCTGCCCCCACCCCCCAACCCCCACATTTGCAGCATTCTGATCATGCCCCCCACATTTGCATCCAAATAGTTAATGTATACCACAGAAATGCAGGGGAACGAGTATTGAGCCCTGTGGAATGCCACTGGAAACAACCTTCCAGTCGCAAAATCACCCATCATCAATTACCCTTTGTTTCCAGCCACTGAGCCAATTTTATATCCACCTTGCTGCATTTCCCTAGATCCCATGTTTTTTTTAACCAGTCTGGCATGTGGGACCTTGTCAAAAGTTTTGCTAAACTCCATGTAGACCACATCAACTGCACTATCCTCGTCTATCTTCCTTGTTATTACTTGTAACTTTTTGTTACTACTTGTCCATCAGTTGTCTTTCTCTCCCTCGATCAGGAGAAGGCGTTCGACAGGGTATATCAATAATATATTTTTTGGAACTCTGCCCGTGTTCAGTCTTGGTCCACGTTTTGTGGCTCGGATCCAACTTTTGTATGCCACTGAAGGGTGTATGGTCAAAGTCACTTTGGTGATTTTGCTGTCTGTTTTGCCACCAAGGTACAGAACAAACTTGCCAAATTCTTCTGGGACAAGAGGAAACACTGGGTATCTGTTATGGTACTGACTCTCACGTTTGAGGTGGGCAGTCATCACTGGTGTGCATATCTACCCAAGCTGTGACTCTCCACCTTCAGACGTTGCATAGATACCTGTATGTCCAGTGCCATCCCAGATGGTGAGCGCTGGCAACGTATTTTTTTTATACCGGGGCACTGCCTTCAAGACAACACACAGCTCCCAACGGCAGCTGTGAGCCACACCTTTCTGACTGAGTTGCCTCTATTTTACCAGGATCTGTTCAGAGACTGGAGCATGGTTGGATCCAGTCAGAGCGCTGCACCACTGGCTGTGCAGAGGACTCTGGCTGACCAGACATCGGGCGCTGAGAATGGACTGACAGGTAGAGTAGTAAGTGTAGCCTCTGGGATAGACCTCACAGCGGGTGTCAATGGGAGTCAGAGTATTTTTTATTTCTTTTCATTCGTTCATGGGATGTGGAAGTCGCTGGCTGGGCCAGCATTTATTGCCCATCCTAATTGCCTTTAAGATGGTGGTGGTGCGCTGATTTCTTGAACCACTGCAATCCATGAGGGGTAGGTACACCTACATTGCTTAGGAAGGGAATCCCAGGATTTTAGCCCAACAACAAAGAAGAAATGGCGACACAGTTCCAATTCAGGATGGTGTGTGACTTGGAGGGAAGCTAACAGGTAGTGGCGTTCCGATGCATTTGCTGCCCTTGTCCTTCAAGGTGGTACAGGTCGCGGGTTCGAAATTTTCTGTCTAAGGAGTATTAGTGCATTGCTGCAGTGCATGTTGTAGATGGTGCACACTGCTGCCAATGTGCGTTGTTGGTGGAGGGAGTGAATGTGTGTGGATGGGGTGAGAATCAGTGGGCTGCTTTCTCCGGATGATGTAGAGCTTCTTGAGTGCGTTGGAGCTGCACCCATCCACGAACGTGGAGAATACTCGATCACACTCCAGGCTTCTGCCTTGTAGATGGTGGATAGGTTTTGGGTGTCAGGAGATGAGTTACTCGCCGCAGGATTCCTAGCCTCTGACCTGCGCTTGTGGCCACAGTATTAATATGGCTACTCCAGTTCAGTTTCTGGTCAATGGTAATCCCCAGGATGTTGATAGTGGGGAATTCAACGATCATAATGTCATTGAATGTCAAGAGGTGATGTTTAGATTCTCTCGTTTTCATTGTCTGGAACTTATGTGACGCGAATCTTACCAACAACATATCAGCCCAAGACATGGATATCATCCAGGTCTTGATACGTTTCGATATAGACTGCTTACGTATCTGAAGAGTCGTGAATATTGCTGAACATTGTGCAATTATCAGTGAATCATCTCCACATCTGACCTTATGGTGGAGGAAAAGTCATTGAGGAAACTGCTGAAGATGGTTGGTCTTAGGACACAACCCTGGCGAACTCCTGCCATGGTGTCCTGGAACTGAGATGATTGTGCTCCGACAACCACAAACATCTTCCTTTACGTTAGGTATGACGCCAACAAGCGGAGGGTTTTTCTCTGATTCCCATTTACTCCAGTTTTGTTTGTGCTCCTTGATGTCACACTCGGTCAAATGCTGTTTTGATGTCAAGGGCAGTCAGTCTCACCTCACTTCTTGGGTTCAGCTCTTTTGTCCATGATTGAACCAAGGCTGTGATGAGGTCAGGAGCTGAGTGGCCTTGGCGTAATCCAAACTCAGCATCACTGAGCAGGTTATCGCTTGATGGCACTGTCGATGACACCTTCCATCACTTAACTGATGTTTGAGAGTTGATTGGATTTGTCATGATCTTTGTGTACAGGACATACCTGGACTATTGTCTGCATTGCCGGGTAGATACCAGTATTCTAGCTATACTGGAACAGCTTGGCTCGGGACGCAGCAATTTCTGGAGCACAGGTCTTCAGTAGTATTCCCGTAATGTTGTCAGTCCAATAGCCTTTGCAGTATTCAGTACCATCAGTCTTGTCTTGATATCACGCAGCGTGAACCAAAATGTAGAAATGTGAAGTAATTCATTTTGGTCGGAAGAACATGAATATACAGTATAGAATAATGGGTGCAATTCTAAATGGGGTGCAGGAGCAGAGGGATTTGGAGACCGTCTGCGCATGTGCGCACCGCGGCGCAGCCTCATGACGTCACTGGCATTCTGCGTTGTCAGGAATCACTTTGTTCAATAAAATTGGAATAATGTTGAGGCCCCAGTACTGATCCCTGTAGCACACCACTAGCTACATCTTGCCAACTAGAAAATAACCCATTTATCCCTACTCACTGTTTCCTGTTCACCAGCCAATCTTCCATCCATGACAATATTTTACTCCATGCAGCATGAGGCTTTATTGACGGCAATAACCTTTGATGTGCCACCCTATCAAATGCCTCCGAGAGATCTATGTACAGTACATCCCTGGTTCACCTTTATTCACACTGCATGTCACTCTTTCAACGAACTCCAATAAATTGGTGAAACGTGATTTCATTATCGAAAAACCATGTTGACTCTGCCTAATTTCCTTGATTTTTTTTCTACGTGCCTTGCTATAGTGTCTCCCTATGACAGATATTAAGCTAACTGGCCTACAGTTTCCTGCTTTCTCCCTCCCTCCCTTTATGAATGAAGGCGTTACATTTGCGATTTTCCATTCGAAAGGAACCTTCCCGGCATCTATTAAATTTTGGAAAACTAAAGCCAACACATCAACTATCTCGAAAACCACTTATTTAAGGACCCTAGTATGAGGTCCATCCGACTCATGGGCCTGGCAGCCCTCAGCTCCAACAATTTGCTTATTAGAACTTCCCTGGTGATTGTAACTTTATTCAGTTCCTCCCTCCCTTCCATTTCCGGATTTACAGCTATTTCTGGGATATTACTTGTATCCTCTAGATTGAAGACCCAAACAAAATAGTTGCTGCATTCATATGCTATCTCCTTATTTTCCATGCTTAATGTCCCAGACTCACTTTCTGTAGGACCACTGCTCACTTTATCAACACTTTTAATTTTCAAATATGTATAGAAAGTCTTATATTCTGCTTTTATATGTCTAGCTGGCTTACTCTCGTATTCTCCTTTCCCTCCTTGTTAATCGTTTCGCCATTTCTTTCGGGATTTTTTATATTCTGCCCAGTATTCTGACCGGCCAGCGATCTTTGTGCAATTATATGCTTTTTCTCTTGAAGCATTATGCTATCTTCAACTTGATTTAGTTATGGTGGGTTCTCCCCTTGAAATGTTTCGATCTGATTGGAAATTATTTATTGAATGTATTCTGAAATATCCCTGTAAATGTCTGCCACTGCATCTCTGCTGATCTGTCCTTACCCTAATTAGCCAGTTCAGGTTAGTTATCTCTGCTTTCATGCGCTAATAATTGCCATTATTTTAGTGTAATATACTGTTCAGAGAGAGTTCCATGCGTGACTCAAAGATTGGTGTGGGAGAATGGGTTTCAATTCATGTGGCGCTGGCATCAATACTGGGGAAAGTGGGGGCTGGAGCAGTGAGCCACACCTGAACCTTGTCGGGACCAGTATTTTTGTGCGTCATATATTAGGGCATTAGAGATGGCTTTAAATTAAATCGTGGAGGAGAGGAAGCAATTGAAGGAAGATGTGATAATTAACAAAGAGAGGAGAAGGCAATAGAGCAAGATGGCATTAAGTTTATGATAATCCGAATGTGTCAGGAAGGGATAGAGCATATAAACATCACTATCAGATGTTCGGGGGGGATGGGTGGCTGGGGGCTGTGATTCGTGTTATGGGAGATTTAGAAATACAAAAAGAAAAGTCGTGGAATAAGGACAGGATAGCTTTGTGGGAAAAGATAAGCATAATGGGACATGAAGGGGCAGAGCGTTTGACACAGAATTGTGCATCAGAGAATAATGCCATTGCATGGAATAGAAGTAAACAAAAATAAATTAATATGTGCTTTCTTATTCGTTCATGGGATGTGGGCGTCGCTGACCAGACAGCATTTATTGTGCATCCGCAATTGCCCTTGAGAAGTTGGTGGAGAGCTGCTTTCTTGAACTGCTGCAGTCCATGTCGGGTAGGTACGCCCATAGTCCTGTTCGGAAGGGAGTTCCAGGATTTTGACCCAGCAACAGTGAAGTAACGGTGGTACCATTGCAATTCAGGATGGAGTGTGGCCTGGAGGGGAACTTGCATGTGGTGGTGTCCCCATGCATCTTCTGCCCTTGTCCTTCTAGGTGGATGCTTGAATCATCTTCAGTAAGATAGATGAATTAATGGCACAAATAGAGGGAAATTATTTAATTCTAATCGCCATTGCAAAGACAAAATAATATTCTTCCCACCCGTATTCATCTTCCGGACATTATTTGCTGTTTTTTGTTTAACATTCTGTCCAATCTTCTGACCTTCCAAGCATCTTTGCACTTTATCTTTATATTTGATCCTATCTTATTTGTTTTAGTTTACCATGGATGGTGGATCGTCCCCTTGTATTTTGTCTTTCTTTCTCATTGGAATATATATATTAAGTGTATTTTGAAATATCCCCTTAAATGACTGCCACTACATCTTTATTGACTTATCTCCTAACCTAATTATAGGTGATCAAGGGTGGGGAACAAATATTCCAGGATACCCAATATTTTGGAAGGACAGGCAGAATAGCAGTAACTGTCCTCAAAACATTATTTATTAATATCAGTATGGGGGGTGGGGGTGGAAGTTAGGAATAGCAAGAATCAAAACAACTGATAAGAGTATTTTATAGTACCCTAAAAGTAACTTTCCAGTTGGGCAGAGTATTAACCAGGAAATCATTGGAACTTGTAACAAAGGCAATGTAAAAATTGTGGGGTGCTTCAATCTTCATAAAGGCTGGGACAGTTTAATTACCAAGAGTGGTCGAATACATGAGTTTGTAGAAGGTTTTTTGGAAAGTTCCCTGGAGAAATACTTTGTGGAACTGACTAGCGATAAATGTATCTTTGATCAGGTTTTGTGTAATGATGCAGGGTTAATTAGTATTGTTACCATAAAAGATTCACTGTGACATTCTGATCATAATACCATTGAAGTTCATGTAAGTTTGAAGTGATATATTCCAATCATAAACATGTATCTTCAGGTTAATCATGCTTTCCTTTTCTTCTTCTTTCTTTGGCCTCCTTGTCTCGAGAGACAATGGGTAAGCGCCTGGAGGTGGTCAGTGGTTTGTGAAGCAGCGCCTGGAGTGGCTATAAAGGCCAACTCTAGAGTGACAGACTCTTCCACAGGTGCTGCAGATAAAATTGGTTGTTGGGGCTGTTACACAGTTGGCTCTCCCCTTGCGCTTCTGTCTTTTTCCTGCCAACTGCTAAGTCTCTTCGACTCTCCACGCTTTATCCCCGCCTTTATGGTTACCCGCCAGCTCTGGCGATCAATGTCAACTGACTCCCACAACGTGTGATCAATGTCACAGAACTTCGTGTCGCGTTTGCAGACTTCTTGAAAGCGGAGACATGGACGGCCGGTGGGTCTGGTACCAGTGACGAGCTCGTTGTACAATGGGGATCCTGCCATCTTCCATGCGGCTCACATGGCCAAGCTATCTCAGGCTTAGTAGGGTGTATGTGCTGGCGATGTTGACTGCCTGGAGGACTTCCGTGTTGAAGATACGGTCCTGCCACCTGATGCCAGGGATTCTCCGGAGGCAGCGAAGATGGAATGAATTGAGACGTCACTCTTGGCTGATGTACGTTGTTCAGCCAATTACGTAGGTAGTAGGGATAATTGGCTAAGGTAAATTGGGTAAATAGATTTAAAGGTATGGCAGCAAATGAACAGCGAGAAACCTTTAAAAAATCGAAATGTTCAACAAATTAACGATAGCATTAGATTAAAAGGAGAGGCTGACTATGTTGTAAAAAAGTAGGCAGTCTGAGAATTGGGAGTTTATTCGAAATCAGTAAAGCACCACCAAAATGTTTGATAAAAAGGGGAAAAATGTGAACTGGACAGTAATACAAAAAGGGGCTGTAAGAGTCTTTTTAGGTATATAAGAAGGAGGAGAATAGCCAAGATAAACATTGGTCCGTTGGAAGCAGAGGCAGGCGAAGTTGTCATGGGGATTGCGGAAATGATAGAGGGCTGTGGATGCTCCATCGCTGAATGTGTTTAAGGCTGGCTGGAATAGACAGATTTTAGGTTTCTCAGGGAATCAAGAGATATGGCGAGCTAGTGAGAAAGTGGAGTTGAAGCCTACGATCAATCATGATCTGATTGAATATCGGTGCAGGCTCGGTGGGCCATTTGGTCTATTCTTGCCCCTACTTATTGCTTTGTTGCATTCATTCAAGGGAAACTTATTCAGCAATAACCTCATTAGCAATGCTCAGTTTGTGTTCCGTCAGGGGCACAAGACTCCAGACGTCATTACAACCTTGGTCCAAGCATGGAAAACAGAGCTGAATTCCAGAGCTGAGGTACAAATACTACCCTTAACATCAAGGCAGCATTCAGCCGAGAGAGGCATCAAGGAGATAACATTTAAAGTCAATCGGAATCAGGGGGAAAGCTTTACATTGTTTGGGGTCATCAAGCAAAAATGAAGATGATTGTGTTTGTTGAAGGCCAATCATCTCAGCCCCAGGACATTGCTGCATTGGCTGGACAGTGAGACAACGACACATCGTCAATCGAAGGTACAAATATACTCATACAGTCCTAAAAAACACCTTCATAACCTGCACAGTGGGAGACAGACACAGACTTGAAAGATACAGGAACTCTAATATTGTCTTACAATAAACCTTCATCACCTGGACAGTAAGACACGGACACAGAGTGTAGAAACACAGAAACATATGAAATAAGAGGAGGAGGAGCTGGCCATTCGGCTCCTCGAGACGGCCCAAGCATTCAATGAGATCAAGGCTGATCTACGTTAACACCATTTTGCACATGATCCGCATATCTCTTGATATATTT
This sequence comes from Heterodontus francisci, assembly GCF_036365525.1. Lineage (NCBI taxonomy): Eukaryota > Metazoa > Chordata > Chondrichthyes > Heterodontiformes > Heterodontidae > Heterodontus > Heterodontus francisci. Next base: position 82,707,899 of record NC_090391.1, on the reverse strand, counting down.
CATATCCAGAAGTCTATCGACCTCTGTCGTTAACATACCCAGTGACTGAGCCTTCACTGTCCTTTGGGTAGTGAATTCACAAGACGTCCAGTCTCTGAGTAAATGTATTCCTTTTCATCTCAGACCTTAATCTGAGATTGTGTCTCCTAGTTCTAAACACACACCCCAGCCAGGTACAACACCCTTACTGCATCTACCTTGTTGGTCCATTAAGAATTTTGTATGCTTGAATGAGAGTACCTCTCATTCGTCCATATCAGCCCAGGCTACTCACTCTATCCACATAGGAAAATGTCGTCATCCCAGGCGATCAGTCTGGTGAGCCTTCTTTTCACTTTCTATGGCAAGTATATACTTCCTCACAGAAGGAGACCAGAATTGCACACAATATCCCAGGTGCTGTCTCACCAAGGCTCTATACAAATTCTGCAAGAATTCTTTAGTCCTGCACTTAAATCCTTTTGCACGAAAAGTCAATATACCATGTGCCTTTCTAATTACTTGCTGCACCTGAATGTTAGTTTTCCAGGATTTATGAACAAGGACACCAATGTCCCTTTGGGCATAAACACTTCCCAATCTCCAACCGTTTACGAAATACTCTGATTTTCTGTTCTTCCCTGCCAAAGTGGAAAATATTACATTTTTCCATATTATATTCCATCTGCCTGGTTCCTGCTCACTCATTTAGCCTGACTAATTCCCTTTGAAGCTTCTTTGCATCTGCCACATAATTCACATTCCCACCTAGTTTTGCATCATTGCTACACTTAGTAACATTGCATTTGTTACCCACATCCAGATCACTGACATTGATTGTGAACAGCTGGAGGCCAAGCATAGATTCCAGCATTTTCCTGCTGATGACAGGTCTGTAGATCCCTTTTATTCTCTCCCTCGTTACGTAAATAGTATGGTTACATTTGCTACCTTCTGATCCTCTGGAACAGTTTCAGAATCTATAGAACAATGCAGACGTTATCTCTTTATCTCTGCAGCCACCACTTTCAGCACTCTCAGATGCAGATGATCATGCCCAGATGTTTAGCAAACTTTCAGTACTACTTCTTTAATGATGTGAATTTCTTTCAGTTCCCCTTTCCTCTTAGTCTCATGGTTCTCTATTCTGGGTATTGTATTGCACCATCCTCCATGAAGACAGACACAAAGTATTTCTTTATTTTCACTGCAAATTCCATATTCCCTATCATAAATCTTAGTGTCGCTATCTGTAATGGCCACACATCTGACTTTGTCAATCATTGTTTTTTACAAACCTGGAGAAACCTTTACAGTCCTGCTTTTATGTGTCTCACTAGTGTCCTTTCATATTGTATGTTTCCCTTTCTATATCAGTATTTTTGGTCCTCCTTCGCTGAATTCTAAAATGCTCCCTATCCTCAGTCTTACCCTATTTAATGCTGACATTTGTTTCCACTGCCTTCCAATTTCGCTGACTATTTTCCTTCATACAATTACCAGCTTTGTTTTTCTGCGATCTGATTTCCCTCTCAGGTTCCCATCCCCATGCCAAGCTACTTTAAACCCTCCCCAACAGCATTATCAAATCTCACTGCGAGAATATTTGTCCCGGTCCTGGTAATGGAGACAAGTCCCACCTGCCACAGAACTGTTCTCAATGTCTTAGAAATCTAAACCCCTCCCTCCAGCACCATCTCCCCAGCCATGCATTCATTTGTTATATGTTCCTATTTATGTACCCATTCGCACGTGTGCCAGTACTGCTGAGATTACTACATTGGAAGTACAAAAAACAAAGAACAAAGATAATTACAGCACAGGAACAGGCCCGTCGGCCCTCCAAGCCTGCGCCGATCCAGATCCTCTCTCTAAACATGTCGCCTATTTTCTAAGGATCTGTATCTCTTTTCTTCCTGCACATTATTGTATCTGTCTAGATACATCTTAAAAGACTCCACCACCCTCTGCGTAAAGAACTTTACACGCATATCCCCCCTAAACATTTCCCCTTTCACTTTGAACTCGTGTCCTCTAGTAATTGAAACCCCCACTCTGGGAAAAAGCCTCTTGCTGTCCAACCTGTCTATACCTCTCATGATTTTGTCCACCTCAATCAGGTCCCCCCTCAACCTCCGTCTTTCTAATGAAAATAATCCTAATCTACTCAACCTCTCTTCATAGCTAGCGCCCTCCATACCAGGCAACATCCTGGTGAACCTCCTCTGCACCCTCTCCAAAGCATCCACATCCTTTTGATAATGTGGCGACCAGAACTGTACGCAGTATTCCAAATGTGGCCGAACCAAAGTCCTATACAACTGTAACATGACCTGCCAACTCTTGTACTCAATACCCCGTCCGATGAAGGAAAGCATGCCGTATGCCTTCTTGACCACTCTATTTACCTGCGTTGCCACCTTCAGGGAACAGTGGACCTGAACACCCAAATCTCTCTGGACATCAATTTTCCCCAGGACTTTTCCATTTACTGTATAGTTCACTCTTGAATTGGATCTTCCAAAATGCATCACCTCGCATTTGCCCTGATTGAACTCCATCTGCCATTTCTCTGCCCAACTCTCCAATCTATCTATATTCTGCTGTATTCTCTGACAGTCCCCTTCACTATCTGCTACTCCACCAATCTTAGTGTCGTCTGCAAACTTGCTAATCAGTCCACCTATACTTTCCTCCAAATCATTAATGTATATCACAAACAACAGTGGTCCCAGCACGGATCCCTGTGGAACACCACTGGTCACACGTCTCCAGTTTGAGAAACTCCCTTCTACTGCTACTCTCTGTCTCCTGTTGCCCAGCCAGTTCTTTATCCATCTCGCTAGTACACCTTGGACCCCAAGCGCCTTCACTTTCTCCATCAGCCTGCCATGGGGAACCTTATCAAACGCCTTACTGAAGTCCATGTATATGACATCGACAGCCCTTCCCTCATCAATCAACTTTGTCACTTCCTCAAAGAATTCTATTAAGTTGGTAAGACATGACCTTCCCTGTACAAAACCACGTTGCCTATCACTGATGAGCCCATTTTCTTCCAAATGGGAATAGATCCTATCCCTCAGTATCTTCTCCAGCAGCTTCCCTACCACTGACGTCAGGCTCACCGGTCTATAATTACCTGGATTATCCCTGCTACCCTTCTTAAACAAGGGGACAACATTAGCAATTCTCCAGTCCTCCGGGACCTCACCCGTGTTTAAGAATGCTGCAAAGATATCTGTTAAGGCCCCAGCTATTTCCTCTCTCGCTTCCCTCAGTAACCTGGGATAGATCCCATCCGGACCTGGGGACTTGTCCACCTTAATGCCCTTTAGAATACCCAACACTTCCTCCCTCCTTATGCCGACTTGACCTAGAGTAATCAAACATCTGTTCCTAACCTCAACATCCGTCATGTCCCTCTCCTCGGTGAATACCGATGCCAAGTAAAGTCCTGCTTTTTAATCGTTTTTCTACTTCTCTAATATATGGTTTCAGGACCTCATCCCTCTTTATAAATATGTCGTGGTACTGATATGGACCACGACCTCTGGCAGTCTACTCTCCCCCATAAGGACCTGATTATTACCAAATCAAATTGGGCACCCTCGCGAGGCAGCCGACGTAGAACATGACGGGCAATGACTTCGGGCCAGGTCCCTGACCTCATTTTACTGAATCTCTATTTTACACTCGTTGGACAGTCGAAAAAATGGAGTTGCAGCTCACTCTCCGATTTAAGGCCGTGTAAGGGCCAATTGGTGTCATTAAAAAGCAATTGACGGCCATTTACGTCGGATGTCCGATATTACAATGTGCAAACGGGTCAAAGGTGGAATCTCTATGCATCTTTAAAAGAGCCGCAACGGCTTTGTCAGTGAAGGAATTGGAGGTACTTGAATTTTCATTCCTGTCGGTTTTATTTTCTTAGTTAATTGCAAGGTTGGGGCTGATATTTTTGGCTCACCAGTGCTCACCTGAGTGGGTAATGCTCCTGGTAGGGCCACAGTATCAGTGATTTATTCTGTTTAGGGAAGCAGGGTTGTGAGTGCCTGTGCTTGCAGCAGGCAGCTAAAAACTGCCTCCGATACATCGTTGGGATGCGGCAGCGACGGGAATTGTCCAGTTTGGAGGAGGGTCCTCCAGTGATCAAGAGAATGCCACAAGGAGAGACAGGAGGACAAGTGGACAGGGAAATCAGGGAACTACTGGCCTACTGCAGGCTGGTTATTGGGGAGGGGCTGAGGCCATTGCATGTACTGAGAGCAAACACCTGTGAAGAGAGGAGTCTACTCAGTAGGCAGGGTCACTGGCAACCCCTGAGATTTCTGCAGATGTCAGATGCCCGTCCCTTAGTAGACTGCGCCTGTCCCAAGAGACTGTCACATATCTGTGTGAGATTATAAGAGCAGAGGTCAGCTCCAAATATGTGGGTGCCATCCAATTCCTGTGGAACTAAAGGTCAGATAGTCTGATCTGCTATGCATCAGGCTCCTTCCAGGCTTCCAGATGAGACATGTGCAGAAGCTCACAATCATCAGCGTAGCACTGCATAAAGGTGGTCACTCATGCCATATTCATGCATGCCAACCAGTTTATTCCATTCCAGATAGACTCCACCAGTCAGACAGAGAGAGCCAGAGACTTCAGTGCCATCGTTGGATTCCAAGGTGTGATTGACTGTGCACATGGGCCATCAGAGCACTTGCAGGTCTGTCAAGGGTCTTCAATAATCGGAGCGGATTTCACTCAATGACTGTGAAACTTGGCTGTGAACATCGGAAGACGATATTGCAGGAGTGTGCTCGTAATCCAGGAAGTAGTCACAACGTATTCATTCTCCTGACCTTCTAGGTGCCAGCACATTTCAGACCCCTGAGTGCCTGGAAGTATAGATACTTGGCGGCAGGGGTTATCTGTGAGCGGCCCAAGGAATGAAGCAGAGAAATGGTACAATGCGAGACAAGGGATCGGCAGAGAAGGCATTGCACAGACCATTGTGCTTCTGAAGATGAGACTTCAGTGCTTGGATTGGTCAGGTGGTGCCCTTCAGGGTTTTCACGCAAAGGTATGTCACATTGTTATTGTCTGCTGTGCCTGACATATCCGGAACCTGCAGAGGGGGTAGGGTGGGGGAGGGAAGCCCTGAATGTTGAGGACATTGTTCAGCATGAGCCATCCTCAGCTGAGGAGTATGAAGGCATTGAGGAGGATGAGGAGGAGGGGGAGCAGCCACATGAACGTCCAAGGAAGCATTTGTAGGTTTACTGGAGTTGAGTCCTACGGAACCGAGGGAGGCTTTAATACTCAAGTGTTTCTCCTGACCTGAGGCTCATGGTCCATGCAGCATGCCAGCGAATGACATATCAATCAGAACTTAGGCATTTACATCAGCTGGAAGCGCAAAAGCACTCACCAGCAGGCGCTCATCTCAGAAAGAGAAAGAGAAACAGAGGGACACAGATGGAGAGGGGCAAAGAGAGAGAAAGTGAACGATAAAGTGAAACAGAGGGACAGACAGTGATATCTAGGGCACGATTGGGCTCTGGGGGTATCCAGTGTGTCTCCTTTCTGTCTGTTTCTGTTTCCTTCTCTCCATTGATGTGCAAATCTCCCAGTCTGATCGGGCTCACTGGAGCCACAGTAATTTGCAGATTTGTCCATGTTGCTGTTGGTCCAAGGGTCGGTGTTTTTGAAGTCCAGCTGAGCTTTTCAGTGACTCCTTTTTGAGAAATAATTCGAGAATCTTCTGCAGAGCCAGTCTCGCCTCAATAACTCAGATTTTTAAGAAAATATAATCGCAGAATAAGATTTAAAATAATTTCAGGGCTCAGTGCTGCGAATATAAATTGTTATTTCTGTCCTGTGGGGAGTGTAGAGAATGGAATTTGAAATGGATTTTTTTTTCCAGTGTTTGAAACACTTCAGCTCTTTCTATGATTCCATTCATTTAACAATGTGATTGACAGGGTATTTCACCGCGTTCCTCAGCTCCTGTCTGAAGTTAGTTTGGGTCACAGCGTAAATAAACGTGTTGGTGCAGCAACTGAGGACCTGCAGCATATGTGATGTGTGAACTATGATAAAGTGAGTGTCAGTGTAGGAGTAATAATACCGAAAATATTCAATTCGCCTATTAATCTAATACACAACTACTGCCATCCATAACAGTGTAAAACTGCCCGATATACTGAAGAGTAAAATAATTGACTTTCTCCGATTCTCCATCTCTTGGTCCTTGTGATTTTCTCCATTGCTGTGGCCCTGGAATCCCCTGCGGACTTTACTGGCGAAGAGAATACGTCTGACTGTCACAACATTGAGCAGAAAAATCAGAAAGAACATGTCACAAGGGATTAAAATGAGGTGAAACAAGACAAATTCAGCCCATGGGGGGAACTAAAGAAGCTGGGTTTGAAGACATAGCTCATGGGAACATTTTCATTAATGTAGTCATGTTCCTGTGGAAAGTACCATGGGACAGACTCTAAACAGCCCATCACACTCACTGTACCTACAACCACTGCCGCCGTTTCCTCTGTGCAATATTTAGTTTCCATCTTCTCGCAACAAATGGCCAACAAATCGAGCAAAGGTGAAAGCGACTGCGACCCAGACAGAAACACTAGTGGCTGTAGAACGCAGAACAACAGTGAGACTACACACGGGAGTAATTCTCAGGAATGAACCTGGGAAATCGGTTTAAACAATCCATTTCAATATGGGATCAGTGATAACGACCAGGAGATCAGCCACTGCCATTATCACCAGGTAGAGAGTGATACATTTGGAGATACCACACTTTCCTCGGAACAGGATCACAATCGCCACTAAGTTAATTGGAAGCGAGAGAAAATGAAACAGAGAAATTACTGATCAGACATGAAGAAAAAGCAGCAGTTTGGCAGGACCTGGGGTGAAATTTCCAGCCTTGTCGCTGTATCGAACAGTGAAAATTGATTCATTTACCTGAGCAGTGCATTGTCACAGTCAAATATCTGAAACACAATTATTAATAATGGATTGGGAAATTGATGAGTCAGTGAATAAATTCAACACCGCATCGATTGGAAGTATTGACTTAGGATGCAGTACCGGTGGGGGGATGAGAAGAGGCTTTATAGAGATAGAATCCAATGGGTTAAAAGATAATTTGGCTCCATGCTGTTAGGTGGGATGGTTTGGGACAGCGGGATGTGCAGCTGGTTTGTTGCTCTGGGTTCATGGAGCCGACAGAGACTGTAACCAAATGGGAAAGGGCTGAAAACTGCAGCGCCGAGATTGAGTGTTTGTATCAGTCATGATCTGGAATGACAGAGCAGGCTTGAAGAGCTGAATGGCTTCCTCATGCTCCTATGTTCCTATATTTCTATCAGGTTAGACGAGGCATCTGAAAGCTAAAGTAGTGAGTGAGATTGGGAGAGAGAGAAGGAAAAGGAATTGCTGAAGGGTGGGTTTGGAGGGCGAGGGTGGTGATCGGAGAAAGGAACAGATGGTTGGGGAAAGTGGATAAACTGAAACAATGGATAAAGGAACAGGAGGACTCAATACAGTGAGAGGAGAGGCTGAGATTCACAGGGAGAGACTACAGCAGAGTGTTAGAGGAAATATAATCTATAGATCCCAGTAACATAACTCAATGAATACATTCAAACAACAATACCTGTGTTTTTGGTGTTGGAGAACAGTTATACAATATAGTCAATATATTTAGTTCGTACAGGCAACTAAATTTAAATTTAAATATATTTTGAATATCAGCTCTTTATTGATTTCGGCAGCCACAGATGTTTAAAGTGCAGGATGTAAATAATGTATTACCATCAGCAAATAACTGATCCTATTGTGTTTATTCAGTCAGTACGTAAGGAATAGGAACTTTCTACAAAGAAACAAGGACCTGACAGAAATAAACACAAAGTGATCACTCCAACAGTAAAATGAACACAGTCTGACAACAGACAAATTCAACTTTCAGTTTCTCTGACTAATAGTTCTGGACGTTTTATGACAGTGAATTATTCACACTGCTGCTTTATTCTCTTAAAGTCATAGAGCGATACAGCACTGAAACATCGAGTCTGTGCCGACCATCAACCACACATTTTATACTCATCCTACATTAATCCCATATTCCCTGCCACATCCCCACCTTCCCCCAATTCTCCTACCACCTACCTCCACTATGGGCAATTTACAATGGCCAATTTACCTATCAATCTGCAAGTCTTTGCTGTGGGAGGAAGCCAGAGCAGCCGCTGGAAACCCACACGGTCACAGGGAAAACTTGCAAACTACACACAGGCAGCACCCAGAACTAAACATGGGTCGTTGGAGCAGTGAGTCTTCGGTGCCCACCACTGCGCCACTGTGACGCCATTTATCATTACTTCTGCTTATCTCTTTCCCTCAGTTTCGTTTTCCCTGCTCATTTTATCCTTCCCTGGAGTTCTGTCCTTCAGTTAATTATTTTAAACTCCAACCAACTCAAAAGTGAAGACGGAACAGAAAGTTCACCTTCTGACCTGTCATTTCTCTGCACACATCTTCCCCAGTTACCAGGGTTTCTGTTCTTGGGTAATGTGACAACTAGTAAAATTTGTAGTTAAACAAATCTTCTCTGTGTTATCTTGATGATCCTCTTGAAAAATAAATGATCCAACGTTTCCTCATCTTGAGGAAGAAGTCTCAAAACATATGTTTTAATAAAAACGAAAGCACTTTCATAAAAACGTGATGATGCATTAATTTATGGTAATACATGTATGAATAGGTTTTAAAACATGATTCTTATTCGATATATCATGACATTCACAATATTGTTGATGTTAAGTACAGCACATTGTTAAAGCTATATGATCATGAAGAAATAAGCTTTAGATGTAACCTTAAATATTCCAAACCCAACGAAATTGCTACAATTGTAAAGAATTAATAAGATATATTTGAAGTGTGAGAAAGCAATATTCCGAATGTCATTTAGTTATTTGAAGTAGAGCTGGCATTTATTTCTTGTTTATTAGATACGGAAATATGATTCTTAATTTGTTATTTCTTAAAGTATTTCGACGTTTACTGCAAGATGACTATCTTCATACAAAGACTGGCCAAATTCTCTTTGTACCAAAGAAAAAGATAAAGGTTCATTTCATTACAAGGGAGGCTGTCAATTCTTATTTAGGATAAGCACCTGCCTGAGAAATGGCACTGTCTGGATCAGGGAAACAGTGACTCTGCGAGTTGGAAACAGAGTTGTCGTTAGGTTAATATGTGCACCAACGCCAGTCATTGTAACTGGGATCTCTATATGTAAGGGCAGAATACAATCAAACCAATGTAGAACAATGCATAATCAAAGACACATTTTAATGAACTGTATCATGTCAACATATGTGAATTGACACGTAGAAGGGGTAAGGGAGGAATGATATAAAAATGGATATTTGAAAGGTTGATTTGGAATGTGATTAATGCCTGGGCAATCTGTAGACCGAGTTCGGAAATGTAATGTGTTAGAGCTTTCCAGCTGAAACTGTCAAGGATTTGGTTGTAGGTGCTGCTGTTAAGCATCTGCTTAATTATTGCATGTTTATCACACCGGTGACATCTGGCGTTCAAAGTTGCAATCCCGATTGACTTGGTCGATTAGCATACAATAACTCACACATTTACTCTCCTCGAACAATGGGCTGAAATATACAGCCCCGTCCTCACCCCCGACCTCGGTGGTCTTGGCGGTGGGGGGAGGGCGGAAAATGCCTCTGGCAGAGGCCCGCCATGGGCCTCAAAGTTGGGAAGGCGCAGCCTAATATTGCCAGTGAGGTGATCCTTCATAGCGGCCCCGCCACCTCTCGGCAACAGTAGCAAAATTTACATATTCAACTAAACAAATTGATCACTTACCCGCTCCCGCCATCCATCTCTGAGCGATATTGGTGGCAGCGACCAGTACTCACATGCTTTCGGATCCCTGTCCAGGGATGCGAGGTGGAACACTGGTGTGGAGGAGTTGCAGGTGCGTTCTCAGTGTGCGTGGGTGGAGAGTGGTGTTGAACTTATCTGCTTGGTATAGGGGATGCTGGGAAGAGGAAATACATCATGAACTTTGTGGGCGTGTTTTGGAGGGCAGAGGGCAATTGATTGCATTATTATTTAGGATGGGAGAGGGAAAAATTAAATGTTTGTAAGTTTTTTGTTACCTCTTTCTTTAAATGTTTAAATTAAATGGAAGGGCTCAAAATCCTTTACAAACTGGATCAGCGGCTGCTTTCAGGCTGCTGACGCCATTGCTGCGCATGGTCCACCTGCGCCCTCCACGTCATTGGTGTGGTGGTGAACCCCGGCCATTTAAGGGAGCAGCCGCATTTAATATCGTGATTTCGGCGGCAGACATGAAAAATTCATCCCAATATCCCCTAATCTACTTTAATACCAATTCATGTGGTCATTTGTTAAAAACTTTTCTCATGTCTATCGACACTACATCCGTTGCACTTCCCCGTGTGCCATGTCCATTAACTCCACAAATAATTTGGTGCAGTTTGTCAAGCACGATAATTCCTTTTGAAGCATGTGGTGTTGCTACTAGGACTGCGGTGGCCACAACGCACTGTCAATTCCGTCCCATCACTCCTCATGTCGCAGCATATTATAAAACTTTAAGACCTAATCGAAAAATAGCCAAATTTAACAATCTAGTAACTCCCAGAATACAACAGACCAAACAAGGTATCTTTAGACAACAACAGGTTGACTATTTATTGAAAACGAAATCTTTAATACTATGAAGATAAAACCACGTCCAAAGATCTTATAAGTTCTTATTTTAAACTAATAGCCCCATTCACACACATGCATTCAAAAATAACAGGAGCTAACCGTTATTTTTTAACTGGTGCTTTTAAAATGAGCTGTCTCTTAAGAATAAATAAAATAAGTAGGTCTTCGTGGATTATGTTCCTGGTGGATGAGGCATGGTCATGTAGAAATAGTCAAAGGCCGCCTTAAGGTTGCACATGGATTTGACGCAGTCGTCGATGCAGTAGGCATCAACAGTTCCTTCAGAAATACAAGCGGTTTATTGAAAGAAAAAGGGTTTTCTTCATTCGTAAGGCATTATCTGGGCCTGTAGGGAGTTGTAGAATGTATGCTGAGACAAAATAAACAGCTCCTTTTTCTTCAGTACGCTTTGCTGGTGAGTTTGCTTCAAAGCGGCTGTTGCCAGTTCCACACACTGTCAAGTGGAACCATTACCATATGACGTCACCTTCCCCTGATGTTGCCCAGGGCAACAAGATGCAGATGCTGGTACAATGTGCCTTATAACTTTAAGAACTTTATTTTCTTTAAAGATGCTCTGTTTTAACAAAGTATTAAAGACACACACTGTTTTTAATCCAAGGAGAGCAACAATTACAAGTCCGTGACAACTCCGCCCTTAGCAATATGAAACGCTATTCCCGAAATGCGTTTCATTGCAATGCAAAACAAAATAGAAACTGGAAAAAGCAATGACATTTTTTTCACATTCACGCACCATTCACTCTCCTTATCATTTACAGCATTTTCTTTGTCCCATCGCCATTCATATACGATAACATGGTAAAATTCGTGACAAAACGTCGGTGATAACAATGTTTTCCCCAAAATATGTACAATTTTAAAAATGATAAGTCTTCAACAATAAACTCTTACTTCATGTCCCAAGACCAATTCGAAAGAACTGAAGCCTGTAGACTCATTCGGTTAGTCTCTGGTGGCAAATAAAATAAAGTCTACTCCTGGATGCCAATCATGTGGATATTCATGACAGTATGCTCTCATCATTGTTTTGAGAGTTTTGTGGCATCTCGCTAAAGCTCTCTGTGACTGCGGGTGATGTGCTGAGCATTTCAACTGTCTAATCTCCAAATTGCCCAGGACTTCTTGAAATAGCTTAAAACATTAATTTAAAAACTTGATCCGATTGAACTTCAAGTAGTAATCCATATCTCATAAAGAATTGGGTTACTTTGCTGCTACTATTTTAGCTGTATTAATCCTCAAAGGAATGGCCTCTGGAATTCGAGTAGTCATATCCATGATGGTAAGTATGTATTGATGTCCCGATTTTGTTTGTTGGCAAGGGTCCCACACAGTCTTCCAATATCCTGCTAAACGATGCCTCAATCACTGGTATGGAAACTAGTGGTGCCTGTTTTATGGTAGATAGCCTTTTTTTCACAATTTGACATGTATGTTATGATCTACAATAATGTCACATGTTCTTTGTAAGATCTGGCCCGTAATAATGTTGAATTATATGTGATTTTGCCGTCCGAATTCCCCGATGCCCTGTAATATGAATGTCATGTGCGAACCTTAATAATCCCTGGCGAACTTTTGGTGGTACCACTACCTTTTCAACAACTGCCTCGTCTTCGTCCGCAGGTCTATGAGGCGGTCTCCATTTCCACCTCAAAACCCCGTTTGTCACAGAAAAGCTTCTGGAACTCTTTCGCCTCAGCTTCTGACAGAGCCATCTGAGCTATTTGGTATATCTCTGGATCAGCTTGCTGTGATGTAATTTTAGAAGATCTGTAATGTATCTCATTTGGATTATCCACATAAGATTTCAGATACTTGGCTATCTCTTTGTGGTGCCACGTTTACCTCTGGTAATGGATTCTGTTTAGCCAATGTTGCAGTGATTACACACGCAAGAAATATTCCTGGAACTTGTTCCTGTAATTTCTTTATTTCCCTAACATCACTTGGTTCCTCGGTAAATTTGATAAGGTCCCCCATGGTAGACTTATGGAGAAAGTCAGGAGGCATGGGATAGTGGGGAATGTGGCCAGTTGGATTAAGAATTGGCTAACTGATAGAAGGCAGAGAGTGGTCTTAGATGGTAAATACTCAGCCTGGAGCCCAGCTACCAGTGGCGTGCCGCAGGGATCAGTTCTGGGTCCTCTCCTGTTTGTGATTTTTATTAACGACTTGGATGAGGAAGTCGAAGGGTGGGTCAGTAAATTTGCAGATGATACAAAGGTTGGTGGAGTTGTGGATACCGAGGAGGGCTATTGTCGTCTGCAAAGGGACTTGGATAGGTTGCAGTGCTGGGCTGAAAAGTGGCAGATGGAGTTTAACCCTGAAAAGTGTGAGGTCGTCCATTTTGGAAGGACAAACATGAATGCAAAATACTGGGTTAACGGTAGGGTTCTTGGGCATGTGGAGGAGCAGAGAGACCTTGGGGTCTATGTGCATAGATCATTGAAAGTTGCAACTCAAGTGGATAGGGCTGTGAAGAAGGCATATGGGGTGTTAGCGTTCATTAGCAGAGGGATTGAATTTAAGAGCCGTGAGGTGATGATGCAGCTGTACAGGACCTTGGTAAGGCCTCATTTGGAGTACTGTGTGCAGTTCTGGTCGCCTCATTTTAGGAAGGATGTGGAAGCCTTGGAGAGGGTGCAGAGGAGATTTACCAGGATGTTGCCTGGAATGGAGAATAAGTCTTACGAGGAAAGGCTGAACATTCTAGGCCTCTTCTCATTAGAAAGGAGAAGGATGAGGGGTGACATGATAGAGGTTTATAAGATGATCAGGGGAATAGATAGGGTAGACAGTCAGAAACTTTTTCCCCGGGTGGAGCAAAGCGTTACAAGGGGTCATAAATTTAAGGTGAAGGGTGGGAGATATAAGGGGGATGTCAGGGGAAGGTTCTTTACCCAGAGAGTGGTCGAGGCATGGAATGCCTTGCCCGGGGAAGTTGTTGAGTCAGAAACTTTAGGGACTTTCAAAAGGCTTTTGGATAGGTATATGGATAAAGGAGATTGATGGGGTATAGATTAAATTGTCCTTGACAGAGGACAAAGGATCGGCACAACATTGTGGGCCGAAGGGCCTGTTCTGTGCTGTATGTTCTATGTTCTATGTTCTATATGTTCTAACATTTTAGCGTTCATGGTTCTCTCCGGTGGAAATGTGATATCTGTTCCCAGCAATTCTGATGGGTTGCTCTTGTATGCCTGTGTATAATGATAGGTTTTCCTGCCGCACTTAAAGGATATGGAGTTACTCTCCCCTTTGACAAAAAATCATGATAGCTTTTGGGTATCTTATTCTTAACCTCGATACTCAATTTAATTTTTGAATCTGGGTTCGCAGTTTTTGTTAACGCTTTAGCATGGTCTGCTGTACTCTCAGTCAGGGTATTTTCCTCTGCAATAGTTTTGCATACCCCAACAAGTCCTATGGGTTTACCTCGCAATTTCCAACATTCTGAACGAAGATGACCCGTTCAGAGGCAAAAGTTGCACTTCGGCTTCCGAACATCACTTTCAACCTCAGCACCTTCGGTTCTGGCCTGAGGACTGGTCCTGGGGCATTCCCAGCTACTCCTATTTGACCCCGGCTACTTGCTTTTCTTTGACGCTCCCAATTTCTATCCTTTATGGGGGTAATGGAGAAACAGGTTTTGGCTGATTCAAATGCTCAAAATCATCAGCATTTCTCACTTCCTGCCTAGCTTTCGCTACTTTCAGGTTATCTGCAAGAGTTCTCAGGACTGAAGGAATGGAATTTTTAAACTCTTCTGAAAGGATCAACTCCTGAAGATTCCCTTATGTGTTTTCCATCTTTAATGCCTGTATCCACCGTTCAAAATTTGCTTCATCCTCTCAAATTCTACATCCGCCTGCCGAGCCAATGTCTGAAAATTCCACAATTTCTCATGTTAAGCCTCAGGGACTAAATATTTGCAGCGAGACCAGCCGTTTTTGCCATCTCTTAATCTACAGAAACCTCTTCAGGAAGTATCGTATAAACTTCATGAGCTCTGCCTACCAAGTTGCTTTGCATAAGCAGTGTCCAACTTTCCTTCATCAGTTTAGCCATTTTTTCAAAAGTTGTGAAAAATGCATGTATGTCCCTTTCCTCAAACTTAGGAAGAGCTTGTATTAATTTAAATAGATTTTAGCTGGCTCCAGAGCTGAATTCAGATTCTTCCTGACTCGAATTTTCCCTGGATTCAAGACTAACACTTTGTCTTTGTTCCATCATTTTTCACCTAAATTCCCTCTCTTCTCTCTCTGAAATGTTGTTTTCTTTCTCCCTTTCCTTTTCTTCCAATTCACGTTTACTTATTGTTATTGCTTTTTCTTTTTCCTGTTGAAGCTCCAGTATTTTTCTTTTAATTTGTAACTGAATTTTGGCTAATTCCACTGCTTACTCTTTGAGTTACTACCTTCTTTCTCTTCAGTACTCCTCGTAGCTGAGTCTGTTTCAAAGTGGTTTTTACCCGTTCCGCACACAACCAGGTGGAAACAATACCATGTGACGTCTCCCTCCCTTCCGCTGTTGCCCAAGGCAATAAAATAGAGCTGCTGGCACACTGCCCCTTATAAATTCCAGAACTTTCTCGCCAAGGCGCACTGTATTTAACAGAGAATTAAAGGCGCACACTGTTTTTAATCCGAGGTGAAGAATAATTGCAAGCATTTTTTATATATTTATTCATGGGATGTGGCCGTCACTGGCTAGGCCAGCATTTATTGCCCATCTCTAATTGCCATTGAGAAGGTGGTGATGAGATTGCCCATACAATGTATAATTATTTGACATTGCCATAAATGTTAGCAACAGCTTGCTGTGACAGAGGGCCTTTGTTGTAATGCCATTCATTATGAGATCTCAGAGGGACGTGAATTGATGAAACATTAAGAGAAGTGAGAAATACATGCTCAGAGAGTGGGGCTTAATAATGGAAGGGAGATGGGGTGATTAGGAATGGTTTTGGAGTTTTTCAGTCAGCTAAAGGCATGGCTCCACATTGTGAGATGCAGAGAGTCGATGATACTAAAACACAACAATAACAATGTCAAGCAAAACAAAATGAAAGGAGGTTGGGGAGAGATGAAGAATTGTGAGGCTGGAGGACACAACACAGATAAGGCTGGAGGAAAGTGTGAATGAGTAAAAATGAGAATGGACAATATCGAGACGGGGAGGAATGAGAGTGTTGTCGAGAGGAAATTATAGTGCCATCAGCCGACAAGGAACAGCTGATCTAATATCTGTAGATGAGAGCACCAATGGGAAGTTTTTAGATGAACAATAAGGGATAGATCCTTCGGAGATGTTACGGGTTATGACTAGGAGAAGGCGTTCCTGAAGATTGTCTGTGTCTGATCAGATTGGTAAGAATGACAACAAGAAAGCGAGGTCCCGCCATGAAACCAGTGTCAAGGCAATGAAGAGGCAGTGGATTGGAGGAGAGCATGGAGAATCTGAGCTGACAAATATGTGATTGAGGGTTTTAGTGCATGTTGCGTTGAGGGAGGAGCAGAAGCTTGTGATGTCATCCATGCTGATCTCGGTTCCTTTCGTGATGGAGACATGAGGAGAGAAGGTCAGGTCAGGGGTGAATAGGGCTAAGAGGTTACAAAACATCATATTCAGCCTGAGGCATCTGTCACAAAGGATAGTGCAATTAGAGAAAAGGATATGGATTTTATGTTGGGATCAAAGGATTCCCTCTTCACCGTGTTTAACTAGAGGAACTTGCAGCTTTTGCAAAAGATATTCAGCGATAGACAGAGCTAAGCAATACCACAACTAAGGGATCAAGCCAAAGCTCTGCAAACATGCCCCACCCATGCTTGAATGGTGAGAGGTCGCTACACGAATATCCTCCAAAAATATCACCATCTCCAATGATACAAGACCCAGCATGCTGGTGCAAACACAAGGGTAAGAATTTGCAATCATCTTTAGCCAGAAGTCTTGAGTGGATAACACATCTCAGCATCTTCATGAAGTCCCAAGCATTAAGATGCCAGACTTCAGCCAATTCAGTTTGCACAACGTGATATCAAGAAACTGTTCGAGACATCCTGGCAGTAGTGACAGAACATAGAACATAGAACAGTACTACACAGTACAGGCCCTTCGGCCCACGATGTAGTGCCGAACGTTTAACATACTCTAAGATCAAACTACCTACATACCCTTCATTCTACTATCATCCATGTACCTATCCAAGAGTCACTTAAATGTCCCTAATGTTTCTGCTTCTACAACCACCGCTGGCAGTGCATTCCACGCACCCACCACTCTCAGTGTAAAGAACCTACCTCTGACATCTCCCCGAAACCTTCCTCCAATCACCTTAAAATTATGTCCCTGGTGATTGCCCATTCCACCCTGGGAAAAAGTCTCTGGTTATCCACTCTATCTATGCCTCTCATCATCTTGTACCCCTCTATCTAGTCACCTCTCATCCTTCTTCGTTCCCATGAGAAAAGCCCGAGCACCCTCAACCTTTCTTCGCAAGACATGCCCTCCAGTTAAGGCAGCATCCGGGTAAATCTCCTCTGCACGCTCGCTAAAGCTTCCACATCCTTCCTATAATGAGGCGACCAGAAATGAACGCAATATTCCAAGTGTGGTCTAACCAGGGGTTTACAGAGCTGCAGCATAATCTCGCGGCTCTTAAACTCAATCCCCCTGTTAATGAAAGCCAACACACCATACGCCTTCTTATCAACCTTATCAACTTGGTGGCAACTTTGAGCGATCTATGGACATGGACCCCAATATCCCTCTGTTCCTCCACACTACCAAGAATCCTGTCTTTAAGCCTGTATTCTGCATTGAAATTCGACCTTCCAAAATTAATCACTTCACACTTTTCCAGGTTAAACTCCGTCTGCCACTTCTCAGCCCAGCTCTGCATCCTGTCAATGTCCCGTTGCAACCGACAACAGCAACCTTCATGTCATCGGCAAATTTGCTAACCCAGCCTTCCACTTCCTCATCCAAGTCATTTTTAACAATCACAAAGAGCAGAGGTCCCAGAACAGATGCCTGCAGAACACCACTGGTCACCGAGCTCGAGGCTGAATACTTTCCATCTACTACCACCCTCTTTCTTTGTGCAGCTTTTCCAGGAGCACAGGCATTGCGAGCGAGGAGTGAACAGCTGGGAAGTCAATTTCATCGGGAGTTTCGGTGGAGCAGGGACTGCTGGGTAAGTAGAAACCTATATATTTGGGCTGTGTAAATTGTCTTACCTTTTAGTTGTGCAGCTTCTCCAGGAGCACAGGCATTGCGAGCGAGGAGTGAACAGCTGGGAAGTCAATTTCATCGGGAGTTTCGATGGAGCAGGGACTGCTGGGTAAGTAGAAACCTATATATTTGGGGTGTCTCTGAACCTGAGACACTACTCTTGTAGTGTCTCCCACTCGCCCTCCTCCTCTTACGAAAAAAAAGGACTCGGTTGTCTGTAGGTAAGGTAAGGTTTTTTCCATTTCTCTTCTTGTTTTATCGTGTGATTGGTTAAAAACTTGGGAATTTAGAATAGTGGGAATGGAGGTTAAGGCAGTTGAATGTTCCTCCTGCAGAATGTGGGAGGTAAGGGTCGCCAAGGGTGTCCCTGCTGACTGCATCTGCGGGAAGTGCACCCAGCTCCAGCTCCTCGAGGACCGCGTTAGGGAACTGGAGCTGGAGCTGGAGGAACTTCGGATCATTCGGGAGGCGGAGGGGATTATTGAGAGGAGTTATCGGGAGGCAGTCACACCTCAGCTAAAAGAAGAAGGTAGATGGGTTACCGTCAGGGGAAGGAGAGGGAACCAGCAGGCAGTGCAGGGATCCCCTGTGGCCGTTTCCCTCAACAACAGGTATACCGTTTTGGATACTGTTGGGGGAGACGACTTACCAGGGGTAGGCAATGGGATGCAGGTCTCTGGCACAGAGTCTGTCCCTGTTGCTCAGAAGGGAAGGGGTAAGAGGAGCAGAGCAATAGTCATTGGGGACTCCATAGTTAGGGGAACAGATAGGAGGTTTTGTGGGAACGATAGAGACTCACGGTTGGTGTGTTGACTCCCAGGTGCCAGGGTACATGATGTCTCGGATCGTGTTTTTGGGATCTCAAGGGGGAGGGGGAGCAGCCTCAAGTCGTGGTACACATCGGCACCAACGACATAGGTAGGAAGACAGATGGGGATATAAGGCAGAAATTCAGGGAGCTAGGGTGGAAGCTCAGAACGAGAACAAACAGAGTTGTTATCTCTGGGTTGTTGCCCGTGCCACGTGATAGCGAAGTGAGAAATAGGGAGAGAGAAGAGTTGAACACGTGGCTGCAGGGATGGTGTAGGAGGGAGGGTTTCGGTTTCCTGGATAATTGGGGCTCTTTCTGAGGTAGGTGGGACCTCTACAAACAGTATGGTCTTCACCTGAACCTGAGAAGTACGAATATCCTGGGGGGGAGATTTGCTAGTGCTCTTCGGGGGGGTTTAAACAAATTCAGCAGGGGGATGGGAACGTAAATTGTAGGTCCAGTGTGCAGGATGTTGAGAGTAGTGAGGTCATGGATAAGGTTACAAGGACACAAGAGGGCACTGGCAAGCAAGAGCTTGGTTTAAAATGTGTCTACTTCAACGCCAGGAGCATCCGGAATAAGGTGGGTGAGCTTGCAGCATGGGTTGGTACCTGGGATCTCGATGTTGTGGCCATTTCAGAGACATGGGAAGAGCAGGGACAGGAATGGATGTTGCAGGTTCCGGGATTTAGATGTTTCACGAAGAACAGAGAAGATGGTAAAAGAGGGGGGGGGTGGCATTGTTAATCAAGGAAAGTATTACAGCGGCAGAAAGGACGTTTGGGGACTCGTCTACTGAGGTAGTATGGGCCGAGGTTAGAAACAGGAGAGGAGAGGTCACCCTGTTGGGAGTTTTCTATAGACCTCCAAATAGTTCCAGAGATGTTGAGGAAAGGATAGCAAAGATGGTTCTTGACAGGAGCGAGAGTAACAGGGTAGTGGTTATGGGGGACTTTAACTTTACAAATATTGACTGGAAATACTATAATTCGAGTACTTTAGATGGGTCTGTTTTTGTCCTGTGTGTGCAGGAGGGTTTTCTGACACAGTATGCAGACAGGCCAACCAGGGGCGATGCCACATTGGATTTGGTACTGGGTAATGAACCCGGCCAGGTGTTAGATTTAGAAGTTGGTGAGCACTTTGGTGATAGTGCTCACAATTCGGTTAGGTTTAGTTTAGCGATGGGCAGGGACAAGCATATACAGCAGGGCAAGAATTATAACTGGGGGAAAGGAAATTATGATGCGATTAGGCAAGATTTAGGATGCGCAGGATGGGGAAGGACACTGCAGGGGATGGGCACAATCGAAATGTGGAGCTTATTCAAGGAGCAGCTACTGCGTGTCCTTGATAAGTATGTACCTGTCAGGCAGGGAGGAAGTTGTCGAGCGAGGGAGCCGTGGTTTGCTAAAGGAGTTGAACAGCTTGTCAAGAGGAAGAAGAAGGCTTATGTTCGGATGAGACGTGAAGGCTCAGTCAGGGCGCTTGAGAGTTACAAGCTAGCCAGGAAGGATCTAAAGGGAGAGATAAGAAGAGAAAGGAGAGGACACCAGAAGTCATTGGCTGATAGGATCAAAGAAAACCCTAAGGCTTTCGATCGGTATATCAGGAATAAAAGAATAACTAGAGATAGGTTAGGGCCAATCAAGGATAGCAGTGGGAAGTTGTGTGTGGAATCGCAGGAGATAGGGGAAGTGTTAAATGAATATTTTTCGTCAGTATTTGCAGTGGAGAAAGAAAATGTTATCGAGGAGAATACTGGGATACAGACTGCTAGGCTAGATGGGATTGAGGTTCACAAGGAGGAGGTGTTAGCAAGTTTGGAAAGTGTGAAAATAGATAAGTCCCCTGGGCCAGATGGGATTTAGCCTAGGATTCTCTGGGAAGCCAGGGAGGAGATTGCAGAGCCTTTGTCATTGATCTTTCTGTCGTCATTGTCGACAGGAATAGTGCTGGAAGACTGGAGGACCGCAAATGTTGTCCCCTTGTTCAAGAAGGGGAGTAGAGACAGCCCTGGTAATTATAGACCTGTGAGCCTTACTTCGGTTGTGGGTAAAATGTTGTAAAATGTTATAAGAGATAGGATTTATAATCATCTTGAAAAGAATAAGTTCATTAGAGATAGTCAGCACGGTTTTGTGAAGGGTAGGTCGTGTCTCACAAACGTTATTGAGTTTTCTGACAAGGTGACCAAACAGGTGGATGAGGGTAAAGCCGTGGATGTGGTGTATATAGATTTCAGTAAGGCGTTTGATAAAGTTCCCCATGGTAGGCTATTGCAGAAAATATTGAAGTATGTGATTGAAGGTGAATTAGTGCTTTGGATCAGAAATTGGCTAGCTGAAAGAAGACAGAGGGTGGTGGTTGATGGTAAATGTTCATCCTGGAGTATAGTTCCTAGTGGTGTACCGCAAGGATCTGTGACGGGGCCACTGCTGTTTGTCATTTTTATAAATGACCTGGATGAGGGTGTAGAAGGGTGGGTTAGTAAATTTGCGGATGACACGAAGGTCGGTGGAGTTGTGGATAGTGCCGAAGGATGTTGTAGGTTACAGAGGGACATAGATAGGCTGCAGAGCTGGACTGAGAGATGGCAAATGGAGTTTAATGCGGAAAAGAGTGAGGTGATTCACTTCGGAAGGAGTAACAGGATTGCAGAATACTGGGCTAATGGGAAGATTCTTGGTAGTGTAGATGAGCAGAGAGATCTTGGTGTTCAGGTACATAAATCCCTGAAAGTTGCCACCCAGGTTAATAGAGCTGTTAAGAAGGCATATGGTGTGTTAGCTTTTATTCGTAGGGTGTTCGAGTTTCGGAGCCACGAGGTCATGCTGCTGCTGTACAGAACTCTGGTGCGGCCGCACCTGGAGTATTGCGTGCAGTTCTGGTCACCGCATTATTGGAAGGATGTGGAAGCTTTGGAAAAGGTGCAGAGGAGATTTACTAGGATGTTGCCTGGTATGGAGGGAAGGTCTTACGAGGAAAGGCTGAGGGACTTGAGGTTGTTTTCGTTAGAGAGAAGGAGGAGAAGAGGTGACTTAATAGAGACATATAAGATAATCAGAGGGTTGGACAGGGTGGATAGTGAGAGCCTTTTTCCTCGGATGGTGATGGCAAACACGAGGGGACATAGCTTTACGTTGAGGGGTGATAGATATCGGACAGATGTCAGAGATAGTTTCTTTACACAGAGAGTAGTAGGGGCGTGGAACGCCCTGCCTGCAACAGTAGTAGACTCGCCAAATTTAAGGGCATTTAAGTGGTCATTGGATAGACATATGGATGACAACGGAATAGTGTAGGTCAGATGGTTTCACAGGTCGGCGCAACATCGAGGGCTGAAGAGCTTGTACTGCACTGTAATGTTCTATGTTCTATGTTCTGTCTTCTAAGGGCCAGCCAATTCTGTATCCAGGCAGCCAAATTTCCCTGTATCCCATGCCTCCTTACTTTCTGAATGAGCCTACCTTCTAAAACGCCTTGCTAAAATCCATATACATCACATCCACTGTTCTTCCTTCATCAATATGTTTTGTCACATCTTCAAAGAATTCAATAAGGCATGACCTGCCCCTGACAAAGCCATGCTGACTGTCTCTAATCAAACCATGCTTTTCCAAATAATCATAAATCCTTTCTCTCAGAATCCTCTCCAATAATTTTCCCATTACCGACGTAAGACTGTATGGTCTATAATTCCCAGGGTTATCCCTATTCCCTTTCTTGAACAAGGGAATAACATTTGCCTCCCTCCAATCATCTGGTACTGCTCCAGTGGATAGTGAAGGTGGAAAGATCATCGCCAAAGGCGCGGCAATCTCTTCCCTTAATATCCTTGGGTATATCCCGTGATGAAGGCACCTAAGACTTAGCTGTGCACTTCGCCAAGATTTTCCAATAAAAATGCAACAAAGGCATCAGCCTGTGGCAAATTGCCCCGAAATGCCCTGTCCAAATAGCAGGACATATCAAATCCACCCTGTTACCACCCAATCAGTGTACTCTAAACATCAGCAAGTGATGGATGTTGTCAGTGAATGTTTGATCAAGCGACACTTACTCAGGCAGAACCTGCTCACCGATGTTCAGTTTGCAATCTGCCAGAGCCCCCTAGCTCCAGGCCTCTGCACAACCTTGGGGCAAGCATGGATAAAATAGTTGAAATCTGGAGGTGAGGTCAGCGTGACTTCTGTTAACATCAATGCGACATTAAGTTGAATGTGACAGCAAGGGGCCTGAGCAGAATTAAAGTCAATGGGAATCATGGGAAAGCTCTCCACTCGCTGGAGGCATACTTAGAAGATAGGATGATTCTTGTGGTTTTTGGAGGACCAGTATCCCATCCCCGGACATTGGTAATTCCTCAACGTAGTTCCTAGGCCCAAGCATCCTTAGCTGTTCCATCAATGACATTCCCTCCAATAGTATCTTAGAAGCGGAGATGTTCACTGATGATTGCAGAGTGTTGAAGAACATTCATCGTACATGCTCACAGGCAGCAAGACCTGGACAACATTCAGGTTTAGGCTGATAAATGGCAAGTAAGATTCTTGTCGCACAATTGCAGGCAATGACCATCACCAACAGGAGAATATCTAACCATCTTCCCTTGACATTCAATGGTGTTACTGTTACTGAATCCCCCACTTTATTCGTCCTGGTGAGCACCATTGATCAGAAAGATACCTGGATCAGCCACATATGAACTGCGGCTACAAAGGTAGATCAAAGTCTGTGGTCCCACCTCCTCACTCCCCATTGCCTGGCAATATCTCCAACACACGTCCAACACGTCTCCACTTGCCTGGATGAGTGCAGCTCAAATGCCACTCAAGAACCCAGACACCATCCAGGACAAAGCAACAGATTTTTTTTGGCAACCCGTCCACAACCTTAAGCATTTGCACCATCCGCAAGCAAACAGTGCCAGCACAGTCCAGCATCTCACCTATGGCTGCTTTGACAGCACCTTCCAAACCAGCAACATCTACAAACTAGAAGGACAACGGCAGCAGGCACATGGGAACATCAACACCTTCAAGTTCCTTTCAAAGGCACAAACCATCCTGACATGTCATTAAATAACATATCACTGATCCTTCATTGTCGCTGGGCCTAAATTCTGTAACTCTGTCCCTGAATGTACTGTGGGTCTAACTACAGAACACAGACTGCAGTGTTTCAAGAGGGCAGATAATCACCACTTCCTCAAATGTGCAATTCATGTTGGCCTTGCCAACGCCGCTCACATTCCAAGAAAAAATAATGGAAATGTTTGATAAGGCTGAGTAAGTGGAGAGCTGGAGCAGGGTACTGTTAACACACGTGTGGAAGCTTTCGTAGATGATGTCGCCAGACTGCAGCCTGCAGAGATGAAAAGAAAGGAGCAGTCTCAGAGGTCGGGGAAGATCAGAGGTGGGTTTTCTGCAATTTTGAAGGAGAGGCTGGCGATGTCGATGAGTGAGTACAAGGAGTGATTTTAACTGAAGGATATGAATTTTAAATTTAAGGTTTTGCGGGACTCAGAATCTATGTGGTTCAGTGAAGGTGAGGGTCATGGGACAGTGGGAGTTCCTGAGGGCTGGACATGGACAGCAGAGTTCTGCATCAGTTGGCATTGATGGAACGTGGAGGTTGGGAGGCTGGGCAGGGGTGAGCTGGATGAATAGAGTTAGGAGGAGACACCGTTCTAATATTACTGGAGCCATTAACCAAAGTTGGATAATAAGGTGTATTAAATAACATAGGGAGGAATATCTGTGGGATACATTCGATATCCGCTCCTTAATATCACACCCAATAAGTTCTTGGCTGAAATTCTGAATGTGACATTTAACTGCCCTATATCAGAAACTCAAATTTTATATTTCAGCTCGGAAACTGCAGGAACAGAGGAACAGGTCAGACTATGCCCCTGACTTCAGTGTACACGGCGAAGAAATCAATAACATTCATAATTAAATTGTCGGAACTGAATATGTTCAGTACACTCATCTGTGAAAAGTGTAAGCACGGCTGCTCATTATCATGCGATAAATGTTATTATTTTATGCGACTAAATATTTCTATCATAATCAAAGATGCTGATTTAATATGTTTGTTCAAGTGAGTGTAACTAATAGCAATGATCAGGGGTCTCGCTGTGTCATTGGAGACCTATGCACATTTTAAATGAGGGCACTAGAGTGGAGCAGCTCAGAGTACCTTCCCAAGCTTTAGCTTCCAGACCAGCAGACGTTGCTGCTGCTCACAGACATGGGACGTGCAGTATTCCATCAGATAGAAGAAATTTACGATCCTATTCTTGCAGCTGTTGGAGTTACTGGTATGCCGTTACCTCATCCATTTATGGTAGAGAACGATGTTGGGTGTGCTACTGCACTCGGTACTAATTCGCACTGTGAGGTTTACAAAGATGCCAGAGCTGTTCCAGCCATTGAATAATGGGATGTACTCAGTGTCTTCAATTTCAGTCTTGCAGCAACAGCAATATTATAGTAATGATGCCCAACCATGGTAATGTTGCTGTTCTTTTTTGTTCTCTGCACTGAATGTATTGGAATCTTGTGCCTGGGCTAAGAGCAGGAAACAGATGAGCTGTTAAAGGTTTTATTTTGTGAGACTGACCTGTCCTGGAATATCTTCATGAATTCATGTTCCATGAATGATAATGGGACAGCTCAACAACTCTGTATTTCAAGGAGCAACAAAATGTCCTTCCTGCACATTGACATCGTTCAATTAACTGGGATTTCAATCTATTTTTTGGTTATCACTGTTATGGAATATTATTTCATTGTGTGTGCGACAGGTACTGCATCAGATGCCTTTCAAATAAACTGAATTTGCTGCTGACTCTTTCACATTTCCTTCTCTGTTTCACTGTGCATGAATTCATTGTCAATGTGCTACCTCTTAAAATGGAAAACATTGTTGCGATTCATCAGTTTACATTGTATCTGTGGGAATCATGAGTTCTTCTATTTATCGGTGGATGGGCGGTACAGTGGCGCAGTGGTTAGCACCACAGCCTCACAACTCCAGGAACCAGGGTTCAATTCTGGGTACTGCCTGTGCGGAGTTTGCAAGTTCTCCCTGTGGCCGTGTGGGTTTTCGCCAGGTGCTCCGGTTTCATTCCACCGCCAAAGACTTGCAGGTGATAGGTAAATTGGCCATTGTAAATTGCTCCGAGTGTAGGTAGGAAGTAGAGAATATGAGATTACTGTAGGGTTAGTAGACATTGGTGGCTCTTGGTCGTCACAGACTCGGTGGGCCGAGGGCCTGTTTCAGTGCTGTATCTATAAATATTATTTTTAAATTGTAAGTTGCAGCGGTGATGATGGTGTTCGGTGAACAGTATTGCCATTTAGTGCTGTGTTTTATCCTTCGAAGAGGAGGAATTTCAATAATTGTGAGATGTGTCTGGAAGAGGCTTTTGATTCTGTTTATTCTCTGCATCATAGATGAAGAGTACAGTGTCGGTAAACTGGAGGAGATTTGTGTTACCTGTAGAGATATGCAAATCATCACAGATACTTAATTATTTAGCAACCTGGCAAAGGGATATGTCGATTGACTGTGGGATAATGAACAGAATGCAAACAGAGGACTTTTCGATGACTGGGATGGGAAAGAATAACTAAGAGAGTAACAGACAGTGAGTACAGATGCAGAGACGAGTGATACAGATAAGATGGAGCAGGAAATGAGATGGGACTGAGATGAGGAGAAATTTCTTCACCCAGAGAGTGGTAAGCCTGTGGAATCCGCTACCACAGAAAGCAGTCGAGGCCAAAACATTGTATATGTTCAAGAAGATGTTAGATATAGATCTTCGGTCTAAAGGGATCAAATGGGTATGGTGCGAAAGCGGGAACAGGTTCCTGAGTTGGATGATCAGCCATGATCATAATGAATGGTGGAGAAGGCTCAAAGGACCGAATGGCCTACTCCTGCTCCTATTTTCTATGTTTCTACGAAAGCTGGAAGGAGATGGAGAAAGAATTAAAGGAGAGGAAGAGTATGTGGTGAGAGTAAAAAAATCCACAGAACGAACTGATGAAATTGACATTATACTTCTGATGAGGAAATGCGATTTGAAAGTGTGATGAGGGAGCTGTCAGATTTTGAGTTTGTAATTGTACTGATTGGCGATGTTTTCTTTCACTATCAGGTCCTCACGCTGTTCAGCTGGAAGTTACTTTTTCCTACATCTGCTGCCAGAATATATTCTGAGTTTTATTCTTAATAATGAATGAAATAAGAATGAAATTTATGAAATAGGAGCAGGATGAAATCGTTTTCCCCCTCAAAACTGGTCTGTAATTGATTACGATCATGGCTGATCTACAACCTCTACTGGAAATTCCCACACAATGCAATTGCCAATATAATTGGGCGGTGGGATGGGGGGGGGGGGCGGGGTGGGGGAGGTCGGGGATTCAGAAAACAGGTAACTATAAGCCTATAACCTTGACGTCTGTCGTCGGAAAGGTGCTAGAATCGATTATTAAGGAGTTTGCAGCTGGACACTTGAAAAACTCAGGGTAAACACGAATAGACTGCATGGTTTTGTGAAAGGGAAATCGAGCTTAACCAATTTATTGGAATTCTTTGAAGGAGTAAAATGTGTTGTGGATAAAGGGGAGCCGATTACGTACTGTACTTTGAATTTCAGAAGGAATTTGACAAGGTGCCTCATAAAAGGTTATTGCACAAGGTAGGAGGTCATGGTGAAGGGGGTAACATATTAGTAAGGATGGAAGGTTGACTGGCTTGCAGAAAACGGAGAGTATGCATAAATGGGCCCTTTTCTGATTTACAGGATGTGATGAATGGAGTCCTGCAGCGATCTGTGCTCGGGCCTTACAGTTTTACAATTTGCATCAATGACTTAGATGAGGGGAGCAATAGCATTTGGCTAAGTTTGCCGATGACACAAAGATAGGTAGGAATGTATGTTGTGAAGAGGACATATGGAGGTTGCAGACCGATATCGATGGATTGAGTAAATGGCCAAAAATATGTCAGATGAAGTATAATGTGGGAATTTGCGAAGCTGTTCACTTTGGAAAGAAGAATAAAAATGCAGAGCATTACTGAAACGGAGAACAATTGCATCATTCCGAAGTGCACAGCGATCTAAGTGTTCTGGTGTAGGAGACACAAAAAGTTAGTCTACAGCAGGCAATAAAGAAGGTTAATGGAATTCTATTCTTCTTTACAAAAGGAATTTAAAATGAAAACAAGAATGTTATTCTACAGTTATACATGGCATTGGTGAGACCACATGTCGATTATTGTGTGCAGTTTTGGTCTCCTTATTTCAGGAAGCATGCAAATGCATGGTTCAGAGGAGGTTTCCTAGATTGATACCGGGAATTTGCGGGTTGTCTTATGAAGAAAGTCTGCACAGACTGGGCTTGTTTTCACTGGAGAATAGAAGAGGGACAGGAGACTTGATTTAAGTTTATAAGATCCTGAGCTGTCTAGGTGGATTTGGAGAGGATATTTCCTCTTGTGGGTGAGTCAGAACTAGGGGGCACTGTTTCAAAATTAGGGGTCGCCCTTTTGGGGACAAAGACGAGGAGAGTAATGTTTTTTGCTCTCAGGCAGATGTGCGACTTTAGAACTCTCTGCGTCAGAATATGGTGGAGGCGGGTTCATTGACTATGTTTAAGGAGAAGGTAGAACAGATTATTGTTAGGCAAGGGATTCAAACGTTATCAGGGGGAGATGGGAGTGTGAAATTCGAAACACAAACAGATCTGCCATGATCTTGCTGGCTGTTGGAGCAGGGCTCAGGGGTCGAATAGCTTACTTCTGCTGCCTATTCTGAAGTTTGTATGTTCGTGTCTATGTAACTTCTCTTAGATTTGAAAGATATATAGACCTCTGTCTTGCATATTCACAATGACTGAATATCGACAACAGTCAGTGGTAGACAATTTCAAAGATTCTCAAACTTCTGAGTGAATAAATGTATCCTCATCTCAGTGCGACATTTTGGCCCCCTTATTCTGAAACTATGGCCCCTATTTCTAGAGTTTCCGCTCAGGGGAATTAACCTCTCATCTACTATTTCAAACCCTCTCAGAATCTTACATATTTCAGTCAGTTCATTTGTCATTCTTCTGAACTCTAGAGAATATAAGACCATTCGAATCAAGCTGTCCTCAGTCAACAATCCTCTGAACCCAGTAATGTATCTCGTGAAGCATCTTGTTGCATCCCCCCAAGTCAATACTATCCTTCATCAGGTACAAATAAAGTAATCATTATTCCTGTGGCGGTCTTATCCTAAATGTGCACAATTGCAGCATTTGAATGCCCATTGTGCAAGTTTATTAATCTATTCAGGTATTCTGTCGCCCTCTTCCTCTGTATTGTGCTTGCAATGTGTATTTTATTGTCTCTTTTGAACTGGTGCTTCTACATCCTGAGGCCCTGTCAATTAAGTGATTTGTGAATTACACTGGTTCCACCGTCAGTGCTTGTTGAATATCCCTTATCGAATGATTCAATCTAGGTAAAGACCTTGAAGCTCTACTCGCTGTTTTCTGTATTTGTAGCCATCTACCTCTCCATTCTACTGTTCATCTCCTAGTTCCACCGGTTTTGAGATTACTGATGATTGGTTCACCGTCTCTTTGATTACTTTATCAAATCTCTCCCCACTTTATTTATGCCTTGAAATTTTGATTTTAATTTAGTCATTATTGCTTGAGAGTTTAGTTCCTCCCCTCAGAGATCTCTCTTCCTTGTTTAGTCTCTGAATCCTCATTCATTAGTTCATTCTGCCCGAGTGTCCCACAACACACGAGACTTCCTTCCTTCTGTGCTCACATCTACGCTCCAGAAATCCATTTAAAGTCTGTCCATGGCAGTCTGCCCCTGTCTGATCCAAAGCCCAGTAAATCCAAGCTATCCTTAAAATCACAGCGGATGACATCTTGTCTGACAGACACCATGAGAAATTTGCTCCGCAGTTTTCCGTCCAACGTCTCCTCCTGGTACATTCTGAGGGCCCAATTTCGAATTGATTCATTTTGTTCTGGTCAATAGCCATCCTCACTGGAACCTCACTGTTTCTCACCATCTCCGGTCTGGGAATTAAAACCAGAGCAAGATCATGATCCTGATCACTGTGCATGGACACTGTTGTAAATTGTAGATGTGTGAACCACGGATCTAACATTGGGATATTCCACACTTACTTGGTGTCGCTATGGGATCCTGTATGGGCCCTGGCTGTGATGCCTTTCTGTAGAAGATATGGATAATTCTTTCCTTCAATACTACACAGGTCGCCTTCTTTGCTTGTTTTTCTTTTTGTTTTTTTCCTCTGATGACTATGCTGTTCAATTTCTATTTTAGCGTGAATTGGTAAATTTGATCAACTTTGCTTCAAATTTCTATCCCTCTTTCATCTTCGCATGGTCCGTCTCTGACATTTACCTTCCCTTCCTCAATTTTCCTAACTCTATTTCAGGAACTGGCTGCCCACCAACATCTGCTACGATCCCACCAACTGCCACAGCTATCTTGATTATACTTATTCACACACTTTTTGCATAGGCTCTGTTCCACTCTCCTAGTTTTCAGTTTCACCACCTCCATTTCTTCTTTTCTAGCGATACTACCTTCGACATCAGTGCTTTTGAAATGTCTTCGTTGTTCCTCAGCAGATGATTTCCCGCCATTGAATTTAACAGGGCCCTCAAACGTGTCCACTTCATTTCCCGCCTTATTGTTTTGACTCTTCCCTTCACTGTTAGAACAACAATAAGGTTTTGCTTGCCCTCAGCATCTAGGTCACCAACCTCCATATTCTAGCAACAACCTTCTGACAGTTTTCAATATCTTCCTAACTTTTTTTTCCAGATATGCAGCTGTTTCAGTATTTTGCGTTTGCACCAATAACTTGGCCTGGATATTGACAGGGATGAATGGCATAGGTACGGAGCGGAGCACGAGTTTCATAACTCCATAGGCAGCCTCTTTTATTATTGACATTATACCCTCCCTGAAGTCCAGGGAACCGGGTTCGATTCTGGGTACTGCCTGTGTGGAGTTTGCAAGTTCTCCCTGTGTCTGCGTGGGTTTTCTCCGGGTGCTTCGGTTTCCTCCCACAAGCCAAAAAGACTTGCAGGTTGGTAGGTAAATTGGCCGTTATAAATTGTCACTAGTACAGGTAGGTGGTAGGGAAATATCGGGACAGATGGGGATGTTTGGTAGGAATATGAGATTAGTGTCGGATTAGTATAAATGGGTGGTTGATGGTCGGCACAGACTCGGTGGGCCGAAGGGATTGTTTCAGTGCTGTATCTCTAATCTCATCTAATCTAATCTAAATCAACCTGATTGACAAGCTTGGTTTCTAAAAAACACGCTGAAGGAACCTGCTTCTCTGAACAGGCTGTGCATTCTGAAGCTGGGTGAGGAGTTCTGAGGCGGTGGGTGGTCCCATCAGGGGATGTCCGACCGAGATGTGGTAGGGTCGAATCCCCGGGGTGGTGAGGTCCGATCTGTGCGGATGTAGTCGAATCTCGGGGAATGGTGGGCTCTGTCCACGGGGAAAGTGGGTTGTGATCCGAGGGTAGGTGATCCGATCCCAGGCGTGGGGGGGCGGGGGGGAGGGGGGTGCAGTTCCGATTCCAATCCCGAGTGTCTTTGTATGTATCGTGGGGTATTGGTGGGTAACGCTGCTGGTCAAAGTTAACCCTGAAAAACAGATTATATCAGAGACTTCCATCCTCAGTGAAACATTTAATGTCCCAACCCCCGTCCTGGGAACAGCTGGCTGCTCATCCCCTGTTCCGACTCCCATAAACACGGAAGGGGTGGATCATTGGAAACACACCCTTTGCCTTTGCTCCATGACCTTCTTGTCAGCTATACTCTGTGACCCTCTGTCCTATCAACACATTCCCTTTTGTTCTAATTTGCCCCACCCCTGCTTCATTTGCTTAAAACCTATTACATTTTTATCCTTTGCTAGTTCTGATGAAAGGTCACTGCCCTGAAACGTTAATTCAGTTTCTCTCTCTGCAGATGCTGTCGGACCTGCTGAGTATTTCCAATATTTCAGTTTGCATTTCAGATTTCCAGCATCTGCAGTATTTTACTTTTATGTTTAGTGGGTGGATAAAAGTTTGGTTGGAGTTGGAGTTGAGGTTTGTGTTTTTAATTTTAACCTATGACCAGTCCACAACCCACCTGTTTGAGTTGATAAATTCCTGCCTGTAATGTCTGGGTCAGACATGCAGAATGCTTGATCAGTAATTTCCCGTCTCTTACCCTTTATCTTCCTTAAAGTTAATTTAGTGGCGATTGTGATCCTGTCGCAGGGGAAGTGTGGACTCTCCTCCTGCACGACTCGCTACCTGGTTGCCATGGCGATGGGGGATCTACTGGTCATTATAACTGGCGTCATACTATTCAAGATCAGTTATTATTACTTCCCTGGATCTTTCCTGGAAATCGCCGCTGTGTGCAGCGTTATTGCGGTCCTGAAACGTTCAGCCTCAGACTGTTCCGTCTGGTTCACCGTCACTTTCACCTTTGATCGATTTGTGGCAATTTGTTGCCAGAAGCTGAAAACAAAATATTGCACGAAACAAACTGCAGCTATGGTGCTACTAACAACTTGCATTCTGCTGTGTTTGGAAAACATCCCTTACTACTTTGTATATAAACCTGCTAAAATAATTGACAATATAGCGTGGTTGTGTTATCCAAGTCAAAGCTATCGTACTGATCCTGGATGGGTGGGATTTGGTCAGTTTGATATGGTTTTAACCCCATTGCTCCCATTCACTTTAATTTTGCTCCTCAATGCTCTGACTGTCAGGCACATTTTAGTGGCTAGTCGAGTCCGTAAGGGGCTGAAGGGGCAGAACAAGGGAGAGAAATGCAGTGACCCAGAGATGGAGAGCAGAAGGAAGTCTGCGATTTTACTCTTCACCATATCAGGAAGCTACATACTTCTGTGTTTGCTGTATGTTATACAATTCCTATATTTTCTCATAGCAGGAAAAGATCCCAGGGATTACAAAGATTCAGAATATATCTTCCTAGAAGTCGCATGGATGTTGTTGAATTTAAGTTGCTGCACAAACACATTTATTTATGGGGCAACTCAGTCCAAATTCAGGGAACAGTTCAAGAGAGCCGTGAAATATCCAATTACAACATTTATTCAATTAATGAATAGACAAAACATCTGAGTGCAGCGCAGACGCGGGTCCCACTGTTTCCAAGCCATGAATTTAGTATTTATCCCGTATGGGCAAGAGGTGACCACCAGGCTGCAGAAGCTGAAATACCACTGGCAGATTGGGGAAGTGTGGGCAGGGGAAGGGGGCGGGGGCACACAGTGGAAACTGCAGCGGTGCCGGTCAGCAAGATTTGACCAACAGCTGGATGCCCTGAAATACACTGACGGTGGTGGGGGTGGGTTAGCACAGGCCAAAAAACAGTGGGGCAAATAATAAGGAGTAAATGACAGCTGGATGACCGAGAAATGTACTGGCCCATTGGTGGGGGAGTCTTGCACTGTGGAAAAAGCATGCAACCGGTGACCTTTGGAGCATAGGGAAGAAAGAGGGCAATGGAGAGCCAGAGTGCTCCCTGCAATACAGGAGAGAAACAGAAGACACAATTTCTCCTCCATCTCCATTGGTTCAATTCTCAGCTCCTCACATCTGATCAAAAATAAATAAACTTATTTTTCAAACAAATGCGAACATGTTGTGGATGATAGAAATCGTCTCGTGTCAGTTGTTTATTACTTGTTTTATTTTTGTAGACACATACTGATTCGGTCTCCCTTCCAACCACACCCCACCGCCCCAAATCTGGTCATTGCTGTCTGTCCCTCTGTCTCTCCCTCTCTCAAAGTGTGACAGTGCGGTCAGGGGTTTTGTGTCTAGACAAATCTAACCGAGGGGCCTGGGCAGAGACATGACCCGGAGTGAGGATGTGGGGCTGAGCTCAGCATTGGAACTGAGAGCTTGGCAGCGGCTCAGATGCATGGGAAGACTATCTTCCCGGCTCCTATGTTAGCTGATATGGTTAATAGTTCCCTCTCTTGATCTGTTCCTGTCACCTTCAAATCATCTGGCATCACTCTCTCTGCTCTGAAAAAAAACGACGATTAGCCCCACTGCCCTGGAAAACGTGCCTGCTCCTTCCCCAACCTCCTTTTCCTCTCTAAACTCTGTGACCGTGTGGTCACTTTTCAAATCCGTGCCCTTCTTTCATGTAACACCATGTTGCAACTCCCGAAATCAGGTTTCCACGCCTGCCACTGTACCAAAATACACTGCAGCCATAAAACGTGCTTTATAAATGTCCATCCCTAAGTTCTTGTGAGTTTGCACACACACTAATAGGATACTGAGTGGGGAAAAGTAAACTGGTTGTGTTACAGTGCATAAAAATAAAAAAGTATTACCGTCTGTGAAGTTTACAATTCGGTTGGCTTCAGGCTGAATTCAGTGGTACTGAGGATTTTAGTTTGAAGATCGAGATAATTGGTTCAATAATTCTTTGGAGATAGTTACAGCTCTTTTACAACCATAAAGGCACACCGCTATATTTCCTGGAGAAAAAAAAAGACTGGACCGTGATAATAGTGAAGCGGATGATTTCCTCCAACGGGGTTTCTGATTGTAGCTGGACTATGCAAAGATGGTCAGTCAACAAGAAGAACTTGAATGCTTTCAATCTGGAATGGAGACAAAGAGCATGAGAGAGAGATAGAGAGAGGAACCCCCACTTACGGTCTGCTCATGTCAGAGTCCGGTTGCTTCTCCAATGCTGCAGAGAAGAAAAACAGCTTAAAACCACAGATGACGAGGACCTTTTCACATGAAAGTCAGTCAGTGATTCAAACGTAGCAGTGAGCAATATTTCTCTGCCTGCTGAAAAGAACAGGTATTTGGTCTGCCTCCTCACAAACTTGTTTAATGTAGGTTACAAAGTAGCAGAGTTGGTGATCATCTTAATCTGCCAGCAGTTTTAATATTATTCCAAAAAGTATAAATCCAAGTCTACAGTCAATGGACTAAAGTAAATCACCAATGAACAAAACACATTGGCGTAACACCACTCTACCATGTGAAATAAAATGTGAGAACAAGAACATTTCACTACGTGACCACACACTACACACACACTCATCAGTCTCACTGTCATAGCCATTCTCTTTTTTTTCATAGCTGGCATGTTTCCATGCTGAGCTAAAGCCTAGATAAAGCATCAGCTTTCACATTTTTTGTCTCGGCAAGGAGGATAATCTTTAGGTTGTAAGGTTACAGAAGCAGACACCAATGGGAAAAAAACATGCATTCTGGGTTTTGATTTTTTTTTATACAGGTCAAAGGATTGTGGTCAGTATGAGCTACGTTCTCTCGATATCCATTTTGGATGTATACCTCAACTTTCTAAGCGCCAGAAACAGTCTCAGGGCGTCCTTCTCCACAGTAGAATATCGACTTTAATTTTTGTTTCCTTTTTTGAGGGAAGGTACGCAACTGGTATCTAAATGCCTAACTGACAGCACCTACCCCTAGATAGCTAGTATCCCATGCCAGTTTAAATGGTGTGTTAAAGTCTGCAGCTGCCAGCACGGTTCATTGGTTAAGATGGCTTTTAGTCTCTTAAAAGCAGTTCAGCATCTCCCTGGCCACACTAGGTTTGCTTCTTTCTGTTGTAAGTGCGTCAGTGGGGCGGCTATAGTGCTGAAATTTGGCACAACAAACGGTAAAACCCACTGACACTTAAAATGGCAATATTTCCCGTTTGGTCGTTGGGGTAGAAAAATCTACCAGCGCCTGTACCTTTCCTGCTCCAGGCAGCACTCGCACTTGACCCACAATATGTCCCAGGTAGGTTACTTGTCGTTTAGAAAACTCGCTCTTTGCAAGTTTTACCACGAGGTCAGCCGACCATAACCTTCAGAAGAGGGTTTCTAACTGATCTCAGTGGTCCCCCAGGTGTCACTGTACACGAAGTCATCATCCAGGCGCACTGCACAGTTGGTTTGGCCAGCCACTACCTGGATCATCAGCCTTTGGAAGGTGTTTGAGACATTCACTAATCCAAAGCTCATCACCCGGCACTCGAAAACGCCATCTGGGATGACAAAGGCTGATATCACTTTAATCTCGGGTGGTTAAGAGAACCTGACAGTACCCTACTTGGTTATGTAGGTGGTATTTTCTGCTCTACCGAAACAGTCTTCCAGGCGGGGAATTCGGTAGGAATCAGCTCTACTCACTGGATTAATCTTTCTGTAATCAAAACAGAGCCTTGCTGCACCATCAGGTTTTGGTAGCAGCACAACTGGGGAACTCGAACAGTTCTGACCGAACTCAGTCAGGTTGTACTCCAGCAGAAACTAAATTTCTTCCCGAAACCGGGTCAGTTTCCTGGGATCCAGGTGAAAGGTAATACTGAACATAAATTGATTTCTGCTTAGAGCTCTGTTACGGACAAAAAAAAAACAATTGGACTGAATACTTGTTCATTCGTGCACAAAATAGCAAATATGATATACTGTGCTCCAAAACTCATCCAGTCTGACCTCTGGGTAGACATAGACGAGTCTTTGGGGTCTTTTAGAACAGTCCTTTTCAGGCTGTTTTGAGAACTAATTTCGCAGGCTCTCTTCAAAAACAGGAGACGAGATGAGCTGACACAGTGGACTTCTCAGGGCCTTTTAGAGAGGCGGTGGAAAACTAAGCAGGGTTGTGGTCTTCTCTCCCTCCCTGGGAAATCGCTTCTCTGCATGGAAATTCTCCTCCTTTATTCTGCAGACTTTTTTAGGGATGGCAATACATCGATGAATAGGTTTTAAAACATGGTTCTTACTCGATGTATCATGATATTCACAATATTATTGATGTTAAGTGCAGCACATTATAAAAGCGAATTGATCGTGATGAAATAAGTTTCAGATTTAACCTTACATATTTCAAACCCAACAAAATTGTTACAATTGGAAATAATTAATAAGATACATTTGAAGTGTGATAAAGCAATGTATCTAATGTCATTTAGATATTTGAAGTAATGCTGGCGTTTATATCTGGTTTATTAGATAAGGAAATATGATTCTTAATTTGTTGTTTCTTGAAGTAATTTAACGTACACAGCAAGCTGCCTATCGTCATACATCGACTGGCCAAATTCCCTTTGTACCAAAGAAAAAGATAAAGGTTCATTTCATTACAAGGGAGGCTGTGAATTCTTACTTAGGATAAGCACCTGCCTGAGAAATAGCACTGTCTCAGTCAGGAGAACAGTCATTCTGCCAGTTAGAAACAGAGTTGTCGTTAGGTTTATATGCTTGCCAACGTCAGTCGCTGCAACTGAGATCTGTAAATGTCAGGGCAGAATACAATCAAACCAAAGGAGAACAATGCATAATCAAAGACACATTTTAATGAATTACATCGTGTCAACATATGTGAATTGTCACGTAGAAGGGGTAAGGGAGGAATGATATAAAAATGGATATTTGAAAGGTTGATTTGGAATGTGATTAATGCCTGGGCAATCTGTAGACCGAGTTCGGAAATGTAATGTGTTAGAGCTTTCCAGCTGTAACTGTCAAGGACTTGGTTGTAGTTGCTGCTGTAAGTGTCTGCTTAATTGTTGCATGGTTATCACACGTGTGACATCAAGCATTCAAAGTTGCAATCCCTTTTGAGTTGGTCGATCAACATACAATAACTCACACATTTACTCTCCTTGAACAATGGGTTGCATTTTACAGCCCGGTCATCACCACCTGACCTCGGGAGTCTTGTCGGTGGGGAGAGGGCGGAAAATGCCTCTGGCAGAGGCCGACCATGGACCTCAAAGTTGGGAAGGCGCAGCCTAATATTACCACTGAGGTGATGCTTCGTCGCGGTTCTGCCGCCGCTCGGGAACGGTAGCAAAATTGACATATTTAACTTAACAAATTGATCACTTACCCGCTCCCGCCATCCATCCCAGAGCGGCATTGGTGGCAGTGACCAGCACTCCCATGCTTTTGGATCCCCGTTCAGGGATGCGAGGTGTAACACTGGTGGGAAGGATTTGCAGGTACATTTTCAGTGCGATGGGTGGAGCGTGGGGTTAAATTTATTTGCTTGGTATTGGGGATGCTGGCAAGAGGAAAAAATTATGAACATTTCGGGCGTATTTTGGAGGGCAGAGGGCAATTGATTGCATGGTTATTGGGGGTGGGAGAAGGGCAAATTAAACGTTTGTAAGTTTTTTGTTACCTCTTTCTTTAAATATTTAAATTAAATGGAAGGGCTCAAAGTCCTTTAAAAATGGTATCAGCGCCTGCTTAAAGGCTGTTGACGCCAGTGCCGTGATATACCACTTGTCGCCTCCACGTCATTGGTGCGGTGGTCCAACCCAGCCATTAAAGCGAGCCGCCGCGTTTAATATTGTGATTTCGGCAGAAGACATGTAAAATGCAGCCCAATATCCCTTAATCTAATTTAATACCCATTCATGTGGTCCCTTGTTAAAAGCTTTTCTATCGTCTATCTACACTACATCCAGTGCATTTCCCCGTGCACCATGTCCATTATTTCCACAAAGAATTTGGTGAAGTTAGTCAATGATGATAATTCCTTTTGAAGCATGTGTAGTTGCTATTAGGACTGCGGTGGCCACAGCGCACTGTCAATTCTGTCCCATCACACTTCATGTCGCAGCATATTATAAAACTTTCACACCCAAACCGGAAAACAGCCAAATTATACAATCTAGTAACCCCCAGAATACAACAGACCAAACAAGGAATCTTTAGGCAACAACAAATTGACTTTTTATTAAAAACTATATCTTGAATGCTATGAAGATAAAACCACATCTCAAGACCTTATAAGTTCTTATTTTAAACTAATTGCCCCATTCACACGCATGCATTCAAAAATTACAGTAGTTAACCGTTTTTTTTTAAACTGGTGCTTTTAAAATTAGCTGTCTCTTAAGAGTAAATAAAATAAGTCAGTCTTTGTGGATTATGTTCCTGGTGGATGAGGCATGCTTATGTGGAAATAGTCATAGGCCACTTTAAGTCTTCACGTGGATTTGATGCAGTAGTCGATTCTTATTTCGCATTCAACTATTTGGCTGCAGTAGGCATCAACAGTTCCTTCAGAAATACAAACGGTTCATTGAAAAAAAATGTTTCTCTTATTTCTTTAGGGAATTAGCAGGGCCTGTAGGGCATTGTAGACTGTATGCTGAGACAAAATAAACAGTTCGTTTTTCTTCAGTCCGCCTTGCTGGTGAGTTTGCTTCAAAGCGGTTTTTGCCAGTTGCACACACTGCCAAGTGGAAACATTACCGTATGACCTCTCCTTCCCCTGCTGTTGCCCAGGGCAATAAAATGCAGATGCTGGGGCACTGTGCCTTATAACTTCAAGAACTTTATTTTCTTTTAAAGATGCACTGTTTTAAAAGAGTATTAAACACAGACACTGTTTTTAATCGGAGGAGAGCAATAATTCCAATTCCATGACAACCCGGCCCTTAGCAAAATGAAACGCTATTCCCGAAATGTGTTTGATTACAATGCAAAACAAGATAGAAACTGGAAAAAGCACTGATTTTTTTTGCATTCACGCACCATTCACTCTCCTTATCATGTACAGCATTTTCTTTGTCCCATCGCCATCCATATACGTTAACATGGTTAAATTCGTGACAAAGCGTCGGCAATAACAGTGTTTTCCCCGAAATATGTACAATTTTTAAAATGACAAGTCTCCAACAATAAACTACATCCAAACATTTGACTTTTTTTTGCAAAGGTTGTCTCATTCAGCTCATTGCAACCTTCCAAACATAATCTCCCAGAGTTTTCCTTCCAAGTGTTCTTATTGTCCATCACCTCAGCTCGGTGAACTGCACAGGTAGGATCACTGGTCACTGCTGTGTTCACTAATCTCTGAAAAGTTTCTGGACTATCCAGTAACCTGTGCACATCACTTGATACTGAAGAAATAAACCCGTCCAGTGTAACAAAAACTGACGTTTCCTTATCTTAGGGTGTCAAAGGAATTTGACAATATCCTTTCAACACCTTTGTCTTGGGAAGATACAATGGTGCTGGCCAACCCACCAGGTGTATGCATCAAGACGACCGTCGAATTGCAGCTGCTCTCACTAGGCTCAACTAAGCTGCCTTCCAGCATCATTGGATCTCTGCTTTTACTTGGGCCTATCTGTATGGACCTAAGCAGCAACGATTACGTTTTAAAGGAATGGTTCCCAGACACCAACATCATGTGTCGGGCTAAGCTTGTATATCCCGACTTATCCCTAAAAACTCCGAATAAATGTTGTGAAAATCCCGGATTGGTCTTCACGTAGGTTTGCCTCTAAATGCGAAAACAAGCTGTCCAAATTTACTAGTCATTCTGTATTCGCTAATCTGATATTTGGAAATTCAATCTGTGGATAGTCTGGGTCTCCGTATGCCTCATCATCACTATTCTTTTCCTTCTCATCACTCCCGATTACCTGACATACCTGCACTTGCCCATCTGCCTCTCTGTGAAAGTATTGCTTTAACATATTGTTGTGGCACAACCTGTTCTTCTTTCAGCGATCAGAGGTGTCAATCGAGTAATCTATCTTACCCATACTTCTGATCAGTCTCTATGGGCCACTGAACCGTGCTTTTAATGGTTCTCCGTGTAATGGTTAACTTGCTACTACGATTTTTATAGTATTTATCCTCAGAGAAATGGCCTCTGGAATTCTAGAAGCCATATCCATGATGGCAAGTATGTATTGATGGCCCGATTTTGTTTTTGGCAAGGTTTCTACCCAGGTAAGCCAATATCCTGCTAGACGATACCTCAATCACTGGTATGGGAACTAGTGGTGCTTGTTTTATTGTAAATTGTGGGTTTTGTTAACCATTTAACATGTCCTCCGAAATTGTCTCATATCCTTTGTAAGATCTGGCCAGTAATAATCGTGTTTTTGGGATCCTTAAGGGGGAGGGGGAGCACCCCCAAGTCGTGGTCCACATCGGCACCAACGACATAGGAAGGAAGAGAGATGGGGATTTAAGGCAGAAATTCAGGGAGCCAGGGTGGAAGCTTAGAGCGAGAACAACCAGGGTTGTTATCTCTTGGTTGTTGCCCGTGCCACGTTCCAGCGAAGAGAGGAATAGGGAGAGAGAGGAGTTGAACACGTGGCTGCAGGGATGGTGTAGGAGGGAGGGTTTTGGTTTCCTGGATAATTGGGGCTCTTTCTGGGGTAGGTGGGACCTCTACAAACAGGATGGTCTTCACCTGAACCAGAGGGGTACCAATATCCTGGGGGGGAGATTTGTTAGTGCTCTTCGGGGTGGGGGGGGGGGGTTTAAACTAAATCAGCAGGGGAATGGGAACCTAAATTGTAGTTCCAGTGTACAGGCTGTTGAGTGTAGTGAGGTAGGGGATAAGGTTACAGGGACGCAAGAGGGCACTGGCAAGCAAGAAGTTGGTTTAAAGTGTGTCTACTTCAACGGCAGGAGCATCCGGAATAAGGTGGGTGAGCTTGCAGCATGGGTTGGTACCTGGGATCCTGATGTTGTGGCCATTTCAGAGACATGGGTAGAGCAGGGCCAGGAATGGATGTTGCAGGTTCCGGGATTTAGATGTTTCAGTAAGAACAGAGAAGAGGGTAAAAGAGGGGGGGGCGGGTGTGGCATTGTTAATCAAGGAAAGTATTACAGCGGCAGAAAGGACGTTTGAGGACTCGTCTACTGAGGTAGGATGGGCCGAGGTTAGAAACAGGAGAGGAGAGGTCACCCTTTTGGGAGTTTTCTATAGACCTCCGAATAGTTACAGAGATGTAGAGGAAAGGATAGCGAAGATGATTCTCGACAGGAGCGAGAGTAACAGGGTAGTGGTTATGGGGGACTTTAACTTTCCAAATATTGACTGGAAATACTATAGTTCGAGTACTTTAGATGGGTCTGTTTTTGTCCAGTGTGTGCAGGAGGGTTTTCTGACACAGTATGTGGACAGGCCAACCAGGGGCGATGCCACATTGGATTTGGTACTGGGTAATGAACCCGGCCAGGTGTTCGATTTAGATGTAGGTGAGCACTTTGGCGATAGTGATCACAATTCGGTTAGGTTTACCTCAGCGATGGGCAGGGACAGGTATATACCGCAGGGCAAGAATTATAGCTGGGGGAAAGGAAATTCTGACGCGATTAGGCAAGATTTAGGATGTGTAGGATGGGGAAGGAAACTGCAGGGGATGGGCACAAACGAAATGTGGAGCTTATTCAAGGAGCAGCTAATGCGTGTCCTTGATAAGTATGTACGTGTCAGGCAGGGAGGAAGTTGTCGAGCGAGGGAGCCGTGGTTTACTCAAGAAGTTGAAGCGCTTGTCAAGAGGAAGAGGGCGGCTTATGTTCGGATGAGACGTGAAGGCTCAGTTAGGGCGCTTGAGAGTTACAAGCTAGCCAGGAAGGATCTAAAGGGAGGGCTAAGAAGAGCAAAGAGAGGACACGAGAAGTCATTGGCGGAAAGGATCAAAGAAAACCCTAAGGCTTTCTATAGGTATATCAGGAATAAAAGAATGAAAAGAGTTAGAACAGGGCCAATCAAGGATAGTAGTGGGAAGTTGTGTGCGGAATCAGAGGAGATAGGGGAAGCGTTAAATGAATATTTTTCGTCAGTATTTACAGTAGAGAAAGAAAATGTTGCCGAGGAGATTATTGAGATACAGCCTACTAGGCTAGATGGGATTGAGATTCACAAGGAGGAGGTGTTAGCAATTTTGGAAAGATTGAAAATAGATAGGTCCCCTGGGCCAGATGGGATTTATCCTAGGATTCTCTGGGAAGCCAGGGAGGAGATTGCAAAGCCGTTGTTGTTGATCTTTATGTCGTCATTGTCGACAGGAGTAGTGCCGGAGGACTGGAGGATAGCAAATGTTGTCCCCTTGTTCAAGAAGGGGAGTAGAGACAGCCCTGGTAATTATAGACCTGTGAGCCTTACTTCGGTTGTGGGTAAAATGTTGGAAAGGGTTATCAGAGATAGGATTTATAATCATCTTGAAAAGAATAAGTTCATTTGCGATAGTCAGCGCGGTTTTGTGAAAGGTAGGTCGTGCCTCACAAACCTTATTGAGTTTTTCGAGAAGATGACCAAACAGGTGGATGAGGGTAAAGCCGTGGATGTGGTGCATATGGATTTCAGTAAGGCGTTTGATAAGGTTCCCCACGGTAGGCTATTGCAGAAAATACGGAAGTATGGGGTTGAAGGTGATTTAGAGCTTTGGATCAGATATTGGCTAGCTGAAAGAAGACAGAGGGTGGTGGTTGATGGCAAATGTTCATCCCGGATTTTAGCTACTGGTGGTGTACCGCAAGGTTCTGTTTTGGGGCCACTGCTGTTTGTCATTTTTATAAATGAAATGGATGAGGGTGTAGAAGGGTGGGTTAGTAAATTTGCGGATTACACGAAGGTCGGTGGAGTTGTGGATAGTGCCGAATGATGTTGTCGGGTACAGAGGGACATAGATAGGCTGCAGAGCTGGGCTGAGAGATGGCAAATGGAGTTTCCTGCGGAGAAGTGTGAGGTGATTCACTTTGGAAGGAGTAACAGCAATGCAGAGTACTGGGCTAATGGGAAGATTCTTGGTAGTGTAGATGAGCAGAGAGATCTTGGTGTCCAGGTACATAAATCCCTGAAAGTTGCTACCCAGGTTAATAGGGCTGTTAAGAAGGCATATGGTGTGTTAGCTTTT
Organism: Heterodontus francisci; assembly: GCF_036365525.1. NCBI lineage: Eukaryota > Metazoa > Chordata > Chondrichthyes > Heterodontiformes > Heterodontidae > Heterodontus > Heterodontus francisci. The sequence goes on along the minus strand of NC_090391.1, from coordinate 82,664,281 downwards.
ATTAGTAGGGGGATCGAGTTTCGGAGCCACGAGGTCATGATGCAGCTGTACAAAACTCTGGTGAGGCCGCACCTTGAGTATTGCGTGCAGTTCTGGTCACCGCATTATAGGAAGGATGTGGAAGCTTTGGAAAGGGTGCAGAGGAGGTTTACTAGGATGTTGCCTGGTATGGAAGGAAGGTCTTACGAGGAAAGGCTGAGGGACTTGGGGTTGTTTTCGTTGGAGAGAAGGAGGAGGAGAGGTGACTTAATAGAGACATACAAGATAATCAGAGGGTTAGATAGGGTGGATAGTGAGAGTCTTTTTCCTCGGATGATGATGGCAAACACGAGGGGACATGGCTTGAAGTTGAGGGGTGAAAGATATAGGACAGATGTCAGAGGAAGTTTCTTTACGCAGAGAGTAGTAGGGCGTGGAACGCCCTGCCTGCAACAGTAGTAGACTCGCCAACTTTAAGGGCATTTAAGTGGTCATTGGATAGACATATGGATGAAAATGGAATAGTGTAGGTCAGATGATCGGCGCAACATCGAGGGCAGAAGGGCCTGTACTGCGCTGTAATGTTCTAATATCTAATAATGTTGAATTATACATGATTTGGTCGTCCGAACTTCCCTATGTCCTGCAAAAGGAATGTCATGTGCTAACCTTAATAATCCCTGGAGAAATTTACTACCACTACTTTTTCAACAACTGCCCAGTCTTCTTCCGCAGGTCTATGAGGCAGTCTCCAGTTGCTCCTCAAAACCCCGTTTGCCACATAAATACCTCGGGAAGTCTTTCAACTTTGCTTCTGACAGAATCATCTCTGCTACTTGGTATATCTCTGGATCAGCTTGCTGTAATGCTATGTTAGAAGATCTATTAAACATCTCATTTGGATTATCCAAATAAGATTTCAGATAATTGGCTATCGCTTTGTGGTTCCACTTTTACCTCTGGCAATGGATTCTGTTTAGCCAATACTATAGTGTCTACACACGCAAGAAATATTCCTGGAAATTATTCCTGTAATTGCTTCCTTTCCCTGACATCACTTGGCTCGTTCGTAATTCGAGGAGAAACTAATACTTTTAATCAGACCAAGTTATTTCCTAGGAGTAGATCAATTCTTTCGACAGGCATACTTTGAACAGCTCATTCAGTTACCATCCGTTATTAAGACACATAGGGAGGGGTCATTTGCGCAAGACAATTCCAAAATTCCACCACCCTTTCTGTCTGACAATCCACACTCAAAACCTTGGTAAAGTGAATTTTGAAGTGTCACCGTTGCTGGGATCTTGCTGTGCACAGCCTGCCTGCAGAATTCGCTGCATTGTAATAGTCACAGCATTTTAGAAGTGATTTCATTGGGTGTAAAGCTCTCCTAACGACCTGGAATTAAAGTCCTGAGTTGGAAGCCTGTATTATTCCCCAATAATGCTGTGTTTTAGGCTGTGGGCTGAATTTGACAGTGAAATATAACACCGGGTGTGCCATTTGAATTTACATTTTCAGGGATGGTAACGGGGATTTCTCTCCAGCCTTTCTATGGGAGAGGGGATGGGAGTCACCAGACTTCGTGTGTTTTTACAATGAGGCAGAAGCAGATGACGAGAGACACTGAGAAATAGAGAGAGAAAGAAAGAGAGAGACGGTGTCTTGATTTTCAGTTAAATTAAATGCTGACCCAATGATATGGTTTTGGCACATTCATCTCAGTTTGAAGAGACAATTTCACAGTATCTGGGAACAGAATAGAGCTTATTGCTGAAAATGTCTGTCTGTAAATTGCAGTGAAGTTTGGAGTGAAAAGTTTGTCGGTTGACAGGAAGCAGCTCCTTGTCCTGTCTCTGTTGAGAGCTGGCTCTGTTGCCTGGATTAACAGAACAACGGGCAGGTCCTCAGCTCCAAAAACACTGTCTCACATCTCCAATCACTTCCTATTCGATGGCTCTCTGTCAGGGAATGTGGCTGTAAGATGGGGAGTCACAGAGTTTGTGTTATGCCAGTGAGTGATATGTGTTCAAAAATGCCTTGCTTTGTTTGAATCAATTTTATTCCTCTTATTCCCAAGAACATATATATACATCTATATATCGTTGTAAAATTCATTTCTATACACAGAAAAGAAGACTGTGTTTTAGGGGCTGATAGAAAAAGAAAATGCTGGAAATCGTCAGTGTTTCCAGCACGGTTTTTATTTCAGATTTCCAACACCCGCAGTATTTTGATTTTGTGTTTTCGGGTGTCTGTGGGTTTTTTCTACCAGAAGGGAGGAGGCTGGAAGGACCTCCGAAGGAAATAGTTTGGGAATCTCCAGAGCAATCAATGTAATCCCGTAGATTTCCCTCTCTCCATCTCTGCCTGCAATTTGTTCCCTGCACCTTCCTCCTTGTTCCAAGCTCTGTTTCTTCGCATCGCTAAATCCCTATCTCTGTATCTCTCAACATCCTTTCTATCTCTGCCGCTCTCTACAGTCTCACAAGTTTCCCTTTTCACTCTCTTTCTGCAACTCTCTGCATTTTTATCTATCTCTCTGTCCATTTCTCTCTCTCAGTTCCACATCTCCTTTCCTGCACGATTATCTCTGCATCCTCAACCTCCTCACCGAGACACCCCTCTCTATTCTGAATCTCCATCTTCATTTGCCATCTTATATTTGCCCTCCCTAGCTAGGCACAATACAGTGCTCCCTCTGCATTACCCTGGCAGTGAAACCACACTTTATGTCAAGTGTCAGCATCGAGCCCTCCCTAGCTAGGCACAATACAGTGCTCCCTCTACATTACCCTGACAATGAACCCCCAGTATATACCCAGTCTCAGCAATGAACACTGCCACAGTAGGAACAATGCAGAGCTTCCTCTACATTACCCTGACAATGAACCTCCACTATATACCCAGTGTCAGCAATGAACACTCCCAGTGAATGTTGATAGGGAATGTGAGCACCGTGAGAATGCTGAAAGGGAATGTGAGCACCGTGTGAATGCTGCAGGGAATGTGAGCACCGTGTGAATTCTGACAGGGAATGTGAGCACCGTGTGAATGCTGCAGGGAATGTGAGCACCGTGTGAATTCTGACAGGGAATGTGAGCACCGTGTGAATGCTGACAGGGAATGTGAGCACCGTGTAAATGCTGCATGGAATATGGGCACCGTGTGAATGCTGACAGGGAATGTGAGCACCGTGTGAATGCTGACAGGGAATGTGAACACCGTGTGAATGCTGGCATGGAATGTGAGCACCGTATGAATGCTGACAGGGAATGTGAGCATCGTGTGAATGCTGACAGGGAATGTGAGCACCGTGTGAATGCTGGCAGGGAATGTGAGCACCGTGTGACTGCTGACACGGAATGTGATTACCTTGTGAATGCTGACTGGGAATGTGACCACCCTGTTAATGGTGACAGGGAATGTGAGCACCGTGTGAATGCTGGCAGGGAATGTGAGCACCGTGTGACTGCTGACAGGGAATGTGAGCACCGTGTGAATGCTGACAGGGATGTGAGCACCGCGTGAATACTGACAGGGAATATCGGCACTGTGTGAATGCTGACAGGAATATGGGCACCGTGTGAATGCTGACAGGGAACATCGGCATGGTGTGAATGCTGACAGGAATATGGGCACCGTGTGAATGCTGACAGGAATATGGGCACCGTGTGAATGCTGACAGGAATATGGGCACCGTGTGAATGCTGACAGGAATATTGGCACCGTGTGAATGCTGACAGGAATATGGGCACCGTGTGAATGCTGACAGGAATATTGGCACCGTGTGAATGCTGACAGGAATATGGGCACCGTGTGAATGCTGACAGGAATATGGGCACCGTGTGAATGCTACAGGGAATATGGGCACCGTGTGAATGCTTACAGGAATATGGGCACCGTGTGAATGCTGACAGGAATATGGGCACCGTGTGAATACTGACAGGAATATGGGCACCGTGTGAATGCTGTAGGGAATATGGGCACCGTGTGAATGCTGACAGGAATATGGGCACCGTGTGAATACTGACAGGGCATGTGAGCACCTTGTGAATGTTGACAGAGAGCGTCATGTGAATGCTGAGAGTAAATGCTGCTTCTCAAAGCTCTCCCATTAAGTGGCGGGAGAGTTTGGAATGCAGCAATATGTGTCACAGGGTTGGAACCTATGAATTAGTGTCTCAAACAATACCCGGTTAAAGGAAGGACCATCACCTTGTGTCACAGCGAGAGTGCAAGGTAGCTGGATAATAATCACGTGACGTGGCCCTCCGTGGCGCGCTTTCAACCCAGTAGCCTTCCGACACAGGAGCTCATTTAAATAGTGAAGGCGGAGCGGCCACCCCCGATGATGTGAAGGCCGGCCGCCAAATCCCCGTCAACGGCATCCAGCGCCACCACACAGGCCCTGGCACCATTTGTAATGAGCTTCAATCTTCGTGCCGGAATGGAAGGTATTGGTATGGTTCTGAATGAATACTTTGCGTCTGTCTTGACAAAAGAGGGGGGTTATGCAGATCTTCTAGTTAAGGAGAAAGAGTGTAAATTATTGGAGGTGATAAACATAGGGGGAGAGGAACTGTTAACGGGATTAGCATCCTTGAAAGTTGGTAAATCCCCAGGGTCAGATGTAATGCCACCTAGGCTGTTAAAAGAAGCAAGGGAGGAAATATCAGAGAGTCTGACTATCTTGTCCTCACTGGATACAGGTGTGGTGCTGGAGGATTGGAGAACTGCTAATGTGCACCTCTGTTTCAAAAAGGAGCGAACGACAGACCAAATAATTACAGGCCAGTCAGTCTAACCTCAGTGGTGGACAAATTATTGGAATCTATTCTGAGACAGGATAAACTGTCACTGAGAAAGGCTAACCTTAATCAAGGATAGTCAGCATGGCTTTGTTAAGGGAAGATCTTTTTGAGCTACTTGATTGAATTTTTTGAAGAAATTCGAAGGAAGATAAATGAGGGTAGTGCAGTTGATATAGTCTACATGTATTTTAGCAAGGCTTTTGACAAGCTTCCACATGGCAGACTGGTTAAAAAAGTAAAATTCCAAAGGATCCATGGAAATGCAGCAAGGTGGATACAAAATTGACTCAGTGGCAGGAAACAAAGGTTAATTTTTGATGGCTGTTTTTGCTGTTTGCAGTGGCTTTCCATAAGGCTCAGTACTGGGTCACCTGATTTTTGTGGTGTATATTAACGATTTGGAAGTAAATATAGGGGGCATGATCAAGAACTTTGCAGACGGTACAACGATTGGCTGTGTGGTAGATAGCGATGATGATAGCTGTAGGCTGCAGGAAGATATTGATGGCCTGGTCAGATTGGCAGAAAAGTGTCAAATGGAATTAAACTTGGAGTACTGTGAGGTGTTGCATTTGGGGAGGTCAAACAAGACAAAGAATAAACGATAAATGGGGAAATGCTGAGGGAGTGTAGAGGAAGTGAGCAACCTTGTAGTGAATGTCCACATATCCCTGAAGGTAGCAGGACAGGGTGATAATATAGTTAAGAAGGCATATGGAATCCCTTCCTTCATTAGCATAGGCATAGAATGCATGAATAGGGAAGTTATGCTAAAACTGTATAACTCATTGGTTAAGCCACAACTTGACTACTGTGTTCAGATCTGGTCAGCTCATTACAGAAAAAATGCAATTGCACTAGACCTTGTACAGAGGAGATTTACAAAGATGTTGCCAGGACTGTAAAATGCTGCTATAGGGAGAGAATGGATCGGCTGGGGTTGTTCCCCTTGGAACAAGACTGAGGGGAGATCTGATTGAAATGTGCAAAATTGTGAGTGGCCTGGACAGAGTGGAGGTAAAGGGTCTATTCACCTTAGCAGAGAGTTCAGTGACGAGGGTGCATAGATTTAAAGTGATTGGTAAAACAATTAGAGGGGAGCTGAGGAAAATCCTTTGCACCCAGAGGGTGGTGGGGATCTGGAACTCACTGCCTGAAAAGATAGTTGAGACAGAAACCCTCAACACATTCAAAAGGAGTCTGGATAGGCACCACAAATGCCATAATCTGCAGGGCTATGGACCAAATGCTGGAAGGTGACATTATAATGTGTGGATCGTTTTTCGGCTGGCACAGACACGATCGGCCAAGTGGCCGCTTTCTGTGCCTTAAACTGTGCAAAACTCTGGTGAGACCGCACCTGGAATATTGCGTGCATTTCTGGTCACCGCTTTATAGGAAGGATGTGGATGCTTTGGAAAGGGTGCGGAGCAGATTTACTAGGATGTTGCCTATGGAGGGAAGGTCTTACGAGGAAAGGCTGAGGGACTTGAGGTTGTTTTCGTTGGAGAGAAGGAGGAGGAGAGGTGACTTAATAGAAACATATAAGATAATCAGAGGGTTAGATAGGGTGGATAGTGAGAGTCTTTTTCCTCGGATGGTGATGGCACACACGAGGGGACATAGCTTTAAGTTGAGGGGTGATAGATATAGGACAGATGTTAGAGGTACTTTCTTTACTCAGAGAGTAGTAGGGGCGTGGAACGCCCTGCCTGCAACAGTAGTAGACTCGCCATCTTTAAGGGCATTTAAGTGGTCATTGGATAGACATATGGATGAAAATGGAATAGTGCAGGTCAGATGGTTTCACAGGTCGGCGCAACATCGTGGGCCGAAGGGCCTGTACTGTGCTGTCATGTTCTAAAAAAAAACCTTCTTTGATTCTAAGCCCTTCAGTTACATTGTACATTTTAAAGGTCCCGATCTCCAGGAATTGAAAATAAAATTTTATGTCAGTTGTCAATCACGTAACCCACCCTCATTGGGTAAATCATAAATTGATTTCCCTCTACTGCCATGATCACATTTTATTAGTATCACGAACTTTCCCCACCACCGCCATTTATTCAATTTGACACTCAACATCTTCCCACCGTTCCCATAGCCGATAATAAATGTTTTCCCTTCTCCTCGACCCCTCCGCCTGAAGGTACGTGAAGGCTGAACGGAGGTGGTAAAATTTCCGTGGGACGTCCGCCACCTGCAGGTCAGTTTATTAACATCTCATTGATGGTCATTTGAATATGGAAATGAAGGACCAGCCACCAGGAGGCGGGGGAGGAGGGGGTCGCACCAAGTTCCCCGTCTGCCAGTAATATGTGGCGGGCCGCTCTCGATGCCATAGGTCTAGTTGGCCCTCGCCCCACAACATTTTACCAGCCTCCGCTCCAGACCCACGGTGTCCAGGGCCCGGTACAAATCAGCCCCAGATTTCAGTTCAGAACATCCTGGGCTGGATTTTGTTCCCAGTCTGACATCGGGTTCCATGGTGGGTGAGGTGGGAGGGCGAGTGGAAGGGTTGAACGGCGAATGAGAGTGGTTTCATCCACCACGGATCCTGACACTGCGATTGTCGAGACCGATCTTCCAGGTAGTGGAGAAGGTCCATGGCGTCCCCTCTGTGGCTCTGTGATGGGACCGAGTTAGCATGTTTCAATTATTTTTCTACATTCATTTAAATGGAGTTTCCCACGTTCCTACCAGCCGTTTAAATCTTCAGCTCGACGTGTGAAACCCACGTGCCTTCACTTCCCTGGTGCCACTGAGGCGAGTGTTCTCGGTACATGGAGAGGCTGGTCAGTAATGTTCAGTTCTTATTCTTTTCTGTAGTAGACACAGACATTTACAGTGAAGTGAAATCACCATGGATGAGGGGAGTTGGAATTCTGCAACTGCTTTTTGTCTATCGGCAAGGTCAGGGGGAAATGATCCAATTTGCATTTGTCTATTGGCAAGGAGATGGCGAAAGGATCGAATCTGCATTTTTTCTGTCAGGAGGGTCAGGGGTAAAGGGGACACTCTGCATTTGTCTATCCAGCAAGGGGACGGGGAAAGGGGACCTTGTGCAATTGTCGATCACCAAAAGGTGGGGAAAACAATCCACTGCATTTGTCAATGGACAAAGGGGAGGGGGAAAGGATCCAGTCTGCATTTGTCTGTTTGCAAGGGGAGGGGGAAGAATCTACTCTGCATTTGTCTGTCGGAAGGGGGAGAGGGTAAGGATCCACTCTGCATTTGACTATCAGCAAGGGGGAGAAAGGATCCACTCTGCATTTAACTATCAGCGAGGGGGGAGAAAGGATCCACACTGCATTTGTCAATGGACAAAGGCGAGGTGGAAAGCATCCACTCTGCATTTGACTATCAGCAAGGGGGGAGAAAGGATCCACTCTACATTTGTCTGTCAGGAGGGGGAGAGGAAAATGATCCCCTCTGCATTTGTCTGTAGACAAGGGGAGGGGGAAAGGATCCCCTCTGCATTTGTCTGTAGACAAGGGGAGGGGGAAAGGATCCACTTGGCATTTTACTGTCGGGAGAGGGAGGGGAGGGGGAAGGGATCCACTCTGCATTTGCCTGTCGGAGGGGGAGGGTGAAAGGATTGCGTTCTGCATTTGACTGTCAGGAGGGGGGCGTGGAGGAAGGGATCCACTCTGAATTTGTTTGCCGGGAAGGGGAAGTGACCCGCTCTGCATTTGACAGTCGGGAGAAAGAGAGGGAAAGGATCCACTCTGCATGTGTCTATCGGCAAGAGGAGGAGGGACGAATCCACTCTGCATTTGTCTGTCAGGAGGTGAGGGTGAAATGGATCCACTCTGTAATTGACTGTAGAAGTTTCTATAGGTATGTGAAGAGAAAAAGATTGGTGAAGACAAATGTAAGTCCCTTACAATCAGAAACAGGGGAATGTATTATGGGGAACAAAGAAAAGGCTGACCAACTAAATGCATACTTCGGTAATGTCTTCACAAAGGAGGACATAGATATCATACCAGAAATTTTGGGGAACACAGGGTTCAGTGAGCGGGAGGAACGGAAGGAAATAAGTAATTGCAGAGAAATGTGGTTCGGGAAATTGATGGGATTAAAGGCCGATAAATCCCCAGGGCCTGCTAAACTACATGCCAGAATATTTAAGGAAGTGTCCCTCGGAATTGTGGATGCATTGGTGGTCATCCTCTAAGATTCTATGGACCCTGGAATAGTTCCTACTGATTGGAGGTAGCTAATGTAACTCCACTATTTAAAAAAGGAAGGTAGTGAGAAAACAGGAACTATAAACCAGTCAGCCTGATGTCGGTAGTGGGGAAAATTCTACAGTCCTTTATCAAAATTTGATAGCAGAGCACTTGGAGAACAGTGGTAGAATCGGACATAGTCAGCATGGATTTATGAAAGTGAAATCATGCTTGAAAAATCTACTGGAATTCTTCGAGGATGTAACTGGTAGACTTGATGAGGGGGAGACAGTGGATGTGGTTTATTTGGACTTTCAGAAGGCTTTCAACAAAGTCCTACAAAAGAGATTAGCATGTAACATTAAAGCACATGGGATTGGTAGTAGTGCATTGCGATGGATAGAAATTTGGTTGGCGGACAGCAAACAAAGTGTAGGGATAGATGGGTCTTTTTCGAAATGACAGGCAGTGACTAGTGGTGTATGGCAGGGATCGGTGCTAGGACCACAGCTATTCACAATATACATTAATGATTTAGATGATGGAACTAAATGTAGCATCTCCAAATTTGCAGATGACATATAACTGGGTGGGTGGGTGAGTTGTAAGGAGGATGCTGAAAAGCTTCAGGGTGATTTCGACAAGTTGCGTGAGTGGGCAAATGCATGGCAGATGCAGTATAATGTGGATACGTGTGAGGTTATCCACTTTGGTAGCAAAAACAGGAAGGCAGATTATTATCTGAACGGCGATAAAATAAGTGAGGGGAATATCCAACGAGACCGGGGTTTTCTCGTACATAGTTCGTTGAAGGTAAGCTTACAGGTGCAACAGGCAGTAAAAAAGGCAAATGGTATGTTGGCTTTCATAGCGAGATAGTTCGAGTACAGAAGCAGGGATGTCTTGCTGCAATTATACAGGGCCTTGGTGAGGCCACATCTGGAGTATTGTGTGCAGTTTTGCTCTCCTTATCTGAGGAAATATGTTCTTGCTATAGAAGGAGTGTAGCAAAGGTTAACCAGACTGATTCCTGGGATGGCAGGACTGACATATGAGGAGACATTGCGTCAGTTCGGATTATATTCGCTGAAGTTCAGAAGTGTGATTGGAGATCACATAGAAACCTATAAAATGCTAAGACAACTTGACAGGGTAGATGCAGGAAGGATATTCAAGATGGTGGGGGAGTCCAGAAGCAGGGGTCATAGTCTAAGGATACGGGGTAAATATCTCAGGACTGAGATGAGGAGAAATTACTTCACCCAGAGAGTGGTGAGCCTGTGGAATTCACTACCACAGAAGACAGTTGAGGCTAAAACATTGCATGTTTTCAAGAAGGAGTGAGATATAGCTCTTAGGGCGAAAGGAATCAAAGGATATAGGGGGGAAAGTGGGGACAGGCTACTGAGTTGCATGATCGGCTATGATCGTAATGAATGGTGGAGCAGTCTCGAAGGGCCAAGTGGCCCACTCCTGCCCCTATTTTCTATATTTCTATTGCGGGAAAGCGGGGAAGTGGAAGGGATCCGCTCTGCAATTGTCTGCCGGGAGGGGAAGGGTGTAAGGATCCGCTCTGCATTTGCCTGTCGGCAAGAGGAGAGGGAAGGGATCCACTCTGTATTTGCCCTATCGGCAACGGGAGGGGGAAAGGATCCACTCTGCATTTGCCATTCAGCAAGGAGGCAAAGGATTCACTCTGCATTTGACTATCAGCAAGGGGAGGGGGTGGTGTCCACTCTGCATTTATCTGTCCGGATTCGGTAGTGGGAAAGGATCAACTCTGCATGTGTCGATCAGCAAGGGGAGGAGGAAATCATCCACCCGGCATTTGTCTGTCGAGAGGGGCAGGGAGAAAGTGTATACTATGCATTTTTCGGTGGGCAAGGAGAGGGGGAAATGGCCCACTTGGAACTTGTGTGTCTGGGGTGGGAGGGGAGTTGGAATTAGGGATCCACTTTGCATTTTTCCGTCAGAAAGGGAGGGGAAAGGGATCCACTCTGCATTTTTCTATTATCAATGAAATAGAGAAAGGATCCATCCTGCATTTGTCTGTCCAGAGGGGGCGGGGTAGTGGATCCACTCTGCATCTGTCAGTCGGAAGTGGGGGGGGGCAAAGATCGACTTTGTATTACCCTGTCAGGAGGGTAGGGGGAAGGGATCCACTCTGAATTTGTTTATCAGGGTAAGGAAGGGGCCATTCCGCATTTGTCTCCCGGGTGGACAATAGGGGTGGGATCCAATCCGCATTTTTCTGTCAGGAAGCAGAAGCAATCCGCTCTGCAAGTGTCTGGCGGGAAGAGGAAGGGGAAGGGATGCACTCTGCATTTGTCTGTCTGGAAGGGGAAGGGATCCACCATGCATCCATCTGTCGGGAACGGGAAGGGATCCACTCTGCATATGCCTGTCGGAGGGGGCAGGGAAGTTATCCAAGTTGCATTTGCCTTCTGGGAGGGGAGGGATCCACTCTACATTTGTCACCTGGAGGGGCGAGTATTCCAATCTGCAATTTTCTGTCAGCAAAAGGACTGGGAAAGATACACTATCATTTGTCTTCTGGGAGGGTGAGGGATCCACTCCGCATTTGTTTGTCGCGTGGGGGACGGGGAAGGGATCCACTCCGCTTCTGCCTGTCGGGATGAGGAAGGGGTCACTCTGCATTTGCCTCTCTGTCGGGAACAGGAGGGTAAATGATTCTGCAGGAGGGACGACGACTATGTCCACTCCAGGACGGATTCTGAGAGTCAGGCCGAGATGGTCGTTGGATTTGGGGCCATTGCAGGATGGCCACAGGTGCAGGGTATCATTGCCTGCGTTCATGTGGCCATCGAGGCTCCTACAGAATAACTATTGCCCTTCATAAACAGAAAGGGATTTCACTCCATCAATGTCCAACTGACAGGTAGTGCTCCTCAAAGTGGGTGCCCGCTTTCCAGGCAACTACCATGACTCACTAATACTGCGCTAGTCCTCGGTGCTACTGCTGTTCACTCCCCGCTCAAATTCAGGGGTGAAGTCTTGAGGATATAGGATACGCCTTAATGATCTGGCTTCTGACTCCGGCGAAGAACCCTAGCAACGAAGCTGAAGAGCGCTACATATCCTGCCGTGGCTCCACCCGAGTTACCATCAAGCAGGCTACTGGTCTGCTGTGCTTCCACTACCTCGATAGATCAGGTGGAGCCCTATAGTACACGACAGACAGGGTTTGTCTATCATTGTAGTCTGCTGCATGCTGTACAACATCACAGTCCAGAGTGGGACGACCATGCTGGATGACCAGGTACGGAAGTAGGACACATCCTCCGACAATGTAAACACAGAGGGCAACCAAGAACAACCACTCATGGGAGTAGAGAGAGCAGTGATGGAGGTCGGACATGGTGAGCAGTGAACAAGGGAAACAAGGCAAGGAATGATAACTGAGCACTTCCGCAATGGCTGAAGTTCAACACATGTTTCTCAGAGCACAAAGCACCATCCGGCATTTCGTCAGAAGTCTTATGTCGCTTTAACGTCCATCTCTCCAGCATGATTGGCAGCAGTTAACTGAAACATTGCCCATGTGACTACATCAGCCGTAGAGTGTCACATTGTGATTATTGACATGGCATTGCTAACCTCGGCAGTACTGACCGGCTTCTAATGTAATGGAAGGACCCATACCCAATCCTAGGTGACATGTCTTATTCAGACAATAAAGGCTGAAGATTGTTGGAGAACACATTTAATTAAACACGCGAAATATTCGTCTCACCCATGAGTACCATGTGCGTCGAGGTGATTTTGTAATATGTTTGTGGGTGTTCCTTCGCGGTTTAACCCCTGTGCTGGCAGCTGGACTGGAGGTAGACTGCTGATCAGGCTGCCCCTTGGCTTGGGATGACTTCAGCGGTTATCCTTTGGGTGCCTGAGGCCTGGAGGAGCCCAGCTGCCTCAATGCCTCCTGCACAAGTGTAGGGCTGTCCTCAGGCATTTCGGCTCCTGTGGCCGGTCTCACTGGTGGAGGGGCTGAGTGCCCGGTATCCACACGGGAATCACCCTGAGGGGAGGCCCCAGATGTGGAGCACAACCTGTCCTCCTCCCTCCCAAGGCTCGGTGGAACATCCCTGTTCTCCAGTGAAGGATCAGGAGTGGGATCACTTTCCATGGTCCTGGTCTTTCTCTCACCCAGTCACTGATGAATTGCAGTGATGCCCGAGGTGAAGTATTACAGGTGAAAGAGTATTTGTGGAATGTGGCTATCCATGAGGGTCACCATCCTCTCCATGGAGGAAACCATGTGCTGACATGCCTGGAACATGGAAGCTGTCATGGCCTGGGTGGATTCCCCACCGTCCACTTCGGCTGTGCATAGCCTCTGGCATCACGCCAGATGTTGTCTTACCTCGCCTTGCAGCCCCAGCATTGTCTGTGCTACCGACACAAGAGACTGGTCATCAGCCTGGGGCCCTGCATGGGCATGGCCACCCACAGTCCTCCGACTATCAGAGGCCTCGGCTGTCTCAGCCTCAGCCAGCTGCTCGGCCAATGTGTGCCGTACTCTCACCAGCTTGTGAACTGTTTCGAATGCCCATTGGATACCCAGCAAGTTGAGATTATCTGGGCTGGAGGTAATAACCAGGAAGACGTGAGTCACATATGCAGCCAGTCGTGTGCCATCAAACTTCCCTGACCTCCATGTATCTGAAATGGCAGTGGAGACCATGCAACATACTGTGTTGGGACAACCAGATCACACTGAAAATGTGGAAATGTTCCACTAACCTCGGTTGAATGATGGAGGTCATTCACCCGCTTACAAAACAGCACCCAATCTTGTCGGGTGACTCCACGGTTTCTCACCTCCTTTGCAATCTCTGGCCAGGATTGCTTGGCCAGGCAGGAGGACCTAATCTTGTCATCACTGGGAAATGAGCACCCGCCGTTCCTTTGCAGGCTTGAAGAGAATAAGCATCGAGACATCACTGAACCACAGAGCTATTCTTGCACAGAGCGCAACCATCACACAAACTTTGCTCAATGAGGCCAATATGTAAAATGGCCGTTCGCCAGGTAATCGCGTTGGTGCAGTGGTGCTGGTCCCGTGAGGGACGGTCACCATGTTCGATGAAAGTCCTGCCCCATGTGTCTGAATCACAGCCAGATTCCGTTTATTTACACCAGATGTGGATCTTGTCATGAAGACCTCCAGCTGCCAAGAATGAGGCATGTTAATTTTGTCATGTCAACATTAATTTTTAAACAGTTACTGAAAGTGAGAGATGACTTGTTTAAAGAGATCAGCAGTGGCTGGAAGAAATTTTCATTCGAAGAGACAGTCGCCGAGGGAAAGGCAATGTGAACTGCTCACTGATTCAATTAACAGACATCGGTCTGGGCGATGGTGATCCATATCTGGTGAGTGGAAGAGACAGCACTACACCCCCTTCCCCGACCGAGAGCTTTGAAATACACAAACGCCGGAGCCTGTTAAAGCAGTGAGTCACATGACTAAGCTGCTGATCCAGGTTTGGTTTAGAACTGCTCACAGGACATATTGATTCAGAGAGCAGATTGCAACTGAACGTGGAAAAGAACCTCTTTCCTTGCTGGCTCTCTCTCCCTCTGGCTCACTAATCGGCGGATCGACTGAAGTCAGTTAAAACTCAAGAGAGAAGGGTTTCCTGCATCCAAACAAGGTTTACCTCTTGCACTGGGCCCCAAGCAAGACTTACCGGCAACCAAGCACTCTACATTGAGCTCAGAGGATCGTAAATAAAACCATGCCATTGCCTCAAACATTCTCCCTTCAGTCTTTCTACTTCTCTCTCTATCTGCGTGTGTGTTTATCGCTTACGCATGTGAGCATGGTCACGTCGCATATGCGTAGTGGTTAACCAAATTAGTGTTGAAGATTGATAAACTTCTATCTTTCTTGTTTCAATCTAAGAAAATCCGTTTGATTGATTTATTTGCACTACAATTGGAAAGCAGTGAACAATAATTCACTGAGGGTGAGTTAAGAAAACCAGTGTTTTTTATTAATTAAACCCTGTTACGGTTAAACAAGGCAACGACTGAGAGGGAACACCGAGCTTCCTTTCTCACCTGCTTGTAGCAATCTGAATGAATGGAAACTCGTCACAGTAAAAACTGTCAACGTTCAATGGTTAGCGGATGGATAACATGTAGTGATGTGTCTGATTCCCTTCTTTTTGTTTTTCTGCAAAGTTCAGGAAATAGACAGAGATATGTCAGATTTAGAAATAAATCTTCTAAACATGTCTTGACGTCTCCTGCTCACTCATGAAGTGGCACAAACACACAGATTTTGAAAGAACCCAGAAATGAAGAACCACAGATGAACACAGCCAGCAATAACACACAGCTCAAGGGAAAGGTGACCTCCTACTTTGTCTCTCTGGTTTACTTGTGTCAAACATCGATCTAATGAACATAAGATCCTGGGTTCATCTCTTAACTGAGCTAGAGCTTGACTTAGGGGAACGGAGTCGTTTTTGAAATGAAGCATTAAAATAAAACAGGCCAGAATCTGGGCTGAATCTTGTTGTCCTCCCGGTGTCGGGTTCCATTGGATGTGCGGCCCAGAGGATCGGAGTGGCAGTGGCACGCCACACAACCCGTCATCGGGAATACCAGGCCCCGTCTTCCCATGGCCGGGGAGGCTCTGTGGCGGAACTTCTGCTGCTCTGCGACGGGACCGACTTAGCGTATGTCAACGTGCTATCTGCATGCATTACCATGTCTTCAGCCATGATCTAACCAGCACTTATCGATCATCAGGGAGGCGAGCAGCACTCATGTACCTTCAGTTTGCCATCCTAGAAAATCCAACACCACGGAGGCGAAAGTCCTCAGAGCTGGTAATAGTGAGGCAGCACTATGCTGATCTCCGTTTCCATCGTGAAACTCGGATATATGTCTCAAAGGGGTTTCGGAATTCTGCATCCATATTGTTGGTGGTGGGGAAGAGGGGTTTCAGAACTCTGCATTCATGTTATTTGCAGTGGTAGAGTGGGGGTTGAGCTCTGCATTCAGGTTTTTGTCAGTTTGGAAGAGGGGGTTCAGAACTCTGAATCCATGTTGTTGGCGGTGTGGAAGGGGGCTTCAGAACTCTGCATCCATGTTGTTGGCAGTGGGGAAGATGGGGTTTCGAACTCTGCATCCATATTGTTGGTGGTGTGGGAGGGGGCTTCAGAACTCTACATCCAAGTTGCTGGCAGTGGGGAAGATGGGGATTCGAACTCTGCATGCATGTTGTTGGCAATGGGGGAGAGGGAGTTCAGAACTCTGCATCCATGTTGTTGGCTGTCTGGGAGAGGGGGTTCGGAATTCTGATTCTATATCGTTGGTGGAGGCAGAGAGTGGGTTCAGAACTCTGCATCCATGTTGTTGGCGGTATGGGAGAGGGGGTTCGGAATTCTGATTCTATATTGCTGGTGGTCTGGAAGAGGGGGTTCAGAATTTTGCATCTATGTTGTTGGTGGAGGGGGAGAGCGGGTTCAGAACTCTGCATCCATGTTGTTGGCGATGGGGGCGAGGGAGTTCAGAACTCTGCATGCATGTTGTTGGCAATGGGGGAGAGGGAGTTCAGAACTCTTCATCCATGTTGTTGGCTGTCTGGGAGAGGGTGTTCGGAATTCGGATTCTATATTGTTGGTGGAGGGGAGAGTGGGTTTGGAACTCTGCATCCATGTTGTTGGCGGTATGGGAGAGGGGGTTCGGAATTCTGATTCTATATTGTTGGTGGTCTGGAAGAGGGGGTTCAGAATTTTGCATCTATGTTGTTGGTGGAGGGGGAGAGCGGGTTCGGAACTCTGCATCCATGTTGTTGGCGATGGGGGCGAGGGAGTTCAGAACTCTGCATCCATGTTGTTGGCAGTGGGGGAAAGGGAGTTCGGAATTCTGCATCCATGTTGTTGGCGATTGGGGCGAGGGAGTTCGGAATTCTGCACCCATGTTGTTGGCAGTGGGGGAAGGGAGTTCAGAACTCTGCATCCATGTTGTTGGCAGTGGGGGAGAGGGAGTTCAGAACTCTGCATCCATGTTGTTGGCTGTTTGGGAGAGGGGGTTCGGAATTCTGATTCTATATTGTTGGTGGAGGGGGAGAGTGGGTTCGGAACTCTGCATCCATGTTGTTGGCAGTGGGGGCGAGGGAGTTCAGAACTCTGCATCCATGTTGTTGGCGGTATGGGAGAGGGTGTTCGGAACGCTGCATCCGTATTATTGGCAGTGGGGGAAAGGGGGTTCAGAACTCTGCATCCATATTGCTGGCGCTGGGGGAGAGGGGGTTCGGCTGCATTATTGTGAGCGGCTGCATTATTTTGTTGGGGCAGAATTAGGTTGAGGGGCTGTATTGGTTTGAGGGGATACCTCACTTCTAGTGGCTGTATGAGTTTGCAGGGCTGTATCTTTTTGAGAAGCCATTTGCACAATTTCCTTATTTAAAGATTTAACTGCATGGTCACAGTTAAAGTGAGCAGCAACATCCAAGAATGCAGTATAGCAGTCCTGAGGGGTCACACTATGATTTGGAATTTCATTACTGAATGGTCACAGCAGAGTGAAAGCCCTCAGTGAATCAATACGAGAAATACAGATGTGTGTCATGGTGTTTTAAGGAACATAACCATTGTTGAATGAATACAGCTTCTAATTATCATGTGTTAATTAACATGATCAAATCCGTCCAGTCTTTGGATTGTTAAAATTTATTCTCAGCGTTAAATAAATCCCATCACAACAGGGACATAGCTCGGCCCTCGTAAATTGCTTGCTTATAATTATACATATGCAAGTTGAAACCTCAATGCCCCCGTGGAGTTCCTGCAAAGTATAAATTAATGGCTCTGGGACTGCATCACTTCAGAATTTAATACAGAGTGATTGTCTGCAGCACGAAGGTGACAAATCAGTTCACAAAGAAAATGCATCAACCAATTAACAGTATCCAGAAAATATTCTTCATCATTCTTGCCGTCATTGCTGTTCCTGGTAAGAGACTATACCCACTGAAGGTCTTTAAATCTGTGTGTTAGGTATTCTTTGTTTTTTTTCTGTGTCTGATAATGTCACCTGTTGCTCTCCAGACACCCGATCAGTGATATCATTTTATCAAGTCAAATCTCTTAAATTATTTCTGCTGTTTATTAAATCTGCTGACTAGAAAATAAACCTCCGTTTGTAACTCATAGTCTTTCTGTATTATTAAGTTAGATATAGCTCTTAGGGCTAAAGGGATGAAGTGATACGGGGAGAAAGAGGGAATATGGTACTGAGTTTGAATGGTCAGTCATGATCTTATTTAATGGTGGTGCAGGCTCGAAGGGCTAAATGGCCTATTACAGCTCCTTTTTTATGACTTTACTTGAATATTGTGTACTGCTGAATAAGACCTCAGTATATGTTGCTGTCGAACTGTCTTCATTGCAGGTCACTAATCAGAGTGCTACGCCTGATCCCAGTCACCATGTATTACAGGGAGCACCTGCCACTTGTCAATTGTAGTGAGTGTGGGACACTAATTGGAGAGAAACACCTGATTCCAGTAACCATATGGAAATGGAGTATCTACAATTGTATAATTGTATTGAGTGTGGGCCCCTAACTGGAGTGGAAAAAGTCGGTTCGACTTTGAAATCATTGTTTCAGGTGACAGATCACTCCACTGCATGGGGCTGGCTCCACAATAACACAAGAAATAGGAGCAGGAGTAGACCTATATTATATGACACCTCAAACTAATATGGCCCGTCGAACCTACTCCACGATTCAATATGATCATAGGAACAGGGGAAGGCCATTCAGCCCATCGAGCCTGTCCCACCATTAAATATGATCATGGCTGATCACCCACTTCAATGCCTTTTTCACACACTCTCCTCATATCATTTATGTCATGTGTGTTTAGAAATCTGTCAATCACTGCTTTAAACATACTCAATAACCGAGCTTCTACAGCCCTCTGGGGTAGGGAATTCCAAAGATTCAAAACCGTCTGAGTAATAAAATTCTGCTCATCTCTATTCTAAGTGGACCCCCCTCCCTTTATTTTGAAATTGTGTCCCCTAGTTCTAAACTCCCCAAACATTGGCAACATCTTACCGACATCTACCCATTTTATCCCATAAAGTATCTTGTAGGTTTCAATGAGATCACACCTCTCATTCTTCGAAACTCTAGAGAATTCAGACCCAGTTTTCCCAATCTTTCTTCATACGAAAGTCCCGCCATCCTGGGGGCAAGTCTGGTGAACATTCACTGCACACCCTCTATGGCAATGATATCCTTCCTAAAGTAAGGGGACCAAAGCTGCACACAGTACTCCAAGTGCTATCAAACCAAGCTTCTGTACAATTGAAGCAAGACTTTATTTCTCCTGTACTCAAATCCTCTTGCGATAAGGGCGAACATATCAATAGCCTTCCTAATTGCTTGTGCACCTGCATGTTAGCTTTCGGCGACTTATTGACAGGACACACAGGTCCCTTTGCACAGCTACACTTTCTAATGTCTTACCATTTAGGTTATACTCTGCACATCTATTCCTACTTCTAAAATGTATGGCCACACATTTTTCCACATTGTATTCCATCTGCCACATTCTTGTCCACTCATTAAGTCTGTCCTAATCCCCTTGAAGTCGCTTTGCATCTTCCTCACATCGCACAACCCAATCATCAGTTCTGATGAAAGGTCACGAACTTGAGATGTTAACTCTGCTCCTCTCTCCACAGATGGTGCCAGATCTGCTGAGTATTTCCATCATTTCTTGTTCTATTTCTTATTTCTGGTTTCCAGCATCTGCAGTAATTTGCTTTTATTTGAACATCCCAACCCACTTTCGCATCATCCACAAACGTCTAAATATTACATTTGCTCTCCACATCCAAATCACTGACATATATATTGTGAACAACTGGGGCCCAAGCATTGATCCCTGCGGTAACTGAATAGTCACAGCCTGGCATTGCGGATTTGACCCATTTATTCCTATTCAATGTTTTCTGCCTGTTATCCAATCCTTAATCCATGCCTGTATATCACCTTCTATCCCATTTGCTTTAATTTTGCTGACCAATCTTCTGTGGGGGACTTTGACAAAACACTTTTGAAAATCCAAGTGTACCTCATCCACTGACTCCCCTTTATCAATTCTGCTATTCACATCCTCAAAAAACTCCAACATGTTCATCAAACGTGATTTCCCATTCCATGGTGTCTATGCCCAATCAGATCATTATTATCCAAGAGTCCATTTGTCACATATTTTGGAATAGATTCTAGCATTTTCCCAACGACAGATATACGGATGACAGGTATGTTGTCCCCAGTTTTATCTCTCCCTCCCTTCTTAAATAGTAGGGCGACATTTTCTACCTTCCCGTCCTCAGAAACCGCACCAGAATCTACAGATTTTTGGAAGGTGATCACCAATGCATCCACTATCTCCAGCGCTACCTCATTCAATGCGCTGGGGGTAGAATATCAGGTTCCATGGACTTATCAACCTTCCGCCCCAATAATTTCAATTCCTCATTCCTCCTAATCCATTGGATCTCCAATTCATGGAGATTTCTTGTAGACTCCTCAGTGAAGACAGATACAAAGTAATCAATTAGCTGCTCTGCTATTTCTCTATTCCCCTTTATAAATTCTCCTGACTCTGCCTGTGATGGACCCACGTTTTTCTTTTCCAAATGTTACCTGTAGAAGCTTTTACAGTCCAGTTTTATATTTTTTTGCTAGTTTACTTTCATGTTCTATTCTCCCTTCCTTTGTCAGTTTATTTGTCCTCCTTTGCTGTATGCTACAAATCCTCCCAATCCTCAGGTGTACCACTATTTCTGGCAACGTTATAGGCCTTTTCTTTTAATGTTCTCAAATCCTTAACTCCATTTTTTTATTCACAGTTGATTGCCTTTACTTTTTCGACGTTTTGTGCCTTCAAGGAATGTATGGTTGCTGTAAAGTAGGTAATATTTCTTTAAAGACTATCCATTGCAGATGTAGTGTCAGACCTTTTACTGTATTTTTCCAACCCACCTCAGCCAATTCGCCCCTCATAGCTTCATAATTTCCTTTGTTCAAATTTAACTCCCTGGCTTCTGATTGAACTGCCTCACTTTCAAACATAACGAAACATTCTAGCATATTATGATCACTCATCCCTAAATACTCCTTTACTGCAAGAATATAAATTAGCCTTTTCTCATTACTTAATACTATATACAAAACTGCCTGTTCTTTAACTGGCTCCTCAATATACTACTCGAGAAACCCACCCCCAACACACTCCAGACACTCGTCCTCCACAGCATTCGTGCTTATTAGGTTTACCCAGTCTTTTTGTAGATTGAATTCACCCGTGATGACTGCATTACCATGCCACATGCTTCTGTAATCTCCTGATTAATATGATGCCCCAAACTACCACTACTGTTTGGTGGCCTCTAAACAACTCCTACCATTGTTTGCTGCCGCTTGCTGTTTCTCAGCTCCACCCAAACGGATTCCACATCTTGCTTTTTACCGATCTGTGATCCTCCCTTACCGGTGTACTGATCCCATCCCTTGCAAAAAGCGGAACACCTCCTCCTTTTCCTTTTTGCCTGTCTTTCCTAAATGTCGAATATCCTTGAATATTCAGTTCTCAGTCTTGGTCAACCTGTAGCCACATGTAGCTATGGTAATTAGATCTTACCCATGTACTTCTAATTGGGCCTTTCAGTCAGCATTGCAGATCTTAGGCTTCAACCCCACTTTTCCACCCAGTCACTACATCCCTTGATTCACCGACGATCCAAACATCTGTCTGTCCCAACCTTAAATATATTCAATGATGGGCATCCGCAACCCTCTGATTGGCCATAACTCTTGGAAGTGGGACATCCTCTCTTCGAGGGGAAGAACTCCCCACTGCAGGCAATTACTTGACTGAGCCACAGATGATAGAGTCATGGCTTCCGGGGCTCAGTGGAGATTTTCCAGCCGGAGGACGAGGGCACCATGTCCTGGTGAAATTCCGGCAGTTAAATCTGTGTCTCTCACCACAGATGCTGCCTAATCACTGCTTTTTATCAGATTTTAAGCAGGCTTTAGTGTTGCTCAAATACTTAGAGCTGGCCTTTCACAGCGGCAGATATGTTGGCAGGTGGGAGGGAGTGAGGCCAAACTTTCATATGCTATGATGTTTGATTGCGTGTCTTTGGGTTTCCCACTCGGACATAAGCCTGATAGGCAACTTGGCTTCCAGTCGCATGACGTGTACAGTAGAGCAGGCCGCAGGACAAAGTATGCCCTAAACATGATCCCGATGGGCAGTTGTTCAATCGGCAGCTGTCCAATCCACAACCCCTAAATTTTCCCCTATCCTGAAGGAGTGCTCCGGGAGCACTGGGAGCGTCCAATCCCAGGAATGTCCAATCCCCGCCACTGGGGTGCTAAGGTACCCGGACTGGGTGGAGGTTGGTTCAATCCTTGGTGTATCAGATCCATGACCCAATAGTGGAGGTGTCGATCAGGGTTTAAATTAATTCCAGATCATGAAGGGATTCCAATCCCGGGAGTCAGGAGGCGATTGTCAATTCGGGTGTCTGTGTGCAGACTTTAACGTCTGATGGAGAAACCAGCCCCATCAATGGTAAACCTGTAAAGCAGGTGAAATCGAGGCTTGAAACCTCAGTAAAGTATTTAACATGCTGAACGGCCTCCTGGCTGCGGTTGGTGCTCTTCGCTTGTTAAACCCGGAAGTGGGCAGGTCGGAGGTATTTGAGTTCATGGTTGAGATGTTTAAGATTTAAATGGTGACTTTATTCTAACCCATCTAATCTTGGTTTTGAAATCGAGCTCAGACACGTTGAATGCTTGTTGAGTAATTTCTCTTTCCCCTTCTCTCATGCAGTGAATTTACTGGCGATTTTGATCCTATCACGGGGAAAGTGCGGACTCACCACGTGCAACACTCGCTACCTGATGGCCATGGTGACAGCGGATCTGCTGGTCATTATCACTGATGTCATACTGCAGCGGATCAGTTATTATTATTTCCCAGAATCTTTCCTGAACATCACCCCTGTGTGTAGTGTTATCATTGCCCTCCGTTGTGAAGCCAGAGACAGTTCTGTCTGGTTCACCGTCACTTTCACCTTCGATCGATTTGTGGCCATTTGTTGCCAGAAGCTGAAAACCAAATATTGCACCGAGAAAACTTCAGCTGTGGTTCTAGCAACAACCTGCATCCTGCTCTGTTTACAAAATATCCCTTTCTACTTTATATTTGAACCTGTAGAGATAATAGACAATGTACGATGGGGTTGTTATGTGAAGTCAAGCTATTATACGGAGCCCAGATGGCTGGGATTTGACTGGTTTGATGTGATTTTAACCCCATTGAACCCATTCGTTTTAAATCTGTTGCTCAACACTCTGACAGTCAGACGCATTTTAGTGGCCAGTCGAGTTCGTAAAGAACTGAGGGGTCAATGCAAGGGAGAGAATCGCAGTGACCCAGTGATGGAGAGCAGAAGGAAGTCTGTGATTTTACTCTTTACCATATCCGGCAGCTTCATACTTCTGTGGATGATTTATGTTATATATTTCACAACTTGCAACATTACAGGGACATATCTCGAGGATAATACAGATCCCTTCTGTATCTTTGGACAATTCGGTTTGATGCTGCAGATTCTAAGTTGCTGCATAAACACATTTATTTATGGGACGACACAGTCCAAGTTCAGAGAGCAGGTCAAGAACACAGTGAAATATCCGATTACATCAATTATTGCATTAATTAATAAACTAAACAGTTGATAGAAGCCCAGAGGCAGGTCCCAGTACTTCCAGTCATTGAAATGTACAGGAACCGACAGCGCCAATGCCTCAGCTTGGTGGCTGCTCGGTTGGAGGAGGACGACTCCCTCATTGGTCCATACTTTAGCTGATAACAGTTCTCTCTGCTCAGCTTCGGTAAGTCTCTCCCTTAAAATCAGCTGTCATCACACGTCCCTTGAATGAAACAAATGTTGATCTCTCTGTCCATGGAATCTCCAATATATTCGTTCCTCTCTAAAGGACTGCAGGTATTGCTAACTTACAGTTCCGTGCCTGTTGATCCCAGATACCCATATTAGAATCCCTCCAATCAAGTTCCGTCCTGCCACGGTTGCAAATCAGCTCTCATTATAGTGACAGGGCATCTACAAGAGAGTCCGTGGTCCGAGGGGCACTGCAACAGGGTCCGGGCACACGGGGGTTCAGCAATGTTTTCCAATGTCCTGGGGGCTCTGGAATGAGGTATGGTGTCACTGCTGCTCTGCAAGGAGTCCTGTGTCCCGGGGGCTCTGCAAGGGGGCCAGGAACCCGGAGGCTCTGCAATGGGCTCCAGGCCAAAGGGGGCTCTCTTAGGAGGTCCGGGGTCCGGGCTCCCGGGGCCTCTGCAATGGGTTCTGGGCACTCGGGGTCTCTGCAAGGTGGTCCGGGGTCCAGGGAGTTCTGCAATGAGATGTGTGCTGTCGTGGGCTCTGCAGCGGGACCCGGTGCCGCGGGGGCTCTGCAGTGGGGTCCAGTGTCCCGGGGGCTCTGAAGTGGGGTCTGGTGTCCCGGGGTCTCTGCAGTGGTGTCCGGTGCCCCGTGGGCTCTGCAGTTGGGTCCAGTGTCTCTCGGGCTCTGCAGTGTGGTCCAGTGTCCCGGGGGGTCGGCAGTGGGGTCTGGCGTCACAGCCGCTCTGCAATAGGGACAAGTCTCCCAGTCGCTCTGCAAGGTGGTTTGGTGTCTCGGGGGCTCGGCAATGGGCTCCACGCTCCTGGGAGCTCTCTTAAGGGGATCCGGGGACCGGGCTCCTGGGGCGGCTACAATGGGGTCCTTGCTCTTCGGAGCTCTGCAAGGGAGTCTGGGCTGCCGAGGGCTCTTCACGGGGGTCCGGACTCCCGGGGGCTCTGCAATTGGATCCAGTGTCCTGGGGTCTCTGCAAAGTGGTCCGTGGTCCTTAGGGCTATGCAGTGGGTTCCAGGGTTCGGCGCTCTGCAAGGGGGCTGACCTCCAGGGCTGTGCTCGTGGTCTAAGTGAGGGTTTGGTGTGGTGGGGGCTCAAGTTAGTATTGGCAACTGCAGTATAATGGGTCTTTTTTTATTCATTCGTGGGATGTGGGAATTGATGACCAGGTTAGCATTTACTGCGCATCCCTACTTTCCATTGAGAAGGTGGTGGTGAGCTGCCTTCTTGAACTGCAGCAGTACATGTGGTGTACATACACCCACAGTGCTGTTAGGAAGGGAGTTCCAGGACTTTGATGTATCAACAGTGAAGAACAGCGATATAGTTCCAAGTCAGAATGGTACGTGGCTAGGAGGGGACCTTGCAGGTATTGATGTTCCCATGCATCTGCTGCCCTTATCCTTTTAGGTGGTGGAGGCCAAGGGTTTGGAAGTGGCTGTCGAAGTAGCCTTGCTGTGTTGCTGCAGAGCTTCTTGTCTATGGGGCTCACTGATTTGCTCACACTGCTTGAACAGAGGGTGGGCCATCATCAAGATTGGGCTTTGAGGACCATCAGAAGCTCCCCCCGACAATCTTCGCACATCCTCAGCCGCCACTGCAGGTATCCAGATCGGTAGAGCAATTTACAATGGAGGCAAGGGACAAGGTCATAACGACTCATTTACCGTCATCTTGCTATCCATTCTCAGAATGAAATAATAGCAACATTGCAATGCCTTAACAATGTTATGTCCTTATCCATTAGCCGTCCCTGGCAAGCAGCTGCAATACAGCTCGTGACCAGAGTAGATCATATCTTAAACAAAAACAAGAAATGCTGGATTCACTCTTCAGTTCCGAAGAAGGGTCACTGACCCGAAACGTTAACTCTGCTTCTCTTTCCACAGAGGCTGCCAGACCTGCTGAGTGAATCCAGCATTTCTTGTTTTTGTTTCAGATTTCCAGCATCCGCAGTATTTTGCTTTTAGATCATATCTTAACGAGGGTTCTCATCACATTGGCATGTTAATGAGGACTGCAGACATTTTGGTTCAGCGCTGAGTGGGGAGAGGTTGTTGGCAGCTCACAATTAAACTTGCATGGCACAGAACCTATGGACAAATAAGCCTAATGATTTGAGCTTTTAATCATTTAACGAAAACACATAAGCTTCACCCATGAGATCGAAAGTGTGGCTATGTGCTCTTCATAATTCATTTACAGGTGCTGCTACACAGTGTGACCTCACCAGCAGCAGCTGGAATGGAGGCATGTTGCTGATCAGGGTGACCTTGCGCCTGTGATGACTTTGGGGAGCGTCATCTGGCTTCCTGCGAGCTGGAAAATTAAAAAAAAGCCACAATCTGAAAAACCAGCAAGAAAATCACAAGGAAATTGCAAGCAGAAGAAACGTCAGGAACGTCGGTTTTTTACCAGTTTCCCCTCGCAACGAAAAAAGCTAACTTCAGAAATTAAGCTGCCTTCATTTATATCCCACAGTGCAAGAGAAAATTGCAAGAGAAGAGGTATTCCCAACGCTCTCGGCATTTCCAGTCAGTGATCTCCTGTTTGGACTTTGTAATAATTAAAAGTACGCTAGTTTTAATTGAAATCTATGTTAGCTTTTATTTCCACTAAATTTCTATTTCGTAAATGGTCTGCCTTTTTATGCCTTCTACCTTTCCTTCGATGTGTGCGAGTGTGTGTTGCGAAGTTAATCCCTCTTCCCGAGATTAAGAATGAGCGTTAATAAACCTTGCTTCTTCGTTTTAACTTCAACAACTGAGTTGTTGTTGAGGTTGTTTACTCATCAGGGTTTAAGGGAGGGAAAAAATCAAGCATAGTCTCTTTATGGACAGGTAAAATGCAGAAAAAGGTTTCAAAAAAGAAATCAATTAACTACCTGTCAGTAACACGTTGACGATGGAGATGAGGCAATTCTTATCTCAGATGCTGTTAACCTTTGGAATTCTCTTCCCCACATAGAAGTGAAGGCTGTATCATTGAATATATTCAAAGCTGGGTTGGACAGACATTTAGTCTACAAGGGAGTCAAGCGTTATGGCGGCAGGCAGGAAAGTGGTTTTAAACCCACAATCAGATCAGCCATGATCTCATTGAATAGCGGAGCAGTCTTGAGGTTCCAAATTGCGGTGACCTGCTTCAATTTTTTTATGATCCTTAGGAAATATAAAATAAATATAATTTTGTGTTTTCCTCATGTCTGATATTTTTATGGTGCCTTGCCTGGTTTATTGTTCACTTTCCATGCAATCCTCTTAAGCTGTCCATTCAGTATTGGTTTGGAATTGTGTTGAATGAAAGGATTGGATAGACTCATGGAAATCATTTGAAATCTGTAAATGAATCAGTTTCCAAATTACATCATTCTTGTCAGACCGAACGATTTGTGCCATCTGTTATTCCTAACGTTTGTTAAAATTATCATTGTTTTGGTTTGTGGAGTTTCAATTTACATCTCTCCCATACCTGGTTGGAAGTAGATTGGTGCATGAAGAATATTCGACAGTGAATGGTTAATGCTGCTGCTCAGTGACTGGAATTAATGTTACTCAGCCTGGAACCAAGATATCTCTGCTTCTTATTCATTCCAGCAAGTTAAGAAAAACAGAATTACAAAATTCTCTCATTAGCATTTCTTCGATCACAGAACATGTTTTAACAAATCCCCAAACTAAAAGTCAGTTCAGTTCAACAATTCAAACCTTATTAATTCAATCATTATATTCCCTGACTGTAGGAAGGAAGAAATATAACCATGGCTGGGACTGTAACCTGTCTTGTTTAACACTGACATTCAGGCTCACTGTTACGGAATGGGTGGTGGGGGGCACTTCAAAGGGGTCGTGTTGGACAGAGTAAAAAAGAAGTATGAACCAGATTTTCAGAAATGTCGGCAAATCTTTCACAGAAATCTCCCTCCGCCTCCCACCTTAATAACCACCATGATGCATGATTTCTCCATTATTAGGAAACCGGGCATTTGCACAATGATTCAGTATAGAAAGATGGTTAAAATGTGAATCCATGAAAGGTGCAACTTGCAATGGTGAAAATCTGTTATGCTACTTTGTCAGCACTAGAATTTAACTAGCAACGTTCCACCTCATAGTTTGCATTTCTAATCTAGCTCAGTGTAGCTGATTCCCACATATAACCTTCACTGGATGGCCTTTCCTGCTTCTATTTCTTATGTTCTTATGTGTGACATGAAAATCTCATAGCTTTGCACAGAGAGTTCAAACATATAATGATGTGAATTGAATTATTGTCGTGAGCAGATACTTGCAAAATACTTAGAAGATATTCCATGAAATTAAATATTGGAACGAATCGTGTGTGCATGGTGTTCTCAGCTGACTGGAACTAAGAACAAACAGAAACAATTAGTTCTCAGAGAGAATGACATTCGTTGCAGTCATTTAATAACTGGAATTAACTCATTTTACTCTGGCCAGTTTTACATAAAATAGAAATATATATACATATAAATTGTCAGATATTTCACGTCGCTGATTTGAACTCGCCAATGTAATGAATGTTATTTCACTAAATATTCGGAAAAGCAATTAATATAAGATCTGCAGTCTGATAGCACTGGTGGCAAAGGAGAGCAACTTTCAGCTGCAGGTTTCATACAATTGCAGTCGTAAATTGTTATTTCAGCAAATGTCAATGCAATTCGTATTGGATGTATTTACACTCAGATATTGTCCCTGAACTATGGAGCAGGTCAGCTCGACTTAAGAATTATGAGAAATAAACAACAATGTAGCAGGAGTAGACGATATGGCCCTTAGAGCCCGCTCCGCAATTCAATAAGCTCACAAATTAAACTGTCTGGTAGTGCACAAACTAATGACCAATTTGGTACAGGAAAGTTGCAGTGTTCAGAGACTGATCTTTGGTAGAATTGAATTGTCCTAATTGTCATTCCCAAATATAGATCGTTAAATAAACTGTGATGTGCAATAAACATGGGCAGGAATAAGGCCTGTATCTGCTGTGTGCAACTGTCTGGCACTAATAGGATGATGTAATTTGAGAGCTTTCCCTGCAACTGAAACAACAGAAGTCATCGCTTGTCGCAGAAAATGCAAAATTTGATCGTCATTTGGAAATGTCACTGACTTCACATCTGCAGTCAGGACAAATCCAGATATATCATCGAATTCATCTGTAATGTAACTGCTGATCCAGTTGTATCACTCACCTGGTTTGTACTGTAACTACTCACCGAGATATATTAATCACTTCATTTGTATTGCAACGACCCATCCAGACATATCACTAAATTCACCAGGACTCTAACTACACATCCCTAAGAATTTTTGAAAAATGCTACCACATTACAGCGATCAGTTCCAAATGTTAGCCACGCGACCAGCTTGACAACTTGCTCTTCATGTTCTTCAAAGGCCTTTCTGACCAAAAGCCCAGCTCTTCCAATGCAACCAGTGCACTTCTGCAAGCCATCTTTAAATGATGTGCCGTTGAAATTGGGGGCCAGGTCTCAAACATACCTGAGATGCTGAGGGTTCAATTGCAGTCAGTTCCTCACAAGCAGGTGACACTTTCAGTTCTGCAGAGTATCTCAATATTGCCCTCACACAGTCAGAAACGGTTGCGTCCTGTCTGCTCACTTATCCAGTCCCTTTGGGCAAGTATGTCACTGATGTCTGGAGATACCTGGCCGAGGACACAGAATGTGCTGTGAGTGCAATGGGAGAGCTGCTGGATATTACCATTTGGGATCAAGGGAACCTGTCCCATCAAAGAGAACGTGACACAGGATTCAATTCTCAATCCTTGGCTACAATATGTGGGCTGCAGCAGCTGGCAAGTCACCCCAAGTCAGAAAAGGCTGTGACTACATTTTACCCACCGTAGGTTAGTGCCTTCCTCATTCATCTAAGCTCTAGGGTTAATATGGCTCTACTCAATGGTTGGCCAATCAGAACAGTGAGACTTTACAGTTGCTGTTCAACCATCTGAAAGTTTCAGTGTGAGTGTAAACTGTGAAGATGCACAAAAGTAACAGCTCACTCAAGCAAATAATGAAGCCACGCTTAATAACATGGTGGAAAGCGGAGAATGGGAACTGATGGTGCATATCTGCAGGTCCCACAAGGGGGTTTGTCCTGCTGGTCAGGAAAATGGCGAAATGTGCTGGCCCTAGTCTGACGGGCATTGTTAAACAGCTGTCAGGGGCGGGGGGTTATACCATGCAAGAATGCCAGACAGTCACAGTGCCTTCCTTCTTTGGAGAGCTGCTAAAATCGCCACTGCTTTCACAGCTGCAGCTCACAGACACTCTGGTGAACACGTTGTTCAACTGTTTTCTCTCTGCTTCTCCAGTTGCCCAGTTTCTGTGTGTCAGAGGCTTGTACAATGTTAAAATTGGAACACATCACAAGTTTGAAAGATGGTGTCTCAGTTTGCTGGGGAATATGCAGGACCAGAATGAGGTGCTAATATTTGAGATACTGACGTGCCTACCTAAGCACTCAATACATCTGAGGGCAATCACCATCCAACTCTTAGTAGAGGAACTTCTGGTCAGCATTTAACCTCTCTCCAAGGTGGAATGTGATTCAGTGCAGCTGAGGCATTCAGCATGTTGGGGATCTTGAAATAATGTGGAATCGGAGGTTCCAGATCCACCTTACTCTGGCATATCCATTCCAACCTGGTGAGTTTGTTGTTGTACCTGGATGGAAAGAGTGAGGAGGTCAGCAGGGTTTGCAGTTTAACACCGCAGTGACTCTTCCCACTTACTGGATCTGACAATGCTGCTTTTTTGATTGAAAAATATCAGATGGAGGCCACCAGGAGCTACATAGAATTCCTCAAGAACCTTTTCCGGAAATTGTTTCACGACTTCCCAAACGGATCAGCTCATGCAGCACAGATTGTGAGGCTGACTGCAGACTAACCATACAGGACAGCAAATTTCTCCAGCCCCTCTCCCTCTTAACAGCAAACTCATCAATCATTGGAGCAACTGTGATGCTGAGTTGACATCTTTGGGGAACAGGAGTCTCAGTATCGGCTCACGGACAGCTAGTCCTGAGCTAAGGAGTCTGGATGCCTCCTCCCTGCCTCCTCCTCCTCCTCTCTCTCTTCCTTCTACTCCCTCTGTGAACAGCTTCCCCTCGCTACTGCCTCTGCAGCATTTTCAAAGCGTGCTACACCCCAGGAGGTGCTGCAGATGCAGCCCCCATTACTGAAGCAGTCTCGCACCTGACAGGCCTTTCAACATCTCTCACCTCCTCCTCAAGATCCAGCACTACTTCCTTCAAAATCCAAAATCTTTAGTAAATCTCCTCCAACAACAATCAAAACAGAATTTCTACTAACTCGTGAGCAGAAAAATAAATCAAGAGGACCTGACCTGGAAGTTGGATGGTTTCCCTTTAACTAACGCTGATTAGCTGGATGCTGGGTGGATCGCTCGAGCAGCTGAACGCAGGTTCAGTTAAAAGAGAAACGTTAGCTGGACGTGTGAGGACAAAAATGGCAAGTTGTGCATCAAAATCAGCTTTAGAGGCTGTTTAACCTCATGATGTGCCCGCTCTGCATGTTTTCCGCAAACCCACACCAGCACACTTCCATCCAGAATTTCTGTAACCCTGGAACCAGCAGTGCTTCAGAGCCTAGTTTCACAGCTCTCTGTGTTTATTCACACTTCTCTGTAATAGTGTCAACACTGTGTGCTGAATTTTATGGGCCCCACTGAGATGGGTTCAAAGGCGGGTGTGGGAATCCGATGGAAAGCAGGGGGCGGAGCACCTGTCGGCTCCCCTTCGCAATGTCATTTTATGGGGCGGGATAGGCTGAGGAAGGCCAATCGAGGCCTTTAGGCGGCCTACTGTCAGGCGCTTATGGGCCTCTTCTGCGCCACTGGGGTTTAACCATCGGTGGCAGGGTGCTTCTGCCATGTGCTCAGGTTACCCAATAAAATGAGGCGCCCTCCCTGCAGGCATGGAGGCCCCTCCTCCCTTGGCAATCTGTCGCCCATTGCGGACGCTTACTGGAAAATCATGCACCTCGCTGAACACCCTTTTTCCTGCCCTAAACGTTCACCCTCCACCATGCAGCCACTGCTGGGAGCTTCTGGACAGATCCCGGTGATCCTGCCTCACTCACCTGAGGTCCGAGTGTCCAGCGTTGAGTCCAAGGCCCAAGCCTTTGCAGTACTAGCAGTGGCCATTGCTCCAAGTAATGCTGCAAAAACTATAGAGATGGCAGTCCTGTGATTCGCCGGAAACTCTTGGAAGCTTAATCCCCATCTTTAAAGTGACACATATGCTGATGCCAAGCTTTTAATTGGCTTGACACAATCACAACGGGGGCCATCAAATGGCCAAGTGCCGATTTCTCTGTCTTTTTAATCCCTCCACCAGGTGTCCGGCCATCTACATAAAATTCAGCGCCGTGATTGTGCCCTGGTCTGTCAGCTGTCTACGTTTAGAAACACTTCAGTTTATATCACAGTGTCCAACACTGTGAGGCCTCCCTTAGTCTGTCAGCTTTCTGTGTATATAAAAACTTCAGTGTCTATCACTGTGTCCAACAGTTTGAGGTCTTTTTTTGTCTGTTTGTGAATGGTGTCATAGGGTTATGATACTGGATTAGTAATTTACTGATCTCGACTCAAGATCTGCAGATTTAGATTCAAATCCCATCGCAATAGTTGAGGACTTTAATTTCAGTTCTTCAGATATATCTGGAATGAAATATTTATCTGACTAAAAGCGACAATGAAACTATCTGATTGTTGTAAAAAAAAAACCTTGCTGTTTCATAATGTCCTTTTGGGAAGGAAATCTGCTGTCCTTACCCGGTCTGGCCTAGATGTGACTCCAGACCACGGCAAGTGTGGTAGTCTCTTAACTGCCCTCGGAAATGGCCGATCAAGCCACTCAGTTATATTCAAGAAGGTGGCTCCCCAAAACCTTCTCAGGGGTTATTAGGGCTGGGTAATAAATGCTGGTGTCGACAGCAACACTTACATCCAATGATTGAATTAAACAAAGCAGAGTGGGCTGGAAGCTGGTCTTTCCAGCTTTTTGGTGGTGATTCCATCTGTAAGGTTGGATATTGCTCAATGGCCTCATTTCTATGACATTATCGTGGCCCAGAGCAGATGCTGCATTACTCGCTGTAACTGCACACTGCAAAAGATTGACAGACATCCTGAACAAACCATATATTCCAAGCAGTAATAAATTGTAGGGTGCTGGATAATCGCTGTGAAAGACTCAGTCTGAAGCGAGATGTCCCTGTTCACCAGGGATAGGGTTCAGTGACAAAGCCCTGCAGGCACTCGTGACACAAGTGGAGACCTGGGGAGGCTTCATGAATCCGACTGGAGTCGGGAATCCCTGAGGCAGAACCTTGCAATGGAATGACAGAGAGTGACAAGGGCAGACAATGTCCAGAGTGTGGTTTTCAGACAATGGCAGCAGTGCCGGTAAAACCTTCCTGACCTCATTTGGGTGGTCAAGGTAGGGAATTCATCTGCACATCACACGTCCGAGGCAGCAGAGCACCCAGCTCTCACACTGCTCAATGTACGGCACACCCATTACTCAGGCAACAGAACTCCCTGACACTCAGGACTCACCCCTAACTTCTTTATACTAAACGTCACGCACACACACACACCAATACTGACAACAGCACACGTGCCTCTACACAACTCTGCAAACCTACAGTTATTCAACCAAGGCAGGCACGTTACCCAGCCACACCGACACGCAGTTACTGACAGCCTTCTTTCAGGAGAAGGTTACCCAAACGAGCGGGTAAACCAGATGACGGGCGGGGACACTTGCATCCCCTCAGCGTCCTGGAGTAGATGCTACAATGACGCATCAGTACAAATGCCACAGATCTCTTCATCTCTATCTTTTTGTATGCCACTCCGTATCCCTCTCTTCATCTATCTTTCTGCACCCTGCTCCATCTCTCTGTCTCTCTCTCTCTCTTTCCACTGCTCACACTGTGTCTCTCTATCAACCTTTCTCAACGTCCCACTGTCCCTCGTTCTCTCTCTGCCACCCACGCTCTCTCTGATTCTCTCTGTCTCGTTCAATTTCCTCTCACTCTCTGTCACTCACCCTGTTCGTCTCCCTCTTTCAGTCATTCTGTTTCTCTCTCCTCCCATTCTCACTCCCTCTGTCACACCCTTACTGCCTTTCTATGTCTATCTGTCTGTCTGCCACTTTCTGTATCTCTGGATCTGTCTCTCTCTTTGTCTCTCTCCGCGTCTCTCTGCCTGTCTGTCTGTTTGCCTCTCTCTCGCACTCCGTGTCTCTCTCTACCTCTTTATCTCTCTCCACGCCTCTGTCCATGTCTCTCTCTGTCTATGTGTCACCCTTTATCTCTTTCTGTGTCTCTCTCCACGTATCTCTCCGTCTCTCTATGATGCATTCTGAGAAGTTAAACCAGGACAGGACAGATACAGTGAATGGCAGGGCCCCGGGGAGTGTTCTTGAGCAGAGAGACCTTAGGGTGCAAGTACATAGCTTCCTGAAAGTGGCAACAGAAGTAGACAGGATGGTGAAGACGGTGTATGGCATGCTTGCCTTCATCGGCCGAAGAAGAATCTAATTTAACAATTAACTGGCACATTTTACACTCTGCATTAGATATTATGCCAAATTGAACAATTAACCAGAATATTAACCCCAGTGCATTATTAATGACATCCAATTTAACAATTAACTGGAACGTTTTACAGTCTGTATCAGATATGATGCCTAATTTAACACTTAACCAGAATATTATTCTCTGTGTATTATTGATGACATCCAATTTTACAATTAACTGGAACGTTTTACACTCTGTATTAGTTGTCTTGTCCAATTTAAAAAGTAATCAGAATATTTTATACTGTGTCTCAGGGATGACATCAAATTTAACAATTAACTGCAACGTTTTACACATTCTATTAGTTGTCATGTATAATTTAACAATTAACAAGAATATCATCACCTATGTATCAGGAATGACATTACACTTGACAATATATTAGAATTGTAAGCACTCTACACTCGTCATTATGTGTAATTTAGCCATTAACCAGAATATGACAACTTGTGTGTTCGGGATGATATCTAATTTAACAGTTAACTGGAACATTTTACACTTTATATTTGTTAATCATGCTTAATTTAACAGTTGACCACAATATTACACCCTGTGTATTCGGGATGGCGTCCAATCTAAAAATGAACTGGAATAATTCATTCTCTATATCAGTTAACTTTCCTCATTTCACAAATGACAAGGATTTTCACCCTCTGTCTTCGGGATGACAACGAATTTAACAATTAGCTGCGACGTTTTGCGCTCCAAATTAGTTATCATGCATTATTTAACACTGATCCAGAATAACACCCCATGTGTATTTGGGATGACATTGAATTTGACAACTAGCTGGAAGGTTTCACACTCCATTAGTTATCTTGGCCAATTTAACAATTAACCAGAATATTATATCCTGTGTATTAGTGATGGCATCTATTCTAACAAATAACTGGAATATCTTACACCCGATATGAGTTATAATGCCTAATTTAACAATTAATCCGAATATTATATCCTGTGTATTAGTTCTTTTCTTTTGGGCCTCCTTATCTCGGGAGACAATGGATACGCGCCTGGAGGTGGTCAGTGGTTCGTGAAGCAGCGCCTGGAGTGGCTATAAAGGCCAATTCTGGAGTGACAGGCTCTTCCACAGGTGCTGCAGAGAAATTTGTTTGTCGGGGCTGTTGCACAGTTGGCTCTCCCCTTGCGCCTCTGTCTTTTTTCCTGCCAACTACTAAGTCTCTTCGACTCGCCACAATTTAGCCCTGTCTTTATGGCTGCCCGCCAGCTCTGGCGAATGCTGGCAACTGACTCCCACGACTTGTGATCAATGTCACACGATTTCATGTCGCGTTTGCAGACGTCTTTATAGCGGAGACATGGACGGCCGGTGGGTCTGATACCAGTGGCGAGCTCGCTGTACAATGTGTCTTTGGGGATCCTGCCATCTTCCATGCGGCTCACATGGCCAAGCCATCTCAAGCGCCGCTGACTCAGTAGTGTGTATAAGCTGGGGGTGTTGGCCGCTTCAAGACTTCTGTGTTGGAGATATAGTCCTGCCACCTGATGCCAAGTATTCTCCGAAGGCAGCGAAGATGGAATGAATTGATACGTCGCTCTTGGCTGGCATACGTTGTCCAGGCCTCGCTGCCGTAGAGCAAGGTACTGAGGACACAGGCCTGATACACTCGGACTTTTGTGTTCTGTGTCAGTGCGCCATTTTCCCATACTCTCTTGGCCAGTCTGGACATAGCAGTGGAAGCCTTACCCATGCGCTTGTTGATTTCTGCATCTAGAGACAGGTTACTGGTGATCGTTGAGCCTAGGTAGGTGAACTCTTGAACCACTTCCAGAGCGTGGTCGCCAATATTGATGGATGGAGCATTTCTGACATCCTGCCCCATGATGTTCGTTTTCTTGAGGCTGATGGTTAGGCCAAATTCATTGCAGGCAGACGCAAACCTGTCGATGAGACTCTGCAGGCACTCTTCAGTGTGAGATGTTAAAGCAGCATCGTCAGCAAATAGGAGTTCTCTGATGAGGACTTTCCGTACTTTGGACTTCGCTCTTAGACGGGCAAGGTTGAACAACCTGCCCCCTGATCTTGTGTGGAGGAAAATTCCTTCTTCAGAGGATTTGAACGCATGTGAAAGCAGCAGGGAGAAGAAAATCCCAAAAAGTGTGGGTGCGAGAACACAGCCCTGTTTCACACCACTCAGGATAGGAAAGGGCTCTGATGAGGAACCATCATGTTGAATTGTGCCTTTCATATTGTCATGGAATGAGGTGATGATACTTAGTAGCTTTGGTGGACATCCGATCTTTTCTAGTAGTCCGAAGAGACCACGTCTGCTGACGAGGTCAAAGGCTTTGGTGAGATCAATGAAAGCAATGTAGAGGGGCATCTGTTGTTCATGGCATTTCTCCTGTATCTGACGAAGGGAGAACAGCATGTCAATGGTCGATCTCTCTGCACGAAAGCCACACTGTGCCTCAGGGTAGACGCGATTGTCCAGCTTCTGGAGCCGGTTCAGAGCGACTCGAGCAAAGACTTTCCCCACTATGCTGAGCAGGGAGATTCCACGGTAGTTGTTGCAGTCACCGCGGTCACCTTTGTTTTTATAGAGGGTGATGATGTTGGCAACGGGCATGTCCTGGGGTACTGCTCCCTCGTTCCAGCACAGGCATAGCAGTTCATGTAGTGCTGAGTGTATAGCAGGCTTGGCACTCTTGATTATTTCAGGGGCAATGCTGTCCTTCCCAGGGGCTTTTCCGCTGGCTAGGGAATCAATGGCATCACTGAGTTCCGATTTGGTTGGCTGTATGTCCAGCTCATCCATGACTGGTAGAGGCTGGGCTGCATTGAGGGCAGTCTCAGTGACAGCATTCTCCCTGGAGTACAGTTCTAGGTAGTGCTCAACCCAGCGGTCCATCTGTTTGCGTTTGTCAGTGATTATGTCCCCCGATTTAGATTTGAGGGGGGCGATCTTCTTGATGGTTGGCCCAAGAGCTCTCTTCATGCCATCATACATTCCTCTGATGTTTCCGGTGTCTGAGGCCAGCTGAATATGACTGCATAGGTGTTGCCAGTAGTCGTTTGCGCAACGCCTAGCTGTTCTTTGTGCAGTGCTGCGGATGTTAAATCGCTGGGGGCTTTCTTGTAGTTCAACAGTGCAATGCGCTGAGCGGCTCTGACAGGTTCCAGCTCTTCATTATGAGATTGAAACCAGTCTGCATTTCTATTCGCACTTTTGACGTAGGTGGTCAAAGCTGACTCATAGATGGTGTCTCTGATGTGGGCCCACTTGGTCTCAGCATCCCCTGTGGGAGTGTTTTGAAGGACTGTTACAAGTGAATTTAGAAATTTTTGTAACAGCTGTGGGTGAGAAATTCTGCTCGTGTTGATGCGCGGGTGGCCCTTCTGCTTGGAATGATGCAACTTTTTTGGTCTGAGTCTAACCTTGCTGCACACCAGGGAGTGGTCGGTGTGGCAGTCCGCACTGTGGAAGCTGCGTGTGATTTGAACACTGTTTAAGGCGGCTCGCCTTGTGACAATGAGGTCTAGCTGGTGCCAACGACGTGATCTTGCTTGCCTCCATGAAACCTGGTGACAGGGTTTAGTGTGAAAGAACGAGTTGGTGATGCAGAGGTTATGATAGGTACACAACTCAAGCAGTCTCTGCCCGTTCTCATTCATCCTTCCAACGCCATAGCGCCCAAGGCAGGAGGGCCATGAGTCATGGTCGGCCCCAACCCTGGCGTTAAAGTCCCCCAGCAGGAATAGGTGTTCGGTGTTGTGGATGCTGCTAATGATGTTATGGAGTTGTTCATAGAACTGGTCTTTAGCTTCAGGTGGGGAGCAGAGTGTTGGAGCATAGATGCTGAGTAGGTGTACTGGACCAGAGGTGGTGAGCAGTCGGATGGACAGTATGCGTTCCGAGCCATTTGAGGGAGGCTCTATCATGCTGAGCAAGGAGTTTCTGATGGCGAAGCCCACTCCATGCTGTCTTGGTTCTTCAGGATCCCTGCCCTGCCAGAAGAAGGTGTAGTCTTGCTCTGCGAGAGAGCCACTCGCGGGGAGGCGAGTCTCCTGAAGTGCTGCAATGTCCACATTGAATCTACTGAGCTCGTTGTTAATGATGGCGGTCTTCCGAGAATCGTTGATATGTGTAAGGTCTTCCGACAGGCCAGGACACATAGTTCTGACGTTCCAGCTTGCAAAGCGAAGGGCTGGTACCTTCTTTCCTTTTTTCATGTTGTTTGGTGCGGTGTATCATTCCACCGCTAGTGATAGCATCTCATCGAACAACCAACTGGAATATTTTACACTCTATATGAGTTATCATGCCTAATTTAACAATTGATCAGAATGTTATAGCCTGTGTATTAGTAATGGCATTTAATCTAACAAGTAACTGGAACAATTTATGGTCTATATTAGTTGTCTTGCTCATTTGAGAATTAACCAGATTATCTGCTGTGTAATGGTG
This sequence comes from Heterodontus francisci, assembly GCF_036365525.1. NCBI lineage: Eukaryota > Metazoa > Chordata > Chondrichthyes > Heterodontiformes > Heterodontidae > Heterodontus > Heterodontus francisci. The sequence goes on along the minus strand of NC_090391.1, from coordinate 82,625,230 downwards.
ACTGCATGTTGTTTAACAATTTGCTGGCATGTTTTACACTCTATATTAAAATGTCTATGTTGGAGGCTGTGGAGGGAGGATTTCCAGCGGAGATGAGGTCAGTGATAGTCCTGTGGATAGTAGCTTAATGTTCCGTGGTCGGGTCATGGTCCGGGGGAAATAGGAAGAAGTGTCTGGAAGTTGGCGCTGAGTCTCTGCAAGGTAGAGGTCGTTCCACTGGACAAGAACAGCTCCACCCTTATCTGCAGGTTTGGTGACAATGTCGGGGTGAGACCTGAGTGAACGGAGAGCAGCAAATTCAGAGCAGGGGCAGGTTAGAATGAGTGAGGGAGGCAGAGAAATTAAGATGGCCGATGTCTCGCTGACAGTTTTCAATGAAATATAAAGAGCAGGTAAGAGGCCAGAGGGAAGGGTCTAGGTAGAAGGAGCATGCTGAAGGCGGGTGAATGGATCTGCTCGGTGGGGGGGAGGATTCCTGGTCAAAGAACTGAGCACGGAGTACAAGGCAATGGAAGAAGAGCTCAATGTCAAGTGAAGCATGGAATTCATTGCGGTGGGGGTGTAAGGTGATTAAACTGAGTCCTTTGCTGAGTACTGAAAGTTCAGCGCCAGAGACGGGAAGGTCAGGGTATAGTGAATACATGGCAAGGGTTCAGATCAGAAGGAGTGGGGTCAGAGAGAAGTGAAAGGAAAGGAGGATCTGCAGGGACATTCGTCCCCATCAGCTGTTGTAACTTGCGTTCCTTAGCACATGAAAGGAAGATAAAGTTATTTTTGTTAAGGCATCGGATAAGACGAAGGATGAAATGAAACTGTGGAGTAAAACAGCTTTGAGATAAGGTGAGGCGGAGCTTCTGGAGCGAGAGGTCCACTGTGTCCATGTGATGGTGCACGGCACTGAGTGTGGATCTCAGGTTGCGGCAAGGACAGCTGTCCGAGGAATGTTGTATTTCCCAGAGATGCTGGTGGATTCAAAAAACGAAGGATGAAACCTCAGTTGGAATCCACGTGGATGAAGTCGGAGCCGGAGACAGGTACTGAGGAAGGAGGTGTGGCTGTGAAACATGTTTTGGCAGACACTTTATCAAAAGCAGGACGGAAATAGAAAGCAATGAAGGTGAACAAGGTAAAAGAGACAAACGAAAATCCCTTTGGAGAGAAGAGCAGAACTTCGTCAAGGTCGGCATTCCTGGAAGAGATGTGGCAGTGAATTAAACACTAAAATAAAAGCAAAATAAAGCAGATGCTGGAAATCTGAAATAATAACATGAAATGCTGCAAATACTCAGCAGGTCTGGCAGCATCTGTGGAGAGAAATGAAGAGTTTACGTTTCAGGTCAGTGACCCTTCTTCAGAACTGGCAGATATTAGAAATGTAAAAGGTTTCAAGCAAGTAAAGAGGGGGTAGGGCAAGAGATAACAAAGGAGAAGGTGTTGATAGGACAGGGTCAGAGAATAACAGACGATATTGTCATGGAACAAAGGCAAACGCTATGTTAACGAAAGACAAAGCATGAGGACAGAGAGGGTGAGAATTGACTGCAAAGCAGAAAGTACTAAAAGCACTAACATTAAAAAAAATAAAAAGTAGGTAAGCACAGGAAAGAAACTGAAAAATCTAAAATAAATAACCAAATAAAGAAGGAAAAAAGAAATATAAGAAAACATATCTAAACACAAAAAGTGTGGTGGGGGGGCTGGGTGGTGGTCATGCTCTGAAATGATTCAACTCAATGTTCAGTCCCGCAGGCTGTTGTGTGCTTAATCGCTAAATGAGATGTTGTTCCATGAGCTTGTGTTGATGTTCGCTGGAACACTGCAGCCATCTGAGGACAGAGATGTGAGCATGAAAGCAGGGGGTGGTGTGTTGAAATGGCCAGAAACCGGCAGCTCGGCATCATGCTTACGGACCGAGCGGAGGTGATCACCATGTCGAGCTGGTAGTGTGAATATGGGTCAACCAGCCTAGGATGTTGATTGGCATGCCGAGCTGGTACAGTGTGAATATGGGTCAACCAGCCCCGGATACTGATCACCATGCCGAGCTGGTACAGTGTGAATATGGGTCAACCAGCCCCGGATACTGATCACCATGCCGAGCTGGTACAGTGTGAATATGGGTCAACCAGCCCCGGATTCTGATCACCATGATCAACTGGTACAGTGTGAATATGGGTCAACCAGCCCCGGATACTGATCACTATGCCGAGCTGGTACACTGTGAATATGGGTCAAACAGCCCCGGATACTGAACAACATGCCGAGCTGGTATAGTGTGAACATGGGTCAACCAGCCCAGGATACCGATCGCCATGCTGAGCTGGTACAGTCCGAATATGGGTCAACCAACCCAGTTTATATATTGCCATGCTGAGCTGGTACAGTGTGAATACTGGTTAACCAGCCGAGCGCACTGATCACCATGCCGAGCTGGTACAGTGTGAATATAGGTCAACAATCCCAGGATACTGATCGCCATGCCGAACTGCTACAGTGAGAACATGGGTCTCCCAGCCCAGGACACGAATCACCATGCCGAGCTGGTACAGTGTGTATATGGGACACCCAGCCCAGGATACTGATTTCCATGTCCAGCCAGTTCAGTCCGAAATAGGTCAACCAACCCATTTTACAGATCACCATGCCGAGCTGGTACAGTGTGCATATGGGTCAACCAGCCCAGGATACTGATCGCCATGCCGAGCTGGTATAGTGCGAATAAGCATCAATCAGCCCAACACATAGCATTGATTTATGAGCAAAGTTACCTCACCTCCTTTCCCTTTTTGCCTTTTTTATCCAGAATATCAGATGCATTGAGTTTCGTGTTCCCAGTCTTGGTCATTCTGCAACCTTGTCTCTGTAGTTGCTATCAAATCATATTCATTTATTTCTATTTGTGCGGTCAAATCAGCTATCTTGTTATAAATGCTGCGTCCATTCAGATAAATAACTTATCTTAGACTTTTTACCATTGTTACTCATTTTGGTTCTAATTTCTGCTGCAGTATTCTGCTTATATTTTCTGCCCCTTCCTGTCACACTTTGATTACTGTTCGCCTCTTCACTACCCTGCATCTCTGATCTCGCGTTTCCTTTTGATTTTTTATAAACTTCCCTTCAATTGTACCCTCCCCCCTCTAATTAGTTCAAAGTCCTATCTACAACCCTAGTTATACCATTCGGCAGGTCACTGGTCCCAGCTTGGTTCAAATGAGCGTCGTCCCAAAGGAACACCTCTCTCCTTCCTCAGTACTGATGCCAGTGCCCCATGAATCGGAATCCATTTCTCCCACACCAATCTTTGAGCCACGCATTTACCTCCCTAATCTTATTTACCCTACGCCAATTTGCACGTTGCTGAGGTCGCAATGCCGAGATTATTACCTTTGTGGTTCTGCTTTTTAATTTAGCCCCGAGCTGCTATTGTCCCTCAGCAGAACCTCTTTCCAAGTCCTACCTATGTCATTGGTACCTACGTGGACCACGACAACTGGAACCTTCCACTCCCACTTCAAGTTCCTCTCTTGCCCAGAAGAGATCTCGTTAACTTTGGCACCAGGTAGGCAACACAGCCTTCCGGACTCCCTGTCTTTGCTGCAAAGAACAGTATCTATTCCCCAAACTATGCGATTCTCTATTGCTATTACATTTCTTTTCTGCCCTCACTTGAATGGCACTCTGACCCACGGTGCTGCGTCAGGGTTGAGGGAATTAAGTGTTGCAGATCACAGGGACATAGATCAGAGAGAGTAAAGGGGACAGGTTTCATTTAATCACACCTGCTTCCATATTAACATAAAAATTAACTCTTTTACTCTCTCCAAGCCTCATTTTCCCTGGTTCTGTATTTGTTAAAAGTAGTTAATCTCTATCATTAAATATTTAACGTCTTACATCGGTAGTGGGCAAATTATTGGAGAGGATTCCGAGAGACAGGATTTATGATTATTTGGAAATGCATAGTTAGATTAGTGACAGTCAGCATGGCTTTGTGAGGGGCAGGTCATTGCTCACAAGCCTTTTTGAATTCTTTGAAGATGTGACAAAACACGTTGATGAAGGAAGAGCAGTGGATGTGGTGTATAAGGATTTTAGTAAGGCGTTTGATAAGGCTCCCCATGGTAGGCTCATTCAGAAAGTAAGGAGGCATGGGATTCGGGGAAAGTTGGCTGTCTGGATACAGAATTGGCTGGCCCATAGAAGACAGAGGGGGTAGAAGATGGAAAGTATTCAGCCTGGAGCTCGGTGACCAGTGGTGTTCCGCAGGGATTTGCTCTGGGACCTCTGCTCTTTGTGATTTTTATAAATGACTTGGATGAGGAAGTGGAAGGCTGGGTTAGCAAGTTTGCCGATGATACGAAGATTACTGGAGTTTTGGATAGTGTAAAAGGCTGTTGTAGGTTGCAACGGGACATTCACCAGGATGCAGAGTTGGGCTGAGAAGTGCAGATGGAGTTCAACCTGAAAAAGTGTGAAGTGATTCATTTTGGAAGGTCGAATTTGAATGCAGAATACAGGCTAAAAGACAGGATTCTTGGTAGTGTGGAGGAACAGAGGGATCTTAGAGTCCATGTCCATAGATCAGTCAACGTTGCCACCCAAGTTGATAGGGTTGTTAAGAAAGAGTATGGTGTGTTGACTTTCATTAACAGGGGGATTGAGTTTAAGAGCTGCGAGGTTATGCTGCAGCTCTATAAAGCCCTTGTTAGACCACACTTGGAATAGTGTGTTCAGTTCTGGTCGCCTCATTGTAGGAAGGATGTGGAAGCTTTAGACAGGGTGCAGAGGAGATTTAGCAGGATGCTGCCTGGACTGGAGGGCATGTTTAACGAAGAAAGGTTGAGCGAGCTAGGGTTTTTCTCATTGGAGCGAAGAAGGATGAGAGGTGACTTGATAGAGTGTTACAAGATGATGAGAGGCATAGATAGAGTGGATAGCCAGAGACTTATTTCCAGGGCGGAAATGGCAATCACCAGGGGGCATAATTTTAAGGTGATTGGAGGAAGGTTTCGGGGAGATTTCAGAGGTAGGTTCCTTACACAGAGAATGATGGGTGCGTGGAATGCATAGCCAGCGGTGGTAGTAGAATCAGATACGTTAGGGGCATTTAAGCGACTCTTAGATAGGTGCATGGATGATCGTAGTATGAAGGGTATGTAGGCAGTTTGATCATGGAGTAGGTTAAAGGTTCGGCACAACATCGTGGGCCGAAGGGCCTGTACCGTGCTGTACTGTTCTATGTTCTATGTTCAATGTTCTATTTCTGAAGAAATCGCATGAACATGCAAACCTAGTTCTCTGTCTCTCTCCACAGATGATACCTGACCTGTGAAGTGTTTCCAGCATTATATGTTTTCAATTCTAATAATGTCGCTCTCTGCTGGTGGATACGGGTGTTTCGGTAAGCCTCCCAATCAGAAAACTCACAATCTGCTGGAGAGTAGTGTACGGTGTAGTCTTCCCCTGACTGAGCAACAATTGCACTCCAGTGATGACTAACTGAAATATTAATCATTAAAGTGCAAAAACACATTAATTACTGATCAGATTCTCTGACTGACCCGCCATACGCTAGGGGAGTGTCGCACAGTAAAACCACATTGTATTGTATCTCGGAATTGGTGCATATTTAGCACTTGAACCATAATATAGGAATTAATATTGACAAAGGCACACATTCCAATTAAAACAGGAAATAAATGTTTTTTAATTTTATGTTATTTCCATTGCACATCAACACTTACACTATAAACTGTAGTAATTTGTCCACATCGAGTATATAGCGGTGCAGGAAGCAGTTACAATAAAGGCAGATAAAAGAGACAGACCATTTATTTGTGGCCTGACGTATTCTAAACCTTCTTTAATAAGATATGAATATAAGAAGCGGTTACAGAACGAACTTCGTATAAACTCTTTTTGAATAAGCAATGATTTTAATCTCTGTGGCAATGTTGGTAATTACATGCGGAGTAATATATCTCATTATTTGCACAGACAGAGAAATGATCCGAAATCAATTCTCTTTTGTATCTTAATTAAACGGAACACACACACTTTCAGACAAAATGTGGAGAAAAGCCAAATCTAGTTATTTCAACACCAAGTAATCTGGTGATTGATGAAGATAAAGTGATGTTTAAATCGTGAAGTGAAGCACATTCAGCATGTTCACACTGTTGGAATAGTTCATGCCATTCTCTCAGAATATTTACACGGAATATTTTCCACCAGTCTGTGGTCCACCTTCAGACATCATTTGTAGGATTTGAGGCTGACTTTTAACTGAAAGGACAGCAGACACGACTTGAGAGGGTTACAACAATGCAAACCATCAAACAAACACATCAAATACAGTATATGATCTCCTAGGAATATTCCTGTTTCTATAAGACTCCTATTTCAAGATTAAGTGCACAGAATGTTCTCTCTGATACTTTAGAATCACTGACTGTTGAAAACACCACTGATTATCACATTACTATCAGAACCAGCCGGGACTGTACACATGGAACAAGTCATACAGCATTGCTCTTACTGGGTTGATGTCGACATAAAATGTTTAACCAGACAGTCACTGCCCATCGTTGGTGGAATGTCTGCTATTGTGTACCTATCACAGTGAACATCCTCATTGTCTTCAAGATTGGAGGGAACCAGTAAAGCTGGTTCAGTGCGGGTCTGAGAGCTGTATACTGTGGAGAGAAAGATGATAGATAAATGATTGGACTAAAAGCGAGTTCAGTGCAGGTCTGACAGCTGTATACTGTGGGGAGCAAGATTATGTATTAATGATGGAACTGAAATCGAGTTCAGTTCGGGTCATCTATATAAGTGTCAATGAGGTGATGGGGACTGGAATTTGAATGTTTTTCAGCTCCATTCACCGTGTTGTTATTTTGCCGCTGGATGATAGCAGATGAAGTGGATCTTCTGAGCCTGAATCAGGGTGTTCAGATTGAGCACTTGAAGGATTTCCAGTGGGAGTATTAATAAGAGAGATATTACAAAAGGAATAACATCAGGAAGTATTTTTTAAATTAAGTCAAGCATTAATTAGATTAATTTCCTTTCATCACAACATGAATTTAAATCAACCAGCGGTCTATGAAAACACCGATTGGAATGAAAGTCAAAGTAGTGACAGAGAGCTGGTGACTGTGGGAGTTTAACTCACCGAGAGTGGAGAGATCACCGCTGGCAATTGTCAGTGTGAATAGATCATCAGGACCACTGTCCAGCAACAAGTGACCATCCTGAGTGTCAATGGCTCCAGTCTGAACATCATCATAATCACCCGGAAGCAGACCTGAGAGGAAATAATGATTTTCACAAAAATCACATGGTAAAACTGAATATTTAGAATGATATCATTAGACGTCAATCTACCCGGGCCTGCCAGGTTTGACTGTGATGTTCAGCTGTAGTGAGATTAGAGGCGGGAGAATGGGAGGACCATGTCGTGTCACGGTAGTTGAGTCTCCATAGGCCCATGCTATTCTAAACGCAGCCAGCAATCGATTGAAAGACAGGAGCACTGTAGGACATTTGATGGGAGGACTGACAACTGGTGTGTTTGTTAGATGGCAGCACTCAGAGCAAGGGTGGCGCTCAGATTTTCTCATGCCACCCTGGATGTGATCCTCCAGGCTGCAAGGTCAAGGAGGGAAGTGCTTTTCCCATTGGGACGGCTGAAGGAGGCCGGCTAGGCAGGCAGAGAGGGCCTGGCAGGAGATTGATGTGGAGGTGAGCAGACGTGAGGTGGTCCCATGTAAGAGGCTTCAGTGCAGGAACAGGATCAATGCCCGGATGTAGTATGGCAAGGTGAGTGCAGTGCCTAACGTTAAGCTCACAGTCTTAAATGTCACAAAAGATGAAAATGTAATTGCAGGATGGGTGCCCCCACTCATTGGTTCAGATCCTCCTCCATCATAGTGCACAGCTCAGTGACCGCCTCCCTGGAGAGGCACAATCTTCAGTGACACTGCTGCTCTGTCATTTGCAGGAATCAGAGCCTCTGATGGTAAACCCTCTCTGGTGGGTAGCATCTTCATCACTCAAGAAGCTGCTTGCGTGCGACTGTGCGCCCTGTTCATTCACACTCTCTTCCAGCCTCATGATTCTTGTTACTCTCAAAGAGACCTCAAAACAGGAGTGGCTGACACCAATTGTAAATTGCTGCACTCACTGCTCAAGGTCTCCATTCTTTTTACTTTGTATAACTATGTTGCCATTCGGAGTGGATGCTCATCCTGAATACTTCTGTTGTGATCGCCAAGATTGGTCAGCCTCCAGATTGCCAATATCGCGAGTCAGTATCGCTCTCCAGTACCACTTTGCTTTTCACAGCCAAAACTGACCTTCCCCTTGCTTACAGATGGTGAATCTGTGAAAACTGTTGTTTATGTTGCTATGCAGCACTGAAACAGGCCTTTCTGCCGATCAACCTGCAAGTCTTTTGGCTGTGGGTAGAAACCGGAGTACCCGGAGGAAATCCACGCAGACACAGGGAGAACTAGCAAACTCCACACTGGCAGTACCCAGAATTGAACCCGGATTGCTGGAGCTGTGAGGGTGCGGGGCTAACCACTGCGCCACCGTGCCGTCCTTTTGACCCACCTTCACTAAATTGTGAATAGCTTGGTAAATTGCCATGCATTTCCTGTTTAAGAGGCTCAGTGACCTGCCCAGAGCCTTAAAGTGCAGCCTCCACCCACCAGCTCTGCCGACTCCGGGAACATCACCTAACAGTGTAAAGACGTCGAGCTTCCTTTGCACCGCTATCCAGCAGCATTTTCCCTTGCAGTCTGTGGTCACTGTGTGAGAAAATTCTGGCCTCCGTTTTAAAGTCACATGTATCCCATTGAATCACCAATCCAACATGCACACAAATTTCTCATTTCACCGCCCAGACAACAGTGTCAGAAAACATCATGAACTGAAAGTTTCATTCCATTATACGACTGGGTTAAATCCGCATGATTTTGAGAAATCCAAATTATTTCTCAATTTTTAAAACTAAAATCAGTCAGCAAATCTCCATATCTTCAGCATCATCATTTTACAGCGAGTAAGTTCTGATATATTTCATTGTTAATTTTAGATAGCAGACTGCGTGATGGATTAAAAAACGTGATGGCAACAAGTAAAACCGCACCCACCCTGAATACTGGAGGAGTTCCCTTCAGGATTTTCTGATCCAGGATCCGTGTCATCCAAACTGTGACTGGTGTAATATTCAATCTGATTGAGGGACTCAATGGAATCAGTAGCTGTTAAACACAAACATGGATGGTTATTGCAGAGATTAATTGTGACGTTTGAGTAAATAACATAATACTGTCATTATCTGGAGACAATGTCCTGGGCTTTGTATCTGACACGATTGTGGAACATTCATCACAGGGAATGCAGTGGTTCAAGAGCAACTGGGGATGGACCATAAATGTTGGCTCATCCAGCGAGCAGTTAAAACAATACACAGTACAGCTGGTGGGTTAGATTTCAGACATCAGAGCAGAGACAATAGTGTAATACATAGTCGCTCAGCACAGTTTCTACATTTGGAACCTGTCCACCCTGCCCCATCTCTTTCCCTTTCAGTGTCTCAAACGGCCGGTGGTGGCTCCAAAACCGAACCCCACCCCAGATAATGGGGCAGGAAAGAGTGCAAGGAGGCTAATAAAGGATTTGTTCTTCGAGTCATAGTGTCATAAAGCACAGAAATAGGCCCTTTGGCCCACCGCGTCCATGCCGACCATAATGCCTATCTATACTAATCCCAGCTGTTTGCATTAATTCCATACCCCTTTATGCCTTGCTCATTCAAGTGCCTGTCCAGATGCCTCTTAAATTTTGCTACTGTTACACCCTCCACCACCTCCACAGACAGTTCATTCCAGATACCCACTATTCTTTGAGTGAAAAATTTACCCATTTTATCTCCTTTAAACCTCCTCCCTCTCACCTTAAATCGATGCCCTCAAGTTTTTGTCACCCTTAACATGGGAAACAGACTCTGGCTATCTGCCTTATCCATGCCTCTCATAATTTTATATACCTCTGTCATGCCCCGTCTCAGCCTCCTTCGCTCCAGGGAAAGCAGACCCAACCTATCCAATCTCTCTTGATACCTCAAGCCCTCCAAACCAGGTAACATCCTTCTGAATCTTTTCTGCACCCTCTAGAGCTTAATCACATCTTTCCTGCCGTGCAGCGAACAGAACTGCACACAGTACAAACCAATGACATGTACAACTGTAAAATTACGTCCCAACTCTTGTACTCAATACCTCGGTTAATGTAGGCAAGCATGCCATACGCCTTCTTCACCAGCCTGCCTACCAGTGTTGCCACTTTCAGGGAACTATGTACTTGCACACCAAGGTCTCTCTGCTCAGCAACACTCTCCAGGGCACTGCCATGACCTATATATGGCCTGCCCAGGTTTAACTTCCCAAAATGCATCTTTTTGCAATTGTCTGCATTAATTTCCATTTGCCAATCTTTTCCTTGCCCACTTCTCCAGTTGATCTATATCCTGCTGTAACCTTAGACAACCTTCTTCACTGTCCACTATACCACCAATTTTTGTGTCATCTGCAAACTTACTAATCTTCCCCCAGACATTCTCATCCAAGTCATGAATATATATAACGAACAACAGAGGGTCCAGCACCGATCCTTCCGGCACACCCCTGGTCACCAGCCTCCAATCTGATATACAAATCACTGCCACTACCCTCTGCCTCCAATCACCAAGTCAATTTTGTATACAATTGGCTACTTCACCCTGGACCACATGTGTTTGAACCTTCCCGATCAACCTACCATGCAGGACCTTGTCAAAGGCCCTGCTAAAGTCCATGCAGACAACGTCCATCGCCCTGCCCTCGTCAATCTCTTGGTCACCTCCTCAAAAACCTCAATCAAATTCGTGAGACATGATTTCCCACGCACAAAGCCATTCTGACTGGCCCGAATGAGACCATGCCTTTCCAGATGCATATAAATCCTGTCTCTCAGAATCCCTTCCAATAACTTTCCATCCACTGATGTAAGGCTCACCAGCCTGCAGTGCGCTGGCTTATTCCTGCTTCCATTCTTAAATGAACGCACAACATTAGCTATGCTCCAGCCTTCTGGTACCTCACCTGCGGCTAACGATGATGCTAAAATTTCTGCCAGGGCCCCAGCAACATTCTGCCTTGCTTCCTATAGCATCCGAGGATACACCTGGTCAGACCCTGGAGATTTAACCACCTTAATACGCTTGGAAACCTCCAAAACCTCCTCCTTTGTAATGTTGATGCGCTTCAGGATATCAGTGTTTCCTCTCTTGAACTCACTACCTTCCATGACCTTCTTCACGGTAAACACAGACGAAACGTATTCATTTAAGACTTTGTCCATTTCCCGTAGCTCCATACATCAATTGCCACATTGATCCTTAAGGGGACCTACTCTCTCCCGAGTTACCATTTTATTCTTAATATACTTGTAGAATATTTTACGATTCTCCTTTATCTAATCAGCCAGGGAAATCATCTTTGTGTGTTTTGTTGTAACCTGAGTAATTTATATCAATGGTCAAATCGCCCTCCAAATATATCTCAGGACAGAACTTATATAGATTTGGCAGTGTTGCTGCCCCAGTATCAAGGTGCAGAATTTGCAGATTTCATGTTAAACTTCAGAATACAAATTGTTCGAATAAGTATTTTCTAGAAACCACCAAGTTCAGGTCAGGAGTTCCTGATGAGAACGTGTTTCTGACCCAGAAATCCAGTCACCTAGAGAAATAAAATCTGAGTCAATGTGACTGTCTCCTCCTGAGAGCAGTGACTATTTATGGTCTAGTTTAAATGGAATAAAAACTTTGCATACGAATATATTGTGGGATTGGTGGATGGTATTGTGCACTGGAACTCCTGTCTCCTCATCTCCAAAGAAACTGAATCCTGGTCAGGTACCAGAATCCACTTGAGTGAAATGTAATAACTGAGGCCCACAGGAATGCTCTAGGCCTGGGTCATGGTCTGGACTACTTCAAAAGAGAAATTGCTGCCCAAATTACAAACAAACAGAAATCACGTTATTTAAGCAGTAACGACGAGTGGGAATCTTCCCAAACCCATTGCTCATCTTAGTTTACATAAAGATATAGGCAGACTCGCACGCTCATAGGACTGCTACACATGGGGATAGTGAGGGGATTTCTGACAGTGTCCAGTCAGTAAACTGACCATTAAAATGCGATGTTTAAGTGGAAGTGACATTTGTCTCATGAAAATTCGGTATGAAATGAAAAGCACAGACCTGAACGCTGGACCTGATAGGAATCCTTGACAGGCGGAACATTCCCAATCTCTTCATAAATTGCTTGGTACAAACCAGCCGGTGAACCCTTGACGCTAGTGACAGAACCTGTCAGATGGAGGGTCGGGAGGTTAAATTTTAGTTGCAACCCAAAAGCGTTAAACAGTAAATTATCTGCAAACACATCCAAATCGCAGAGATAGTGACAGTAAAGAGACAAAGCCAGGTATTGTGAATGTGGAGTAGTTTTGTTGTGTGTACTTTTGTTTGTGTCTATTTGTCTATTTTTCTACATACTCAGATGTTCACCTGCAGCAGACTGGGGACAAATATTTTCACCAAGAAAAAGTTCAATCAAGTTTGTTAGAAACGATCTCCCTCTGACAAAGCCATGCTGACTATCCCTGATTAATGCCTGCCTCTCCATGTAGAGATTAATCCTGTTCCTCCGGATTTTTTCCAATAGTTTCCCTACTGCTGATGTTAGATTCACTGGCCTGCAATTACCTGGTATATCCCTCCTACCCCTCTTGAATAATGGTACCACATTCACTGCCCTTCAGTCCTCTGGTACATCTCCTGTGACCAGATAGGATTTGAAAATGTGTGCCAAGTCCCCTGTTATCTCATCCCTTGTCTCACATAGCTGCCTGGTTCACATCTCATCTGGGTCTGGGGATTTATCCAGTTTGAGCCCACTAAAATAGCTAATACTTCCTACCTTTCAATGCTAATTTGTTCAAGGACATCAGAATCCCCCTCCCTGATCTTCTCACCGACATCGCCCCTCTCCATGGTGAACACAGATGAAAAGTAATCATTTAAAACCTAATCTACGTCCTCTGACTCCACACACAGATCGCCACTTTGGTCCTTAATCGGCCCTACTCCTCCTATTTCCGTTAATATACTTAAAACGCGCCTTGAGTTGTCCTTTATCTTGCTTGGTAGTGTTTTGCATGTCCCCTCTTCGCACTCCTAATTCACTTTTTAAGTATCCCCTTGACTTTCTATACTCCTCTAGGGCCTCCACCGTTTTCAGCGCTCTGAATCTGCCATAAGCCTCCTTTTTGTTCCTTATCCAAACCTCTATATCCCTTGACATCCACTATATACCTGGACTTGTTGGTCCGACCCTTCAACTTTACGGGAACATGTTGGCCCTGAACTCTCACTACTTCCTTTTTGAAGGTAATAGACAATGGGATCCAGGGCAATTTGGTAAAGTGGATCCAAAATTGTCTTAGTGGCAGGAGGCAGAGGGTGATGGTCGAAGGTTGCTATTGCGAGTGGAAGCCAGTGACCAGTGGTGTACTACTGGAATCGATGCTGGGACCCTTGCTATTGCATTGTATCTCAATGATTTAGATGTAAATATAGGAGGTATGATCAGTAAGTTCGCAGATAACACGAAAATTGGTGGTGTCATAAACAGTGAGGAGGAACGCCTTATATTTCAGGCCGAATAGATGGGCTGGTAAGATGGGTGGGGTAGTAGCATATAGAATTTAATCCTGTGTACTGTAAGATGATACATTTTGGGAGGGCGTACAAGGCAAGGGAATATACAATGGATGGTAGGACCCGAGGGAGTTCAGAGTGTCTGAGGGACCTTGGTGGACTTGTTGTTAAATCACTGAAGGCACAGGGAGATAAGGTGGTTCGGAAGGACATATGGGATACTTGCCTTTATTAGCCGAGGCACAGCATATATGAGCAGGAAGGTTATGATGGAGCTGTATAAAACGCTAGTTAGGCCACAGCTGGAGTACTGTTTACAGTTCCGGGCAACACACTATAGGAAGGATGTGATTGCACGGGGGAGGGTGCAGAGAAGATTCACCAGGATGTTGTAGGGGCTGGATTATTTCAGCTTTGTAGAGAGGCTGGATAGGCTAGGGTTGTTTTCTTCAGAGCAGAAAAGGCTGAGGGGGGCCTGACTGAGGTATACAAAATTATGAAGGGCATTGATAGGATAGATAGGAAGAAACGTCTTCCCTTAGCGGAGGGTTCAGTTACCGGGGGGCATGGATTTAACATTAGGGGCAGGAAGTTTAGAGGGGATTTGAGGAAAAAAATATGCACCCAGAGGATGGTTGGAGTCTGGCACACACTGCCTGAACAGATGGCAGAGGCAGGAACCCTCACAACATTTAAGGTGTTTAGATGAGCACGCAAAACATCATAGCATACAAGGCTAAGAGCCAAGTGCTGGAAAATGAGATTAGAATAGATATGTGCATGATGGCCGGCACAGACACCATGGGCTGGAGGGCCTGTTTATGTGCTGTATAACTCCATTACTCGATGACTCTATGACCTGATCTCGTGCTTTTTATCATTTGTAAACTACTGCTAGTCTAGTGAGGTTACAAAGCTTGATCTTATCCCCTTTAGGACTGTCTTGTTTCAGAGCCTGTTCTGGTTGGGGCCTTGGCAGAGATACCAGGCCTATGCTGTCCTAGCTGCAGAATCTTTCTTAATAAGAGAGAGAGAGAGTGCTATTTCTAGAAAAATAATTCTATAATATTACTAATCATCTTGAAAAAACATGAATAGGATGGGAATAGAGGAATATGGTCCTCGTAAGCGCAGAAGGTTGTAATTTAGACAGGCATCAAGATAGGCGCAGGCTTGGAGGGCTGAATGACCTGTTCCGGTGCTTTACTGTTCTTTGTTCTTTGTTGTTCTGAAAGTGTTTTTTATTAAGAGGCCCATTACTTATAATAAATCAGGAGTGAGTGGGGTGGGTGAAATATGACTGGAAGCGTTGTTTTGGATGCAGAAGATCGTATACAAGTATCATCTGTCAAAATAACAGACAGACCCGGTTAGACAGCTCGTGATTGGATGCCCAGAGCCAGAATCTGAAGGGCTGGAATTGCTGCCCAATGGATGAAGGAAGATTAACAGTCAAATAAATAGCTTGAATGCACAGCCCGAGAATTTTAGTTAAACTTCCTGATCCATTGTTACAAGAACTAAATTCTTCCAAAGTTTCATGTATTATGTGCTCTACTCGTCAGTGAGTGTGGACACTTCAAATCACTCTCCATTTTAAATGTCACATTTTACTAATTCCGCAGCACATTGAATGGAGAAAGTCAGCAAAAAATAGAAAGAAATACAATGTATTTCCAAGAAGGCCACTTGACAGTCCACAGAAAGCTGCAATGGACATAGAGTTTTGCAAGTATATGACACAATATCTGGGATCTTTTGTTGGATCCACGGTAAGATATAAGCCTCACCTCTTCTGATTGACGTTTTCTGTATAATCACCATCAGTGAGATCAACACACAGATTAGTAGAACTCCGAAGAAGACCGCAACTAGGATGGAAGTAGTTTTATATCCCTGTTCTTAATGACAACAATGCAGAAAGGTTTAACACAGACACAGTCTGGCTTGCATGATACAGTATTTACAGTACGTATTTAATAATTATATCCATTGCGTACGGGCAATGAGTCGGGCTGAAGATTCCCCAGTATGTGTGTTGTACATTGCACCAGAGGAAAGTGTGAGCCAACCTAAATTACAGAGACAATGTCCCAATTTTTCTGATGAGTACAGGCCAGTTCAGGTACAGCCAGAGACTGGGATTAGCGGAATTTCAAACATACCATTTGAAATATGCGGTGAGGAAAACAAATGTTCCCGTCAGTGAGAACGTGCTCATAGTATCTTCAGACAGTGACAACAATAGTAATTCAACGAATGCAAACCCTAACACTAGCTGGAATAATGGTAAGTACCTGTAGATGTGGATGGGAAAGCAATTGGAGGCACATCGAGCCCTGTGGAATATATTGTACAAAAAGTTCAGGAAGATGAAATTTCAGCACTTTCCATTTGAACGATAAATACTTTTCTTAATTTCCCGAATTAATGAGTCAATTTAGCCTTACAAGGAACCCTAACCCCACTCTCCAAACCCTGCCACCCTCACCAGAACAAATCACACTGGCATCTTCCTTATGATCACAGTCAGATTGAGCCGGTGATGAGGAAGGACAGGCGGCCAGAGAAGATTCGCTTCCAGTGCACTTCACCTCATCCAGCCAGATAACACCGTCACCCTGGGAAAAGGTAGCCCCTCCTGGGGCCAATAGAGCGTGACCACAATACAGCTGTCTGCAGACAACATTGGCATCGGCCATGTTCCAGGAGTCATCACACACCGTGCCCCAGCTGTTATTGCACAATATCTCCACTCTCCCGGAGCAGTTGGTGTTACCTCCAAACAGGCGCAACCATTGTCCCGAATCTGTCAAAGAGAATCAATTATTATTATTGATGTAGTATAAGACAGGAGTACAAGTCAGATAGTTGGTATAATAAAGAGGAAGTAGCACCTGGTGAAAGCACACGTTTACAACCATATTCTCGAATGCAGTCCTTTGATCTGTGGGGCTGCTCCTTAGTTACTTTTGCTTCTGTTGAGAAGTGAAACATGCTGACTGTATCACACACCAATGTTTTAAATGACACTGACACATTGAGAGGTTTGTTATGTTACCTGAACAAACAACACCAGCATCCTCCCTGTGTTCACAGTTATGTTTACCCCACGGTTTTGTTTGACAGTGCCAAAGGAACGATTCGTGTGAAATACACTCGATTCGATCGAGCCAAATGGGTCCGGATCCTGCTCCGAATGACTGAGCGGAATAATCGATAGAACTGAGGGGACCGCAATCTAACTGTTTACAGATCACTTCTGCATCAGCTCTATCAAGTGTATCCGAGCACACTGTTCCCCAGGTGCCATTGTAAAACACTTCCACTCTCCCCTCACAGCGATGCTTCCCATTCACCAGCCGCAGATCTTTGTGCTCTGTCAATGACACAAGAAATATCCAGATAGTTAGATTGATAACTCGTTGTGTGTTTACACTGCACAACTCAACACATGCTGCACCGGTTGTGTTCACTGATTGCTGGTGCGTATTTCAGAAAAGTGACAGAAATACACCGACAGCCCATAATGTAATAAAGAATAATCAACATAGATTTCGCAACAGAAGGACAAACAACGTTATTGAATGCTTTGAAGTAATTACAGAAAGATAATGGTGATAATTCAGTCGACGCAATATGCATGTTCTTTTTTTTTCCAAAAGGCCTCTGACAAGGTAGCATATAGTAGGATCATGACTGGGGACAGAGCATGTGGAGTCAAGAGATCAGTGGAAGAATGGTAGAAAACTAGCTGCAAAGCACACTGTCATTGTTAAAGCTGGTAACCCAGAATGGTGGAAGGTGGGAAGTGGTGTCACACAGGGCTGGAATTATTGCTGCTTAATATTTACATGAACGATTTGGATTTAGACAAGGGAGACATCATTTCAAAATTTAAGATTACAGCAATTTGGGGATATAGTTAACACTAAGTAAGACAGAGACAAAATATGGGAATACGTTAATAAGCAGTTCGAATGGGCATACAATTGCCAAATGAGTTGAATACAGATAAGTCTAAGGTGGTCAGTGTTGATAGGGAGAATAAAGAGGCCACGTACTTCATGAAAAATAAGAGTGAAAATGATGTCGAGCAGCAAAGAGATCTCGGGATAAGAGACACTAATCACTAGTTAACTGACAGAGATCGAAGCTCGTGATCATAAATATAGGATAATCATGAATACATCTAATAAGAAATTCTGGAGATTTTTTTTATTTTTACCCAGGGAGTGGTTTGAATTTTGAATTCCGAACACATGCAATTGTTGAGGTGATTAGCACTGATGCCTTTCAGGTAAAGCTGTATTGGTACATGACGGAAAAAGAAGTAGGCGGATGTGCAAAGAGGGTTAGATGCAGTAATGTGGGGTGATACTCGTGGGCAACATAAACACCACATTGAGCAGTTATGCCGAATGGCCAGATTCTGTGCTGTCCATTGCATATCGTTCGATGTAATATCTTCCCTGTGAAGCCACGTGCACAACACTAAGGAAAATGGGTATATGGTATCACCCTTACCTGAACACATGATCCTCACATCTTCCTTATGAGAACAGTCGTGGTTACCCCACGATACTGAGGGACATTCCCAGAGAAATGATTCGTTACCGGAACACTTCAGTTCATCCAACCAAACTGGCCCTGAGCTTGGTCCACAAGATGTAGGAAGTGCCATGTCAAATGCCTTTCCACAACCCAGCTGTTTGCAAACCACGTCAGCTTCCGCCAGATCCCAGGAATTATCGCAAACTGAGCCCCATGTCCCATTGTAATAAATCTCCACTCGGCCAGTACATGGGCTTCCACCGTCAGACAGCCTTAACTGCACGTGGTCTGTTGGATAACAGTACATGAGGATTATACTTTCAATAGACATTCACCTCATCACTCAATACAACTCATTGTACCATCACCAGTTGAAAAAAAGAACTAGTTAAATGTGCCTTTGACAGATAAATAAAACTTTTCAACTGAATTGTTTACACTTACTTCTTACATTGATTGGACAGAACAGAAATGGTTCAGTTAACCTTCTACATCTGGCTTTGACAAGTTATGGTCTCCAGTTCCCCTTTTATGTTTTAAACATTATGTGCGTTGTTGCACAGGCAATCACTCACATGATTAACAGACAATTTATCCTCATGTACTATAACTGTATCTGTTCCTGGTCCATGTATGTTGCCCTTATTTGGTAACTTGGACGGACATTTACTGCAATCTCCTATTTCCTTTATTTTGAATAACAAGTGAATTGCATTTATCTAGCGCCGTTAATGTGATAAAACATCAAAAGGCGCGATACAGGAGTGATGTCAAAGAAATTTTAACATGGAACACCTAAGAATATATTTAAGTCGGATGACCAAGAGCTAAGTCAAAGAGTTAGTTTTTATGGGGCGTCTTAAAGCAGGAAAGAGTGGTTGCCAGGCAGAGAGATTTAAGGAATTAATTCTACAGCATATGACATCCGCAGCTAGAGACACGGCCGAAGATGCTGTGCTATTAAACTCAGGAATGCTCAGGAAGCCAGAACTAAGAGCTGTTAGACTGGAACCGATTGCAAAGACAGGAGCTGTGAGGTCAAGAAGGGATTTGAAATTAGGGATGAGAATTTTAAAATCGCGCATTGCTGAACAATGTAGGTCAGTCAGCACAGGGCAGATGGCTAAGTGGCACTTGGTCGAGACAGCAGATTTTGCAGAGGTTGTAACTAGGGAAGCCAGCCAGGAGTGCATGAGAATCATCGAGCTCAGAGGGAACAAAGAAATCGACAATACTAGATAAGGGCAAAGTAGGGTGATGTTATGGAGGTAAAAATAGTCAGTGTTAATCATGGTATGGATATGTGATAGAGAACTCACCTCGGGGTCAAATATAATACAAAGGTCACAAGCAGTCTGGCTGAGTAGCACACTGTTGGTATGGAAAGGAATGGAGTTTGTGGCAAGGGAAGAGATGCGATGGGGACTGATGGCTTGTATCTTTTCAATACTGAGTTGGAGGAATTTTCTGCTGATGCAGTACTGAAAGCCAGACTGGAATTCTGACAGTGTACAGGCTGTGGAGGGATCACGAGAGTTGGATGTGAGGTCGAGTTGGATACTGTGAGTTACATGTGGAAACTGAGGCTGTGTTTGTGGATGTCACTGAAAGGCAGCATGTAAATGAGAAATGAGTTGTCGAAGGATAGATCCTTTGGTGACACGATAGGTGACTTTGCAGGAGCGGGAAGTGAAGCCATTGCAGATAAATTTCTGACTATGACTGTATAGATAAGACTGGAACCAGCCGGGTGTTCATGGAAAGGGCTTGGAGAAGAATTTCATGATCACTCATATCAAAAGCTGTATGTAAGTCAGGAATGATCAGAAGGCACCGGTTACATTTGTTACAATCACTTAGGAGGTCATTTGTGACTTTGGTAAGAGTTGTTTTGGTCCTGTGATGTGGATAGAAATCTGATTTGAGAAATTGAAACATGCAACTCCATAAAAGATGAGCATGGATTTGGGTTGCGTCAACACATTCAAAGACTTTGGCGAGGTATGAACAGTTGGAGCCGGGGCAGTAATTTGCATGGACAGGTAGTCAATGTCTCCTTTTTGAGGGGAGGTGTGATGACTGCTGATTTGAAGGACATGGGGCTGAACATAAAGGGAGAGAAAGAGAGAGAGCGAGAGAGAGAGAGAATCGTTAATATTGTCAGCTAACATGTGGACCAGGAAGTGAATGTGTGTGTTCGGTAGTTTAGTAGAAATAAGGTGTAGGCAGCAATATGTGGATTTCATCAACAGGACAGGTACAGAGAGAGCCTGAAGGATTCTAGGAGAGAAACAAGAAATGCCAAATCAGGGTGATTGTATGGGGTGGGGGTGGGGAATTGATAAGAAGTTAGGCCTGGTGGGTTGGGGAAGAAAAGGAAGCAGTGGAAGGCGACTGAACAGACATTTTTGAACTTTGTAACAAAAATTCCACGAGCTCCTCGCACTTACTTTTGGATTTGAGGGTGGATGAGGCAGGGGAGTGGTTCAGGAGGAAGATTTGTGATGGAGAAGATATGCTTTGCGTTTTCTTAGCCTTCCTGGATGATCGTTGACTAACGCGTGTTATAATTAAGAACAGTAGGACCCGATGATGCTTTATGCAATTGGTCTATTCAGGATTATATTACCAGATAGTTCACCAGATGTCACCGTGCCTTTCTGTTTTTTTATTTAATTCTTTCAGGGGATCTGGGTGTCACTGGTAAGGCTAGAATTTGTTTAATCCACCCTATATATTGCTTTCACTTCATACTGGAGAATGTAACGTCCACAAGTACTACCCTTGAACATCAGCCTGACAATATGCAGTATCTTCGTGTAGAACTATGTTCTAGTGTTGTGTTGATTATAACATTATCATAAATCAATTTAATATTAATTGCATAAAAGAATCTCTTACTTTTGCAAGGATGGGAATCTGCCTTTGACAATGAAGATATTTGAGTAATTTGAGAAACGTAAACCGAATGTCTGAACAGAGAATATGCAGACCTCTCTGTCCAGACAGGCTGGTGCTATTATGTTCAATGAGCAAACAAAACTTGTGAGGCACATTAGCAATTGCTATTGTCTGTAAAAGATCAATGTACTAAACTACTAATTATAACAATATATGACTGTTGGACCGGACCAAAGAGCATAGAAAGCAGGATCTCTCTGCAAAATATTGGACAGGATCAGGAAATGCCTCTGGACAATTGAACTCCAGATATGTAGACCTTCTGTTTGAGCAGCAAACCAGTATTTAAACTGGCGTGGACAAAAATGATTGGACTAATTGCGTCAGGCACTTTGGAGAATAAAAATCAGCGATGTGACCAATCAGATAGAGAAGTAGAAGACAAGGAAAAAACACATGGCTTCTGTAGGCGGACATAAATGCTGGGTGGAGCTGAACATCTACCTAACTGAAGAACAAGATGACACTCTACTCTGTCCAGTGACTGAGTGTGTAATAACCATTCGGCACTGTAAACTTCTGACGTGAAACGCTGGAATACATTGATTTCGGCGGGGCCGAAGCAAATACTTACTGTAAACAAGCGGTATCAAATCTGAATCATTAACTATCTCATATGTTGTAAGCATCACTCTGTGATAGGTAAATAAATGTTCGTTGGAACAACCCCAAAACATATGTCCATACTTGCATTCTGCATAATGCAGCATCCCTAGAACATATGCCCGCATTGACATGCTGCACAATGGAACTTTCAAGCGTCTAGTCAGAAACATCTGTCTATTTTTATACACAGCCTAATGAAACTTACACCAGAACAACTCCCACACAGCTACCTCCACTTATATACTGTACAATGGAACTGATTGCAAGCTTGGCGCCGGATTTGATACCAGAGCTGAGATTCCAATTCCATCTTCTCTTTAATCACAAGGTCATTATCTTTCACCTCGATCATACTTCAGCTCCATTCCTGCCTCAGCCCATCAGCTGCTGAAATGCGCACCCATGCTTTGTTGCCTGCAGAACCGACTATTTTATTGTTATCCTGGGCGATCACCCGTCCTGCACCCTCCATAAACATCAGCTCATCCAAAGCATTGTTGCCTGTCCCACGTGAAGCTCCTCTCAGGAGCGCCACTGCAGTCACTGGTTTCCCTGCCGCCAATGCCTCGAGTTTTCAGTTATGATCTGTATGTTCAGACACCTTCATGCTCTCCCCTTGCCATCAGTATAACCGCCTCCAGCCTTAATCATTTCAAGAGCTCTGCTTTTCTCCGAATCCAGCTTCCATCCCCCACAACATTCAGTCTTGCCTTTAACCAATTAACCCCCCAGATCAGAATTTCCACCCGAAATATCTCTGTGTCTCCGGCTGTTCAAATCCAACCTTCTGCCTAAGAACTTAGTCACCCACTCCAACATCTCTTTGTTTGACTCTGTGTCAGTTTTCTGTCCGATCACAATCCTAATAAACTCTTTGTGATGTAGGTGTTTACTGAAAGTTCTGTCATAAAAAGTTCTTGTTGCTTAATTGTACCCGTGTCCTCTCTCTCTGCACATCACCCCATGCAGCCCCAGCTCCCCCACCGCCCACCATCCTCACCCCCACTACCTGAATGAAATTACTTGTTTGAGACAGCCAGGAACAAATGACCTATATTACCACTTTTCTGAGCAGATTAGACATTTCACTTTTATGTTTTTGTAAAAACGGTGAAGAATTTGTTCACCTGCACACAGGACCCCGACATCCATACTGTCAGTCAGAGACGAGTTCAATGTGAATAAGCTGCAGTTCTGGAGCTGCAATTCGTTTCCTTCACTTTGGACATCATTCACCCAGACGGGTCCTTCACTCTTTCCGTCCTTTGAATAGTTATAACTGGCTGTTGCTTCACCGCAGCCCAGCTGTGTACAGACCACGTTGGCATCATTCAGGGTCCAGTGTCTATCCTGCAATCTCCCCCAGCTGCCGGTGTAGTAAATCTCCACTCGCCCTTCACAATGGCTTGCCCCGTTAGTCAGCCTCAGTGACCAATTTTCATCTACGATATGAAACATATTGAGAATGATGAAACTGAAGCAAAATATCTCATAACTTACTGCCACCAGAAAAGTTGTTAATTTTAATGGTTACTGTTTCTGCCATCATTGTTCAGACGGCTTGTCCGAAGATATTCTTCACCATTACGTTTTCTCAGTGAATACATTTTAATGACATACCGAGTATCTTCCACTGACCAACTTGAGCAAAAAAGGTAAAATGAACTGGGGTTGAGCGCGGCAAATACCGCCTATTGATAAGTGATGAGACCGAAGGGAGGAGCAGGGGCTCGAAATGGCTCCTGACAGATGACAGTTCCGTTTATTCCATTTGGAGAGAAACAAACAAGTTTAAGTTGACACAATGCTTCTGATGAAGTCTCAAATTACCTCACAGGCAATGAAACACTTTTGATTTGTCGTCACTAATGCTGACAGGTGACTGACCCGAGGGACTGAAGGTCGTCCTCCTCTCCACATGTACTGATATTTCCTGCTCTCGCCCTGGACTTGAAAATATCATCAACGATTCTTCCAATTTCACCTCCTTATCTTCACATGGTTCATCTTCAACTCTTCCATTCCCTTCCTCAACATCACTGACTCTGATTCTGGGGATAGGCTATTAACCAGTATAATGAGTTACTCCAGTGACCCTCACAGTTATCTTGTCTATGATTCCTCACACCCTGATTCCTCTAATGACTCTATCACATTCTTCCACTTTCTCCATCTGCATTGTATCTGTCTGGTGATGCAACCTTCCATACCAGTGCTTCCAGATAAGTCTTCCTTTTTCCTCAAACAAGGACTCTCCTCACCTCATCATCCACCCACCATGGTTGATTGGGCCCTCAAGCACGTCCATTCCATTTCCCATACTTCTGCTTTCACCGTTCCCCCCTCGCAGAACCATGATAGGATTCTGCTTCTCCTCACCTTCCACTCCACCAGCTTCCATATTCAACAGATGATCTTCCACCATTTCCACCATCTTGAATGTGATGCCACGAGCAAGCACATCTTCCCCTTCCCTCCACTTTTAACATTCTGAAGGGACCATTCGCTCTGTGGCACCCTGATGCACTCTTCAATCATTCTCAACACCCTTCCCACAGGAGCATTCCATGAAAGCGCAGGGGATGCTGCCACTGCCCTGTTACCGCTACTTTTCTCACCATCCAAGCCTCCAAGCACTGCTTCCAAGTGAAACAGCGATTACTTGTACTTTCACTGCATTTACTGTATTGACTGATCACGATGCTGTGTCCTTTACATCGGGAGACCAAACACAGTTGAGTGATTACTTTGCGAAACACCTTTGTTTAGTCTGCAATCTTTACCTTCAGCTTCTGGTTGCCTGTCATTTTCATTCTTTATTCCACTCCCACTCTGAACTCTCCCTCCACTTTCTCCTACACAGTTCCAATGAAGGTTAACATAAGTTTGATAAATAGCACATCATCTTTCCACGAACTTCTTTACAGCGTTTGGATTCAACACTGAGTTCAGCTATTTCAGGTCTGATTCCCTCCCCCTTTTCCTTCTTTTTGGACGATATTTTGCCTTCCAATGCAGACCACCTCTATAAATGTGCTTGTTACTTGACCCATTCCAAATCTTTTTGCCTTGCATTGTCCCTTTTGCCGTTTAATATCTCCTGTCTTCTACCATTGCACAGATGGTTCCTTTCGTTCTTTCCTTGTTTTCCCCTTTCATTATAAACTGTTAAATCTCTATGTTCTGATGGAAGATCCGCAAACTGAAAGATCGATACTGTTCCTCTCAACAGACATGCTGCCAGATCTGCTGAATATTTCCAGCACTTACTGTTTTTATTACCTATATTTTAAATTGTGAAACGTGGGAGAACTTTTGTGTTGAGCAATGTCCCACGTACAGTGATCTGATAACTGAGCAGATAATCTGTTACATGAGGAAGCTGATTGATGGATAAATGTAATCCTGGAAACTGGGAGAATTGTAATTTACATCAAGTTTGTGAAATAACCAAAGAAATAACACATTGGTGAAATAACGAGTTACTTCACTCACTATCATTTTATTGCAATTGGTCAGATGGTTTCACAGGTCGGCGCAACATCGAGGGCTGAAGGGCCTGTCCTGCACTGTAATGTTCTATGTTCTATAATAGAAATTCAAATTTATCTCACTACTTATCTGGAAACAAGTTCACAGTGTTTTCTATTGCACAGCTGATCTTTGCAGAAAATTCCATGATAATTCATATTTTAACTGCCTACATTGATAACAGTTTCAATGCTCCAGCAACATTTCCATTCTTTGGCAGTGGTGCTGAGAGCATCTTGCTGATTCGAAAGCCCACGAATAATGCCCCAGAAAGAGATATATGACGAGAAGTACTAATAACTGGACATTGTGTGTATTCAATGTTTATTGGAGTGAAACTCTTGGATTCATTTGTAATTTGTAATAAACCCACGAACACTTCTTTGGATCTTAGTGTCAAAGGAAGCATGGGATCAGAAAAACTTGTGAATCAGCGACTGTGGAAATAGTCAATGATGCTTGATAGTCGAACAGTTGGTGTATTTCAGTTCAATTGACTGAGATGACTCACCCTTACAGATGACACTGGCATCATTTTCATGTGAGCAGCTAAACTGTTCCCAGGACGAAACAGGACAATCCCACAATCGCGTCTCGTTCCCCCGACACCTGTAATTTTCCTTCCACACTGGACCGGTTCCCTTTCCAAAGTGAGCTCCTCTCGGGATTGAGTTTACTGCCCCACATTGCAGCTGCTCACAGACCACGTTGGCGTCTTCCATATCAAAGTAAAGGTCACACAGCGTTCCCCACAGGTCTCCATGTAGCACCTCCACCTGGCCAGAGCATCTGTTCATCCCATCAACCAATCGAGGTCCATGTTTCCCTGTATTGGAAACAAATCCAGATCCAAGTAACTTATCAATCATCCTCTGCATAGAAACAGCAAAATAGAAAATGGGTAAAAAAGCTGAATCTTATCGACCACGATTATCTATCCATACTTTACACAAATTATCGATTCAAAACAATTAAAATTACTACAGCAGCTCAAAAGCAAAATACTGCGGATGTTGGAAATCTGAAATTAAACAGAAAATGCAGGAAATACTGAGCAGGGCTAGCAGTATCTGTGTAGCGAGCAAGAGAGTTATGTTTCAGGTCTGTGTCCTTTCGTCACAATAATTACTACAGGGCCTCGCTAAGAAGTTGGCAGAGTACTCAAAAATTGACAGGTCTTCTTGAAAACGCTAATAGATTGTTGGTCTCTATCTGTTGGGTCTTGGAATATAAAACTCAGAAGGATGTGATGTTTCTGTTGTATCTGTTGCCATTGGCTTTGGAGGCGGTGCAGGACAGAGTCACTAGAATGACAACAATGCTTAAAGCGTTACATTATGAAGACAAGTTGCATAAACTTTGTTTGTAGTCGATTGAGTTTAGAAGGATAAGAGATAATCTAGTTGACGTGTTTCAAATGTTTAAGGGGTTTGATAGGTGAGCTAGAGAAGACGTGGAGAACGAATATAAAACAAGGCCATCTTGGAGCTGCTTTTCTTTATGAGGGATGTGGGCATCTCTGGCAGATGTGGCAGTTATTGCTCAACTCTATTTGCCCTTGAAACCGTTGTCAGGACCTTCATTTTGAACTGCACTTGTCTGCATGGGGAATGTTCTTCTGCAATGCTGCAAGGTCGTTCGATTTAAGGCAAAGTGTGCAAGCATAGACTGTACCTTTAGCTGCATCTGTTATAAACAGAGTGGGAAGTTTAGAATTTGGCAATTAGTGGGTAAGACTGAAATTTAGCCTTGACATTTAGAATTTAACTTGGAATTCAAAGAAACTGCAAGGCAGTTCATTGTTAGCAGTTAACAGTGCAACTCAGGTTAGCAGCAAGCAACTCTGTGATTGCCCGAATGGAGATAATTACTGTGAGCTGGAAACTATCTAAACTGTTGCAACTTGAATGTGCCTGACAAGACCGATGATATTAAACTTCTGGTAATGCACAGAGAGTAACCACTGTTCACAATGTTAATTGAATTCATTAGGAACAAAGTGAGAAGTTGGAATTTGCTAAGAGTAAGTATTAGGCGCAGAGCGAGAAATGTTTTTTTAAAATTCTTTCACAGGGGAAGGGGTGTTGGGTAGGCTGGCATTTACTATCCATCCCAAATTGTCCTTTCAACGATGGTGGTAAGCCGTCTTCTTCTACCGCTGCCGTCCATGTACTCTCGCTGCATCCACAGAGCTGTTCGGAAGGGAGTTCCATGACTTTGACCCAGCGACAGTGAAGGAATGGTGATATAATTAAAAGGCAGGATGGTGTGTGCCTTGGAGGGGAATTTGCAAGTGGTGTTGTTCCTATCCACCTGATGTCCTTGTCCTCCTAGATAGTAGAGGGCGTGGGTTTGGATGGAGGTGCTTTGTTTTGTCTGTTCAGCTTGAGTAAGTGAGTGGAGTTACCGATTTAAAACAGCACCACTGCCAGCAGCAGCAGAGCCTATTGGGAGAGGCAGACACCAGGCAAATAGAGGGGAAAACTCCTTCAGTGAAGCAATTTTTCTGCCAGAGCATGAGAGGGCGTGGGGAAGTTGCAAATAAGTATTAAGTTAATTGGTGAGTGCTTCGTGTTTTGGCGTTAGCTAACCAGTGAAATAGCTTTCAAGCTAAAAAGCAACTGCACATAATTTTACCTTTAAAATAAAGACAGACTAAGTTCTGGCAGAGCAGTTTTTTTCCAGATATTGGAATTTGTGGGGAAACTGAACTGTCCCGAGGGAACATGTCCGTAGTAGATGTCTCCATCTGGAAACTCTCTGGCTCAGGGTCATAGAGCTGGTGTGGGAATTGGAGAAACTCCAACGGGAGCAAGAGGAGCGTTGGACAGTTTGCTGCAGATATCAGTCACACCTTGTGGAGAGTTGCAGGATCAGAATGAGTTTGTTGCAGCTTATAGTGCACAGTAATTGAAATCCAGATGTGATGGAGAACGAGGATATGCAGAAAGTGAATCTATCCAACAGGAACAATGTACTGGCTATTTGTGAGGATAAGGATGAAGACTGTCAGAAGGACAGCCAGAATGTTGAACGTGATACCTTGGGAAAGGGAGTTGTTCAAAAGGAGGAGGAGTGGAGCATAATGTGATACTTTTAAGTGATAAAATAATTAGGGCATTAAGAGTCCCAAACACTATTTGCCCAACTTGTGCGAAGTGAGGGATATCTCAAATCAGATTGCAAGTATACAGTGGAAATATCTAGTCGTTGTGGACCATGTAGGGACCAACAGCATAGGAAAGAGTAGGAAAGAGGTTCTTTTCAGAGAGTACTAGGAGCTGAAATATAAAAGAAGATCTCAAGGATTATAATCTCTGGATTATTATGCAAGCCACTTGCACCTTGACATAGGATAAATAAACGATTAGGGAGATGAACACGTGGTTGGAGGTTATGATGTTGGAAAGTGATGTAACATTTCATGGGACCCTGACACCTGTACTGGGATATTGAAGAACTGCAGTGTTGGAATGCGCTTCACATGAATCGGGTTGGGATCAGGGTCCTAGAATAAAGAATAAATAGGGTTGTTACAGGAACCTTAAACCAGTAACTGGGTGAATTGAGGCTGGTGGGGAGCGGAGTGAGGGGGTAGAGCACAGTTGTAAATGTAGCATATCTGGGCACTACAGGGGAAGGGAATACTAAAAGCTGCAAAATTTGAGTAAGACCATTTTACGGTTTTACATCACGTGCATTTGCGCTGAAAACAGCAGTTGCTTTCTTGAAAAAGAAGTTGATAGAAATACTGTCAGACCTCGACGTTTTGGGCAGTGTAGTCGGCCCATTGTCTGGAGAAATAATTGGAACTAGTAGAAGCTGTCGGTTTATATGTAGTGCAGAACGGGAATGTGGGCAGGATCTTACTGTTAGGTTATTACATGTTCTTGTTCTGGCTGTTATTGGTCTGTTAATTATATTCCATGATAAGTCATTATACGCCATTGTTCTTGTCACTGATTGGTCAGCTATTGTGCATCGTGGCAAGTCAATCCATACGACTGTTCTGGTCACGGTATGTTGGCTGCACAGTAGGTGATCGTGCGTTTCTTGAGTAGAGAAAGCCAGATATCCACTGAGGAACAGGTCACTGTTAGGGGGACAATATGGTGTTTATCGATCTCCATAGCTTCCCTGACACCGTGAATGGGACAAGCTTGCCATCAAGCAAGCTCAACTCAATGACCACCTCATTGATAGGTCCAATTCCAA
Organism: Heterodontus francisci; assembly: GCF_036365525.1. Classification (NCBI taxonomy): domain Eukaryota; kingdom Metazoa; phylum Chordata; class Chondrichthyes; order Heterodontiformes; family Heterodontidae; genus Heterodontus; species Heterodontus francisci. The sequence continues at coordinate 82,595,581 of NC_090391.1, read as the reverse complement.
ACTCAACTCATCTGTTATGGACTGGCATGCAAGACACAGTAACATCATAAGTATAAAAGAGGCCAAAAACATGCAAAAATGCAAAAAGTTAATGCACAGATCTTCGTGAATGGCAAAGATACAAAGAGTAGCAAAGGATGAGAAAACAGACCGCAAGAGCTACAAAACTTTTACAATAACTTCAGAAATATATTGTCATTAAAAGTAATGTGGTCTCATTACAATGACAGTTGTGATATTATAAATGAAAATAAGGAAATGGCAGGAATTATACATAATTACTTTTCATCAGTATTTACATGGACACAACTTTTATTAAGGTTCTTTGTTGCCGCAGTCGGCCAAATGCTGCCCTGACACTGAGGGCAGTCACTCTCATCTGGAATACAGCTATATCATCCATGTTTGTACAAAGGGTGTGATGAGTGAGGTCTGAAGCTGAGTGGTCGGAACAAACGCAAACTGAGCATCAGTGAGTAGTTTATTGGTAAGTACTGCTTGATAGCGCGGTAAACAACACCTTCCATCACTTTGTTAAAGATAGAGAGCAAACTGCTGGATCAGTAATTCGAACATTGCAATTGTCACACTGCTATTCAAAGAAGGTTAGCGAGTGAACCGAGGGAATTATAGATTGGTTAGCCTAACAGCAGTTGTCAGGAAATTACTCGAGTGTACATTTAAAGATGGAGTGGCTGATCACCTTGAAAAGTTACAGCTAATCAGAGAGAGCCAGCGTGGATTTGTAAAAGGTAGATCATGCTTGATGAACATGATCAAATATTTTGGGTAGGAAACTAAAGTAGAGGACAGGGGAACCTCAATGGATGTTATTCAGATGAACTTCCAGAAAGCACTCAACAAAATCCCTCGTAACTGATTGTTGGCTAAAGTTGAAGCTCACAGAATTTAGGGAAAATTATTGACCTACTTAGGACGTTAGTTTAGTGGCAGGAGACAGACAGCAGGGATAATGGGCAGATCATCTAACTGGCAGAATGTGATGGCGCCGTCCCACAGGAACCTCAACTATTCACCATATTCATTAATGATTTAGATGACTGGATAGAAAGCCACATATAATTGACATATTCAATATTGCCATTGAAAGAAACCATCAGCCATATTTTAATCATATATATTTTCAGCATAACTTTACAAAAACAAGATTCAGTGACGGTGTAAAACTGTTTCAATATTGAGTGTGAGGTGTCCAATTTGGACTTAAAAAGATTACAGTACTTTATAAATGGTGAAAAGCCGGACGCAGCACAGGGAAAAGAGACTTCAGGGTCATGGGCAAGTACAGGAGCGAAAATCAAAACAGTCAATGGAATGCTGGGCTTTATATCTAGAGGAATGGAATACAAGGGGCTAGAAATGATGCTGCAGCTAAAAAAAAACTGGTCAGGCCCCATCTGGTATAATGTTCAGCTATGGGCAATATGCGTTGGGAAGTATATGTTGATCAGGGAGACTGTGCAGCATAAGAGATACTAGAATGATTCCTTGGCTTCAAATGTTTCTGTATTTTATTCATTCATAAGATGTGGGTGTCTCAGGCAAGGCCAGCATTCGTTGTTCATGCCTCGTTGCCCTTCACAACTGGGTCACTTGTTAGGCTATGTAAGAGGACAGTTAGGAGTCAACAACATTGCTGTGGGTCTCAAGTCACATGTCGGCCAGGCGAGGTAACAATGGCAGATTTCATCCCCTAAGGATGTGACTGAACAAGATTTTTTTTTAATGACAATCAACAATGGTTTCATGGTCACCATTACTGACACTAGTATTCAATTCCAGATTTATTAACTGAATTTAAATTCCACTAGCTGCGATGGTGGGAATTGAACCAGAGTCCCCAGAATTAGCCTGGGACTCTGGATTGCTAGTCCAGTGACATGAGCACCACGCCACTGCCTCACCTCATTATGAAGAAGGATTACACAAACAGTGGCTGGGTTCCCTGAAATTTGGAAGAGTCATGTCCTTTCACATTCCCAGCCTATGTCTTCCAACTGCTGGAAAGCCTTTGGGAATTCTGCAGGTGAGCTACTTGCCACAGAATGCCGATCATCTGACCTGCTCCCGTTGCCACAACATTATTGTGAATGGTCTAGTTCAGTTTCTTGTCAGTGACAACACCCAGTAGGATTTGATGGCGGTAGTGAATTCACTGATTACAATAGCGAGGGGAGATGATATTGTCTCTCTTGTTGGAAATAGTCATCACCTGACACGGAGGTGGTGAGTGTGGTACCTATGAGCCCAAGTCTAAATAATGTCCTGATCTTGATGGATGTGGGCATGAACTGTTTCTTAATCCGAGGAATTGTGAATGGAAACAAAGACCATGCAATCATCAGCAAAAAGCCCAACTTCTGACATTTTAATGGTGGGAAGGTAACTGACCAAGCACCAGAAGATAGTTGGGCCTCAGGGAACAATTAGGAAACACATTTTACTATAAAAACAGTGGAAATCTGGAACATTCTCTGACAACTTCCAAAGTAAAGAGCTGTGGATGTTACTTCTAATCTAAATTTTCAAGACTAATATTGAGAGATTTTTGTTAGCTCGGTGCATCAAGGAATCTGGTTCAAAGCCAGGTAAAGAGACTTTGAAGAACATATCAGGTCTGATACAACTGAATGATCGAACAGGTTGGTGCAACTGAAAGCTCTGTACTGATAATGTGGATATGTGTCCGATCCTGTCATATTTAGCTGGAAAAATGCACACATTCTATAAAATAACTTTGTAATCTTTCACTTCTGCACTGAGCAGTGCTGGTGTACAGCCGTTCTTTTATACCCTGCCGTTCAGTAAGTGGTAACGTTGGCACAGTGGCGCAGTAGTTAGCATCACAGCTCCAGTGACCTGGGTTCAGATTTGGGTGCTGTCTGTGCGGAGTTTGCACGTTCTCCCTGTGACGGCGTGGGATTCTGCCGCGTGCTCTGGTTTCCTCCCACAGTGAAAGACTTGCAGGTCGAAAGTAAGTTGACCATTGTAAATTAACCTTACTGTGGGTAGGTGCTGGGAGAATGATAGGTCATGTAGGATTATTATGAATGGGACGTTGTTGGTCGACAGAGACTCGGTAGGCTGAAGGACCTGTTTCAGTGCTGTATGATAAGAATAATGACGTGAGCAGGGAGGGTCAGAAGGCTATTGTAATGTCGGATCATTCGTGGTGTTCTGATTAAAGTATCGAATTAGGCCAGTGCATATTCATTTAGTCAACTCCCAACTTGTGCAGGCAACCTTCAATTCTAAATATACATTCGGTGCAGTGGTAAACAAAATTGCGAAAATTTTGCTTCTTGCAGAATAAATTTTAAAATTTAGAACCATCTTGTTTATCAATAATTGCGGGTATTTTGTACCACGTTACACCAAACCTATAGCAGTGATAGTAAGCTATAATGACGAGTTTAGATATGAACCTTTCAGACAGAAACATGGGAAAGACACCGTCCTCAGTTTTCCAAATATTAAGCAGGAAGTTATCTGCCTTTCAGTAAGTCTGTACTCACCGGAACAGATCACACTGGCATCGTTCCTGTGGCTGCACTCCTGCTGAGTTCCTTGAAAAAGTCGGCAGTCCAATAAACTGGTCTCGTTTCCAGTGCATTCAAAGATATCAGTCCGTACGAGGCCAGTGCCCTCTCCAAAATGGGCATATCTTGGCACAGACACGGCGACTCCACACTGAAGCTGACGACAGACCACATTGGCGTCTTTCAGATCCCAGTCAAGGTCACACACTGTTCCCCAGGTTTCACCGTACTGGATCTCCAGTTTGCTTGAGCATGGAGAGTCTCCGGATGTTAGTCTCGGATATCTGTGATCTGAATAAGCGTATTATATCATAATTAGCATAATACGTTAATAATCACAATAATACAAATATTTATATTTCAATACGCATCTGATTAATCACAGATCTGGCAACAGTCGTTCTCAGATTCTGTTCAAAACTGATTATGATGGATTTCCTGTATCACTACTGCTTATAATGTGACAGGACTATAATGTTTAAAATGTTCCTTTATTTATTTACAACTTACCCAGTCTCCGTCACTGCAACTGAGAAACATGCACTGCATCAGCAGTTAGAACTGGGCAAGAAGTATTGAGTGACAAGAACTGGTGCTAGGAGTAATGTTGTTCATATTTAACATAAATGATTTCGATACAGAAAAGGGACGCACAATTGTAATATTCACTAATGACATCTACTTGGAGCACTAGTTAATACAAAGGCAGATTGTGAGAAAAATACTTTACGTTAACGAAATTGTAAATGAATTTTAATGCAGATAAATGTACACTGACACATTTGGGTAGGAAGACTGAGAACCCATCTTCCTTGGACAATGATAACCTAAATTGCGTCGAGGAGCAATGGGACTTCGGGGTACAGATATAAAAATCAATAAACTAGCAATGCAGATTAACAAAGCTCTAGAAAATACAAAAAAAGATTGAGGTTTGTTTATGAGAGATACGTTGAAAGGGGAGTCACACCCAGCACAAGGAAAGATTTGGTGTTGATTGGGAGTAGGTTGATTGGGTGTTAACTGGTCAGCGTTTCCCTACTTTTCTGGGCAGTGTGTAACTGAGCAACTTTGCACCATTTCAGTTGAATCCTAGTGCTGCAACTGCTGTAACTGTACTGGATCAGCTTGGCGAGAGTTGTCTCTAGTTTTAGAGCACTCATCTTCAGCACTACAGCTGGGGTGTTACCGGGCCCTTAACTTTTGCTTTGTGCAGTGTGCTCAGCCGCTTCTCAATGATGTGTGCTGTAATCTTCGGAATGGACCAAACAATTGAACGCTTTTGCACAGTGTCAACGCATTGACATGGATTGTCACACAATACTTCTCACCTTTTGTCAGTCTGAATAACTGCCTTTAACCCACACTTTGTTGACCGTTTTGTAGCCAGTTTGCTACAGTCTGTCATGATCACGCGTAAAAAGCCCTTCGTATGCAACTAATTACCTTGAAACCACATTCACAGTTTTAAGTTTACAAACTGGACAGACAGTTTGTGACCAGCAAGATGCAGCAGTCAGCATATAATCATAGAATGTTTACAACACAGAAGGAGGCCATTCAGCCTGTTTTGTCCATGCTGGCTATCTGTAAGAGCACCTCACTTGTCCTATGCTTCTGCCCTTTCTCCATAGCCATGCAAAGTTTTTCTCTTCGGGTGCTTGAACACTTCCATTTTGAAAGACACAATGGAATCTGTCTCCATCAGACTCGCAGGCAGAACATTCCAGATCCTAACCACTCACTATGTAAATACGGTTTTCCTCATGTCACAGTTGGTTCTTTTGCCATCCACCTTATAACAATGGCCTCTGGTTATTGACCGTTCTGCCAAGAGGATCACTTCCTCTATCTACTCTGTCTAGACCCCTCATTATTTTCAACACCTCTATCAAATTTCCTCGCAGCCTTCTCTGTTCTATGGAGTGCAACCACAACTTCTCCAACCTATCAATGGAACTGAAGTCTTTGATCCCTTGAACCTTCCTTGTAAATCCTTTCTGCACCCATTCCAATGCATTCACATTCTTCTGATGTGTCGTGTCCAGAATTGTACACAATATGCCAGTTGAGGTGAACCCAGTGTTTTACAAATGTTCATAATAACTAAATAACTTTTGGACTCGATGCCTCTATTTAAAAAGGCATCCCTTTGACTTATTAACCACTTTCTCAACATGCCATGCTGCCTTCAACGATTTGATCAGAAATACTCCCAGGTCATTCTTGGCTGCAGTCACTTTGTAATTGTACCCTTGAAAAGAGACTGGCAGCCAGCATTAAAATAAATCCCAAAGTTTTCTCTGGACAGAGAAATAGTAAAAGGGTGGTAAAAGGAGGAGTGGGGTGATTAGGGATCAGAAAGTGGATTTGCATATGGAGGTAGCGGGCATATTTGAGGTATTAACTGAATTCGTGGCGTCTTTCTTTGCCAAGAAAGAAGATATACCACAGGCAATAGTGAAAACGTAGGTAATTCAGATACTATAGGGGTTTAAAATTAATAAAGAGGATGTATTAGATATAAAAGCAAAATACTGCGGATGCTGGAAATCTGAAACAAAAACAAGAAATGCTGTATTCACTCAGCAGGTCTGGCAGCATCTGTGGAAAGAGAAGCAGAGTTAACGTTTCGGGTCAGTGACCCTTCTTCGGAACTGACAAATATTAGAAAAGTCACAGATTATAAACAAGTGAGGTGGGGGTTGGGCAAGAGATAACAAAGGAGAAGGTGCAGATTGGACCAGGCCACATAGCTGACCAAAAGGTCACGGAGCAAAGGCAAACAATATGTTAATGGTGTGTTGAAAGACAAAGCATTAGTACAGATTAGGTGTGAATATACTGAATATTGAACATCAGCAAGTGCAAACCTGAAGAAAAACAACCTGAAAAAAACAGTGGGTAAGCAAACTGAACAAACTAAGATGAAATGAAATAAATGCAAAAAAAGGTTGTAAAAAATGTAAAAAGGAATGCAAAAAAAAAAGGAAGAAAAAATAACTAAAAATGAAAGTAAAGTGGGGGGCTCTCATGCTCTGAAATTATTGAACTCAATGTTCAGGCCGGCAGGCTGTAGTGTGCCTAATCGGTAGATGAGATGCTGTTCCTCGAGCTTGCGTTGATGTTCACTGGAACACTGCAGCAATCCCAGGACAGAGATGTGAGCATGAGAGCAGGGGGGAGTGTTGAAGCTCAGGGTCCTGCTTGCGGACTGAGCGGAGATGTTCCGCAAAGCGGTCACCCAGTCTGCGCTTGGTCTCCCCAATGTAGAGGAGACCACACTGTGAGCAGCGAATGCAGTATACGACATTGAAAGAAGTACAAGTAAATCGCTGCTTCACCTGAAAGGAGTGTTTGGGGCCTGGGATAGTGAGGAGAGAGGAGGTAAATGGGCAGGTATTACACCTCCTGCGATTGCAAGGGAAGGTGCCCTGGGACGGGGACGAGGTGGTGGGGGTAATGGAGGAGTGGACCAGGGTGTCGCCGAGGGAAAGATCCCTTCGGAATGCTGACAGGGGAAGGGAGGGGAAGATGCGACTGGTAGTGGCATCACGCTGGAGGTGGCGAAAATGGCGGAGGATGATCCTTTGGATATGGAGGCTGGTGGGATGAAAAGTGAGGACAAGGGGAACCCTGTCACGGTTCTGGAAGGGAGGGGAAGGGGTGAGGGTAGAGGTGCGGGGAATGGGTCGGACACGGTTAAGGACCCTGTCAACCACAGTGGGGGGGAAATCCTCCGTTGAGGAAAAAGGAGGTCATATCAGAAGCACCGTCGTGGAAGGTAGCATCATCAGAGCAGATGCGTTGGAGACGGAGAAACTGGGAGAATGGAATGGAGTCCTTACAGGAGGTAGGGTGTGAAGAAGTGTAGTCGAGGTAGCTGTGGGAGTCAGTGGGCTTATAATGGATATTGGTAGACAACCTATCCCCAGAGATGGAGACAGAGAAGTCGCGGAAGGGAAGGGAAGTGTCAGAGATGGACCATGTAAAGGTGAGAGAAGGGTGGAAATTGGAAGTAAAGTTGATAAAGTTTTCTAGTTCGGGGCGGGAGCAGGAAACGGCACCGATACAGTCATCAATGTACCGGAAAAAGAGTTGGGGGAGGGGGCCTGAGTAGGACTGGACCAAAGAATTCTCGACATATCCCACAAAAAGACAGGCATAACTAGGACCCATGCGGGTACCCATGGCGATACCTTTTACTTGAAGGAAATGCATGGAGTTGAAGGAGAAGTTGTTCAATGTGAGAACAAGTTCAGCCAGGCGGAGGAGGGTGTTGGTGGATGGGGACTGGTTGGGCCTCTGTTCCAGGAAGAAGCGGAGAGCCCTCAAACCATCCTGGTGGGGGATGGAGGTGTAGAGCGATTGGACGTCCATAGTGAAGAGGAGGCGGTTGGGACCAGGAAACTGGAAATTGTCAAAATGACGTAGGGCGTCAGAAGAGTCACGGATGTAGGTGGGAAGAGACTGGACCAGCGGAGAAAAGTTAGAGTCTAGATAGGAAGAAATAAGTTCAGTTGGGCAGGAGCAGGCTGACACAATGGGTCTGCCGGGACAGTCCCGTTTGTGGATTTTGGGAAGGAGGTAGAAGCGTGCTGTCCGGGGTTGCGGGACTATGAGGTTGGAAGCTGTAGAGGGAAGATCTCCAGAGGAGATGAGGTCAGTGACAGTCCTTTGGACCGTGGCTTGATGTTCGGTGGTGGGGTCATGGTCCAGAGGTAGGTAGGAAGAGGTGTCTGTGAGTTGGCGTTGAGCTTCTGCAAGGTAGAGGTCGGTACGCCATACAACAACAGCACCACCCTTGTCTGCAGGTTTGATGACCATGTCGGGGTTAGAACTGAGAGAACGGAGTGCCTCAAGTTCAGAGGGGGACAGGTAAGAGTGAGTGAGGGGGGCAGAGAAATTGAGTCGACCAATGTCTCGCCGACAGTTTTCAATGAAGAGATCAAGAGCGGGTAAGAGGCCAGGGTGAGGGGTCCAGGTAGAGGGAGAATGCTGGAGGCGGGTGAATGGGTCTGCTGGTCGGGGGGAGGACTCCTGGTCGAAGAAGTGAGCCCGGAGGCGGAGGCGACGGAAGAAGAGCTCAACGTCATGCCGAGCGCGAAATTCATTGAGGTGGGGGCGTAAGGGGATAAAACTGAGACCTTTGCTGAGTACAGAACGCTCAGCATCAGAGAGGGGGAGGTCAGAGGGTATAGTGAATACACGGCAAGGGGTCAGATCAGAAGGGGTGGGGTCAGAGGGAAGTGAAGCGGAAGGAGGATCTGGAGGGGCATTAGTCCCCATCAGCTGCTGGAGATTGCGTTCCTTAACACCTGAAAGGAAGAAAATAAGTTTTTTGTTAATGCGTCGGATGAGACGTCAGATGAGATGAAACTGCGGAGTAGAACAGATTTGAGATAAGGTGAGACGGTGCTGCTGGAGAGAGAGGTCCAGTGTGTGCATATCGAGGCGCATAGCACTGAGTGTGGATCTCAGGATGCGGCGAGAGTAGCAGTCCGAGGAACGTTGTATTTCTCGGAGATACCTGTGATCCTGGGTGGTTTCAAAGCATGATGGGTGAAACTGCAGTTGGAATCCACGTGGAATCAGTCGGAGCCGGAGACAGTCACTGAGGAAGGAGATGTGGCTGTGAAAACGAGTTTTGGTAGATACCTTATCAAACACCAGGAGGGAAATAGAAAGCAATGAAGGTGAACAAGGTAAAAGAGACAAACGAAAATCCCGTCGGAGAGAAGAGCAGAACTTCTTCAAGGTAGGCATTCCTGGAAGAGAGGTGGCAGTGAATTAAACACTAAAATAAAAGCAAAATACTGCGGATGCTGGAAATCTGAAACAAAAACAAGAAATGCTGGATTCACTCAGCAGGTCTGGCAGCATCTGTGGAAAGAGAAGCAGAGTTAACGTTTCGGGTCAGTGACCCTTCTTCGGAACTGACAAATATTAGAAAAGTCACAGATTATAAACAAGTGAGGGGGGGGGGGGTGTATTAGATATACCCTGTTATATATGAAGATATGCGTGAACATACAAATCAGGACCAGGAGTAGGCCACTCAACCCCTCGAGCCTGATCCACCATTCAATAAGTTCATGGTTGAACTGATGACTCCACATTTCCACCTACTCCCGATAACCTTCCACCCCCTTGGTTATCAAGAATCTACTTACCTCTGCCTTAAAAAATATCAAAGACTCTGCTTCCACTGCCTTTTGAGGAAGAGAATTCCAAAGACCCACTGAAACAAAGAAATTCTCCTCATCCCTGTCTTAAATGGGCGACCCCTTATTTTTAAACAGTGACCCTTGGTTCGAGATTCTCACACAAGGGGAAACATCTTTTCCACAACAACCCTGTCAAGTCCCCTCAGGATTTTATATGTTTCCATCATGCCGCCTCTTACTCTCCTAAATTCCAAAGGATGCAAGCCTAGCCTGTCAAATCTTTCCTCGTATAACAGGTCACCCATTCCAGATATTAGACTAGTAAACCTTCTCTGTACTGCCTCCAACGCATTTACATCATTCCTTAAATAAGGAGACCAGTACTGTACACAATATTCCAGATGTGGTCTCACAAATACCCTGTGTCGCTGAAGCTTAGCCTCCCTACATTTGTATTCAATTCCACTCGCGATAAATTATAACATTCTCTTAGCTTTCTTAATTACGTGCTGTACCTGCATCCGAACGTTTCGCGTTTCATGCACTAGGACACCCATATCCCTCTGTATCTCAGAGCTCTGCAATCTCTCAGCATTTAGATAATATGCTTCCCTTCTATTCTTGCTGCCAAAGTGAGCAATTTCACACTTGCACACATTATGCTCCTTTTGCCAGGTCTTTGCCCACTCAATTAATCTAAATATATCTGTTTGCAGACTCCTTATGTCCTCTTCACAATTTACATTCTTACCTATCTTTGTGTCATTAGCAATTTTAGCAAGCATACCGTCGGTCCCTGCATCAAAGTCATTTCTATAAATTGTGAAACGTTGAGGCCCCAGCACAGATCCCTATGGCACACCACTCGTTACATCTTGTCAACCAAACAAATGACCCATTTATGCCTACTCTCTGTTTCCTGTGAGCTAACCCATCTTCCATCCATGTTAATATGTTACCCCCTCCACCATGAGCTTTTATTTTCTGCAATAGCCTTTGATGTGGCAACTTATCAAATGCCTTCTGGAAATCTAAGTACAATGCATCTACCAGCTGCCCTTCATCCACAGTACATGTATCTCCCTCAAAGAACTCCAATCAATTGGTGAAACATGATTTCCCTTTCACAAAGCCATGCTGACTACACCTGATTACCTTGAATGTTTCTAAATGCCCTGCTATAACATTTTTAATAATAGCTTGTAACATTTTCCCTAAGGCAGGTGTTAAACTAATTGGCCTGTAGTTTCCTGCTTGCTGTTTCCCTCCCTTTCTGACGAAAGGAGTTGCATTCGCTATTTTCCAATCAAAATGAACCTTCCCCGAATCTAGGGAATGTTGGTAAATTAAAATTAACGCATCAACTACCTCACTTGCCACTTCTTTTAACACCCTCGGATGAAGTCCATCAGGTCCCGTGGACTTGTCAGCCTGCAACTCCAATAATTTGCTCAGTATCTTTTCCCTGGTGTTTGCAATTTTCTTGAGTTCCTCTGTCCCTTCCATTTCCCGACTTACAGCTAAAACTGGGATGTTACTTTTATACTCAATAGTGAAGACCGATGCCAAATATCTGTTCAATTCATCTGTCATCTCCTTATTTTCCATTATTAACTCCCCAGACTCACATTTTATACGTTCAACGCTCACTTTACTACCTCTTTTCTTTTTTTTTAAATGTATACATATAAACTCTTAATATCTGTCCTTATATATCTATCTCGCATTCTCTCGTCCTCTAATGTTATCTGCCTTATCAATGTTTTAGTCATCCTTTGTTTTTTAAAACATATTCTGTCCAATCTTTTGACCTGCCTCCCATCTTTGCGCAATTACAATCTTTTTCTTTAAGTTTGATACGACCTTTGGCTGTTTTACTTAACCACGGATGGTGGGACCCACTCTTGGAATGTTTCTTTCTCGTTGAAATATGAGAAATTGTGTATTCTGAAATATTCCCTTAAATGTCTGCCACTGAAACTCTATTGACCTATCCCATAACCTGATTTGCCAATTCACTTTAGCTAGCTCTGCATTCATGTCCTCATAATTGCCCTTATTTAAGTTTAAAATATTAGGCTTGGACCCACTCTACTCTCCCTCAAACTGAATGTAAAATTCAATCATATCATGATTGCTGCTACCTCGGGGCGCCTTAACTGTGAGGTCATTAATTATTCCTACCTCTTTGCACAATGCCAGGTCTAGTATATCCTACTTTCTGGTTGGCTCCACAAGGTATTGTTCCACGAAATTATCCCGAGAATATTCTATGCAGTCCTCATCTAGGCTATATCTGCCCATCTGACTTTTCCAGTCTAAATTTAGGCGAAAATCCGCCCCTAATTATCACTGTACCTTTCTGACAGGCTGCCATTTTTTATTCATTTATAACCTGCCCCACAGTGTGGTTAATGTCAGGTGGTCTGTACACCACTTCTGACAAGCAAATTCTTGCCTTAATGATTTTTCATCTCTACCCGAACAGCTTCTGCATCCTGGTCTCCTGAACTTAGATCATCCCTCACCATTGCGCCAATACCATCATTAATTAACAGAGCTACCCCTCCACCTATTCCTAGCTTCTTGCCCTTCCTAAATTCCATGTATCCTTCAATCTTCAGGTCCCTGTCTATATATGTAAATGAACTAAACTTTGGTGTACAGGGCACAATTTCAAAGTTTGCAGATGATACAAAACTTGGAAGTATTGCGAACTGTGAGGAGGATAGTGCAGATCTTCAAACGGACATTGGCAAGTCGGTGGACTGGGCAGGCAGTTGGCAGATGAATTTCAATGCAGGGAAATGTGAAGTGATTCATTTTGGTCGGACTGACATGAAGATAAAATATAAAATGAACAGTTCAATTCTAAAGGGGTTACAGGAGCAGAGGGACCTTGGTTTAATAGTGCATAATTCATTGACGGTGGCAGGCTAGGTTGAGAGATCGTTAAATAAAGCATACACGGCCCTGGGCTTTATTAAAACGTGCATAGAGTGCAAGAGCAAGGAAGTTATGTTGAACTTGTATGAGACACTAGTTTATCCTCAGCTGGAGCATTGCATCCAGTTCTGGGCGCCGGACGTGAGGAAAGATGTGAGGGCATTGGTGAGATACAGAGACGTTTCATGAGAATGGTTCCAGGGATGAGGAATTTCAGTTATGAAGATAAATTGGAGAAGTTTGGATTGTTTTCCTTGGAGAAGAGAAGGCTGAGAGGTGAATAGACAGCGATATTCAAAATAATGAGGATTCTGGACAGAGTAGGGAGAGAGAAACTGTTTCCACTGGTGAAAGGATCGAGAAGGAAATGGCACCGATTTAATGCATTTGGTAAAATAAGCTAAAGTGACATGCGGAAAAAGTTTTTCATGCAGCGAGTGTTTAAGATCTGGAATGTTTGACTGAGAACGTGGTTCCATTGCAGCATTCAAAATGGAACTAGACAGTTATATGAAAAGGAAGAATGTGCAGAGTTATGGAGTGAAGGCAGGGAAATGGAACTGAGTGAATTTCTCTTTCAGAGAGCCCATGCAGTCATGATGGGCCGAATAGCCCCCTACAGCACTGTAACAGTTCAGTGATTCTGTGATATTGCCTCTCCTCCGTGTTCCAACCAGAATGTATCAGTTCACACTCTCTGCATCAAATTGCATCTGCAACCTGCCCGCCCATTTCACCAGCCTCGCTTTATCCTCTTGAAGTCTATTGCTATCCACCTTACTGGCCATATTTTCAGGCAAACTCGCCTCCTTTCTTCCAATAGTTCAACGGTGTTGAGTTTAATCGTTGCAGCTAATTCCGGAACTATCTTAGCTCCTTTGTTTAATATTCTGTGCATTTTACTTTCTCAATATTTCCTAAAATTTAAAAGGCAATGCGCAGGCAGCGGTGGGATCTTAACGCGCAGTTTCCTCTTGTGAAACCCACAATAACTGCGGACCCATTACTTCAGCTCCCCGAGGCTGAGAAACCTACTCCTCTCCCTCCCCTGCTCCCCAGTCTCAGCTTCACAATCTGTGCAATACATCAAATCTGAGGCCAAGCGATCATTGCAGGCGGACAGCCGGTCTGACAGTGCATGCCGGGTAGCGGCTGCTGGGTTGATAAATGGCGAGTTCGATTGAGATTGTGACATTTCCAACGGTTCAGATCATTTTCTGCGGCTTTCGGGAAAATTTCAATGGAAACTGCACTGTCTGTATTGTAAATGTGCTGAGTATCAGGTATTTGCTGCTGCCGGTGGAGAATGTTTATTAAATATGGTGCTAATGATATAATTTTAAACAGTGATCCGAATATTAACATTAATTCTAACCGGAGATTACTGGAATTATTAACATCTGATTTTTCAGGTCCGGACCGTCCCGGAGTGTTTTACTTTTTCTTCTTCCCAGATTCTATCAGCCGTGGCAGGAGATGAGAGACTGAGAAAGATTTTTACCTGAACAGATGACGCTGGCATCATAGAAGTGTGAGTAGGGATAGTGATCCCATTGCGCTGACTGACAGTCCTGCAGAGTGGCCTCAGTCCCGCTGCACTCTGCATCACTCGTCACAACGGGTCCGGACCCTTCCCCAAAGTGAGCCCAGCCCAATGCAGAGACCGCGGTCCCGCAGCCCAGCTCCCGACACACAACAGCGGCGTCCGGCAGGTCCCAGTACGAGCCAAACACAGTCCCCCACTGTCCCCTGTAGTGAATCTCCACTCTCCCAGCGCACCGACTGCCCCCATTCACCAGTCTCAGCTTCACCATCTCTGTAAAATATCAGAAATATCGTCAAGCGGTTATAGTGTTTTAAACCCAAAGGTTCCCAATGCACGGACGCTCCGAATTCACCAAGCATGAATGGATAGGAACATCAGTCGGCACTCAGAACCCTAATAAAACCCGGAGTAAATATTACACATGTAAAAAAGAGATGGAAATACTAATAAACGGTGCAAACGAGCAGGGAACCGGGAGACAGCCGGATATTCCCATCAATGGGCACCGTGTGGCGAAAAGGTCAGAATAGATTTAACCTGCAGAGGTGGGGAGATGGGCGTGGCTGTAATGATCACATCGTTACGTGCTCAATACTGATTGGAGGAACACAGTGAGATCCCAGCACCAGGAAAGAGCAGAGGAAATTGCACCCTCACCCAGTACAACCAATAAATATGAGGCTGGATGGTCATGTGATCTCGATGTCAGCACAGATTTGTGAGGTGGACCTTTGGACCAGCAACAGTGTCAGTGGAGCTGATCGTTCACTCTCTGCTCATTAGAGACCCTCAGTTATTGTCCCTCCACATGAAGACAGCAGTCATCGCTCAGCTAGGTAACAGTGTGAGTGGAGCTGATCCTTCATATTCTGCGCTTCAGAGACCCTCAGTTATTGTCCCTCCGCTTGAAGGCTGCAGCCATCTCTCAGCTAGGTAACAGTGTTAATGGAGCTGATCCTTCACACTCTGCTCTTTGGAGACCCACAGTTATTGTCCCTCCACATAAAGACAGCAGCCATCTCTCAGCTGGGTAACAGTGTCAGTGGAGCTGATCATTCACACTCTGCTCTTCAGGGACCCTCAGTTATTGTCCCTCCACATGAAGGCAGCAGTTAACTTCCAGCTCGGTAACAGTGTGAGTGGAGCTGATCATTCACACACTGCTCTTCAGGGACCCTCAGTTATTATCCCTTCACATGAAGGCAGCAGTCGTCTTTCAGCTAGAATTAAAGATCTTTTGCAACACTGTGAGGGACACATTCACTTTCTGACTGGCAACCTGGCAGCAGGTTAATCTGCTGGTACTGAGATTGTCGCTCAAACTTAATATTTAATGGGATGGATTAGAGCAGAGAGATAGCAGATAGTGTGAAAATAAAGGGCGATTACCTAAAGGGTCAGCCTGACTGTTCCCAGGTCTGCCTGAAATGAGAAGGTAACAATTAGAGTTCACTGGGACAAGAAATGAATGAAAATGTTTGAAAGAAAAGACACAAATACAATTAACAGCAGGGTCATTATTCCCGTCGCTTTGCAGATGAAATTATACCAGGATCTGTGATTTCATTCCTTAAAACCGAAAATACAATTTATGCAACAAATTAATATTGGTAATGGGCTTAAATGTATCCAGTATTGTTTGCACATATACACACACTGACACACGGATACACTCTCTCCATGTGGTGACGGTGGGTGGGCCCCATGTATTGCCAGTGTGAAGGTGCCTGAGAAGGCGGTGGTGATGGTCCTCTCCCTTTTAGAATCTTACAATGAAACAGCACAGAGGGACGCCATTCGGCCCATGGTGCCTATGCTGTCTCTTTGTAAGAGCTGTCTAATTAGTCCCACTGCCTTTCCCCGTCACCCTGTAAATTTGTGCTGATGGTGCTCTGAACATTGATGACCCGTGTGTCGATGCCCTGAGAAGAAGGTGGTGATGGACCTGCTTTCAGACACTGGTGGTTGTACTCTCAGAGTATTCAGCTTTCTGATCTAAATTTCGGGAAGGAATGGGAACATTTAAATTAAATTAAAGAATTTCCGATCCTGTGGCAGATTTCGATGCCTTTTAATTGACTACAAATCTTCCACCTGCAGCTGTCAAGGTCTCTATAAAGGTGTAATTGGGCATTTCTGCTGTTCAATAAAATACATAGTTTCCTCAAACGAAACAAAACAAGATGAACGGTCTGTCAGCCTCCTATATCCGTGCTGACTGTTTCTTGCTGTTCTGATTCTCTTGTAACCTGCCCTCGCCGACGTGCCCTATTTTTTTACCCGTTGGTGATGTTGCAACAATGGTCCTCCCTTTTACTGGCTAAGCGCTTCAGCTTTTTAAAAATGCAGTCAGTCGCTTGACCTGTACCCAATCCCACTGAAAACAATGTGTCTCACAGATCTCCAGGTATTTTTACTATTCACAACATTATATACTGGGGACGGTGTTGACCTGCTCCCAATCTCCCTGATGATCATGTGCCTCACAGATCTCCAGGTGTTTTTACTATTGTCTACATTATATACTAGAGACGGTGTCTTGACCTGCTCCCAATCCACCTGATGACAATGTGTCTCACAGATCTCCAGGTGTTTTTACTATTCACAGCATTATATTCTACAGATGGTGTTTTGACCTGTACCCAAACTCCCTGATCACAATGTGTCTCACAGAGCTCCAGGTGTTTTTCCTATTCTCTACATTATATACTATGGACGGTGTGCCGACCTGCTCCCAATCTCCCTGATGATAATGTGTCTCACAGATCTCCAGGTGCTTTTACTATTCGCAGCATTATGTTCCATAGACGGTGTGTTTTCCTGATCCCAATCTGCTGATCACAATGTGTCTCACAGATCTCCAGGTGTTTTTCCATTCACAACATTAGATACTTAAGCTGGTGTGTTGATCTACCCCCAATCTTCCTGATGATAATGTGTCTCACAGATCTCCAGGTGTTTTTCTATTCTCAACATTATATACTATAGACGGTGTGTTGACATGCCCCCAATCTCCCTGATGACAATGTGTCTCACAGATCTCCAGGTTTTTTTCTGTTCGCATTATGCACTATAGACGGTGTGTTAACCTGATCTCAATCTCCCTGGTGATAATATATCTCCCATGTATTGGTGTCTCTCTGTATACTCTGCTGATATATGAAAGAGAACGGGATACCAATTCCGGTCCTCAGCTGTGCTTACCGAGTAATCTTGAATGAGTTACAGTTGCCCAACTATAATCTCACTGGTCCCTTGATGCTCCTAGTTATGCAATGTAAATATTGTGTGACTTCTTCCCAGTCCTGGAGCCTCAGCATTACTACCAACTCAGCCTGATAATAGTCAACTCCCACAAATTCCCCTTTTCCAGTGACCAACCTTCGTGCTTCAATAGGGTCCGTGAATCCTCTTCAATACACTCAGTTATTTATTGTACACTTCGGGCATTTACCATTTCAGCCTGTAACCACCCGTGACACGCCGGATTTCTTTTTGCCAGATAATCTAGTGGTTCAAGGAGTATGTCGATGCACACCTTCTTCGGGAAACTAGGGATGGACAGTAAATGGGTGCAGACAAAATCGCCAAAATGACGACGGTGGTTCAAGGAACTACCCCGCCATCCCATCTGCCTAAGCAGGGGTTGTTCAGTCAATTCCACCTGGTCAGCGAACTCATATCCCGTAAATGAATCTAAGCAATCTGTAACCATGCTTGCCTATTCGTCAAGTTTATCTCTTACTGTCACAGAGAAATTCTCAGTCTGTCCTCTTTCTCAATCAATACTACGTTTCTATTTATCTGCACTACTTCGCAAATCTGCTAATCCCTCCATTTTGCTCTCGTATGCTTCTATCCAGTTTCGAATTGCTCTCGTTGTTGTTCTTGTAAACATTTGAATGCATTTCTTTGTGTACCGTTATCCAAATCACCTACATATACAGAGAATATACCCAATATTCTCACACTCTCCTGTTAAGTCTCCTACCGTAGGTAAACTTCAAGTGATCTAAAATTCTGCTGCTGCTGTTATCTTGGAACGGACAGTCCCACTCACCCATTTCCCCAGCTCTCACTGACCTCCGGTAACTCCCGCTTACCAACTCCTTAGATTTCAGTTCTCACATGGATACCTTCTGATGTTTTGGCTAATGGATTTGGTGCCAAACTGATAAGTTATTTTAACATTTAATACTTATGTTAACTTGCTACTGCACCGGAGTACCACAACGAGTAATAGAGAAATATTAATTATAAACATCAATAAACTCAAAGGAGGTGAAATGAAACGGGACAAACGTGGGATATACAAAGCCCAGAAGTTAAACTCTTGAATGAGTTACAAAACCAGGGACAGGGGTGGTTTAGGGGTTATAAAATACAGGCCAAGCAGAGAGTTTATAAGTACATGTTTCTCACGGCAAATTGTTAGGTGCATCAAGAATCAATATAATGATATTAAAACAAACTATTTTAGGTCCAATTTGCACAACTATGGCAATTAAGTGTGCTCTTATGGATTTAAGAAGTAAATTAATTGATAAAATTACAGTAAGTGTAGCTTACAAACACAAGCAAAGCACCGGACAGAAGCAACTCACATCAAAAATCCGGATTCTGTGCGTCAAGAGCATTATCAGTCACTTTCAAAAGTATGTATCGACAACACATGAGCTAGTGTCTGAAGAAACGTTACCATGGTTAGAAATAACCAAACATGCATCGGTCATTTACAGTACCGAGACAAATTGCTCTGGGCACAGTCTGTTGAATTTAAATATGCAAACGAATTCAGCATTTGTTCCACAAGGTGACCAGAGTATGGGACATGTGGAAGGACATTAAAAAATTTACTAGGAGTAGGATTAGGCCAGACTGCCTACCCAGACTACTCCGCCGTTCAATAAGATCATGGCTGATCTACTGCCCCAGATCCACTTTCCCACCTTTCCCCAGAGATTGGGAAACAACTCCGGATCTTTCATTAAACACTGCATCGCACCGGACTAAAAGTATGGGACATGTGGAAAGAGATTCAGAAACACGTCTGGATATTAAATACAACATCAAATGGATGAATCATGTAGAAAGAGACTGAGAAACACTAATTATTACCCAACACCGTGCACATAAATGTATGGAACAGAAAGCATGATTTAATATAAAAAGGCATAGTTTTGAAGATTGTCGGTGACTAAATAAAACTGTTCATACACCGAATCCCCCTGAAATCAGTAGCATCATTTCTGGAGAGTGTAATTGATAACTCTATTAATAATCAGTACAATTGGAGCAATATAGATTCCACCTCCAGTTAATATATTATACAAAATGTATTGTCCTCTCTGAACATTCAAAATGCTGTACAAACTATTTAATCTAATTCTCTCTATCACACGGCACTTTACCGAGAAATTCCGGGGACAGAACACTCAATGTGGGATGAGTCGACTGGATCCAGATCCCAGTATTCTGCAGTTCTGACTCCCATACACTCGATTGTAACATTGAGCACTTTCTACTTCCAGGAGTGACCATTTTAAACGCCTGATTAGAATTTTAACTCCAGTCTGGTGTTTCTGCACGAGAGCCATAGGAAACAGCATAACACAAACTCTTGTGGTATTTTTGTTCAATTCCGGGAATAAAAATAAATGTAACTCAAATTCCCTCTGTAAGTGCAGTTAAATGACAATCAGATGACAAATATTAGGTCCGTTCTTGATGTCAGTGACAAAAATAGATAACAGTTCCCTATTATAATTTGATGATCTTAAAATCAAAGAGAGCAAAATGTATTAAATGATAAATTTATAAATTAAGGGAACTGTTTCAATATTCACTTTATACGATCTCAATAAATGACAAATTCAAATCAATATGCACATTTCCTATAAATTGATTTTGATCAGCGGCCGGTTGCTAAAAAAATAAATTCAGGGATCAGCTGCATTTCATGCTTTCTCTCTGATCTATGGTTTGCAGAACATATTCTTAAAGTACCTTCAAAATCAGGATTTTAGAATACAATCCCTTTTACAAAGACAAAAGAAAATTCATCATGGAAGTATGTAATAACATTTAGGGAGCGTTTCCCTATCGTGAACCAGCATTTGCTGACGGTAGAATTAAGAAATGTAACCAAACCCGTACTGGAAACAGTGAGAAACTGAATCGAATCTTTGACCGAAAAACACTGCACAAATATCGAGTAGGTGGAAAGAGACTATTCATGATATCTCATTAAACACTTCACGATGCTTTACATAAAATGAGCATGTGGAAGGAGACTTTGTCACATTATTTATTACTTGATGCTGTGCATATGAATATTTGAAATAAGGTGATTAAGTTACAATACAAAGTTCTAAATTTTCAAGGTCATTATTGAGTAAACAACAATAAATGGAAAATCCTCCGGAGATTTTGGAATATTCAGTAACATTATTTTTTGGAGAGACACTTCACAATTACACTAATAACCAATGCGAATTGAAATAATATTGGTTCTGCCTCTAGTTAATACATTATACAATATTTATAGATCATGTACAACACTCTAACGTGGAACAAACTATTTAAATTATTTCATTTCCACTCAGTATATCACACAGGTTCAGACATCACTTCTACTGTGAAATACCTGGGACAGAACTGCCCGTGTGTGTTCAGTCAGCAGTAGATTTAGCTTTGACTGCTGTTCTCCAATCCCTGTGTTACTGTGGACCCCAGACCCCAAACACCGAGACCTTCTATTCGCACCGTGATCACGTTCTACTGCTAGATTACTGTGTTTAAATAATTTGCTTAGAATTTCAACTCCAGTCAGTTGTGTCAGTACAAGAACCGCAGAGGGCCAAATAAAACAAATTGCCACGGTATTTGTTTTCAATTTGGATTTAAGTCAAACTTTGCACATGTCCCACCTGGGAATTTCGAAGACGTGTTAACCAGATGCCAGATATTCTAAAAATAATGTTTTCAGAGAGCGAAAGAACGGATAATTATTCCCTGTTTAATATTGATGGAATGTAAAATCAAACCAAATCCGTTTTCAATCTGAATTCTACAAATGAGATAAACTATTTCAAGATTCACTTCATATGAAGGAAATGAATCACATTGCTTTTTGTCATAAAGCATGCCTGCTTTTTAAAAATGATTCTGAGCAACGAGTGATTGGAGAAAAGGATACAGGGAGTCATGTGCACTTCATTGTTGATCTTTCTGTGGCTTGAATAAAACGTTCTTTAAATAATCCACAAACTAGGACTTTACTATCCGACAAGTTAATTTTCATGGAAATGTAATTCGTTAAATACTTAAAGCATCTGATAACACTGGGACTAAGCTGTCCTGTCAGTAAACCAATAAAGTTTTTAATAGACAGAGATTCATAAATGTAACCAAACACACACGGGAAATAGTGAGAAACAGAATGAAATCATCAATGGAATAAAGCAACAAACATCGAGCCGTTGGAACAATAATAAAGGACAATATCACTAACTCATTGCACACTACATGACACTGTGTAAAAGTATGTTATTGGGAAAACGTAACTATCTTTAGGCACTGTACATACAAATGGAGGAAATAGAATAATGAATGTAATATAAAAGATAATAATTTTGAAGATCTATACCAACTGATCAATAATACAGAGCAAATTCCCCAACGATTTAGGAACATTTAGTCGCATCATTTTTTGCAGAGTGCACTTGATAATTATACCAATAATGACAACGAATTGAATAATATTGGATTCATCTCCAGTTGAGTGGTTATTATAGATTGAATATAACACTGCAACACTGAACAAATTATTCTAAAATATTTAGCGTCATGAACTGTATCTCTAGTAGAGCAGACAGCACTTGTATTGAGAAATATCTGTGACAGAAATGTTTGTGGCGGTCCATGTCAGTAGTCTATGTAATTTGGACTGGTGTTCTACACTCAGTGAGATAACTGACACCCAAACTCTGATACACTCTATTCAAACAAAGACGGCGCTCTACTTCTAACAGACTCGGTTCAGTAATCAGATTAGAATTTCAATTTCAGCTGGCTGTGTCGGTATAAGAAACGCAGGGGGCAAATAAAACAAACTGCCGCGGTCTTTGTGATCAACAAAACTTCAACTGGGAATTTATAATACCCGTTAATTAGATGTAGAATATTCTGAACTCGTTTACTGTCACCAAAGCAATCTTGCTGTCAGTGATAGCTCAACTGTTAGCACTCTCGCCTTTGAGTCAGGAGATGGTGGGTTCAAGTCTAATTCCAGAGACTTGAACACAAAATCTGGACTGCCACTCCAGTGCAGTACTGCGGGTGTGCTGCACTGTCCAAGGTGCATTCCAACGGAGGAGATGTTAAACCGATGCCCCGTCGGCCCTTTCAGGTGCAGTATTTGGAGAAAGGGCAGGGGAATTATCCCTAGTGCTCTGGTGAATATACATCCCTCAATCAACATCACACACAAAAAAAGTATTCTGGCCATTATCACATTGCTGTTTGCAGGAACTTGCTCTGTGCAACTTGCCTGCCACGTTTCCTACATTACAGTCTGGACAACACTACAAACCCGCACCGAATTGACAGTAAAGCTCTTTGGGATGTCCTGAGTCGTGAAATGCGCTATATAAACGCAAGGCATTTTTATATAAATGGAGGTTTATTCCTATTTGCAGTTGAAAGAACTTAAAATGGAATCAATCAATCCAAAACTTGTATCAAATGAAACTTCTGCAAATTATATGAACATTTCAGTATCCATTTCAAACCATCCCAATGAATGACAACTGTAAATAAAATGGATGCATTTTCTGTAAATTGATCCCAGACACTGACAGATTCTATTCTCAGAGCGAACTGCCTCTTTTTCTAACAGACCCTGCTTAAATAGACCCATTAGATTTTCAACTCCAGTCTGCTCTGTCTGTACGAGCGGCAGGTAGAAGGCAATAAACAAGTTCCGATATTTCATTACACTCTACACAAGAATATTAAAATGTATAAAGCATTATTTACTTTCTACATCTCCTGAATGGGTTCTGTATTAAAGATGATAATTAGATTAATAATACATATCTTGTAATAATAATCAGTGTATCAGTAAATAACATAATGCATTAAATAATCCGTAACTCACAGTTCAAAAGCTGCAGTAGAGACAGGGTGAGGAAGGACCGCAGCATCGTTCTGATGCCGGGCAGAGCGATGTGAACAGAACATTAACCGAACGCTATTCTCAAAGACTAAGAACTCCTTCCAGCATCTTCTGAAACTCTGCCTGTTGTGTAAATTAATTATTTGACAGAGGTGTCTACAGAAACCAGTGTTTCCTTCCAAATACCCAATAGATTTAAACTTGTGTGAACCGTGAATTACAGTCTGGTAAAATACACCAATGAGAAGCAATGTGACCATTCATGGATAAAATGAACCCAGATTCCAACTACCAGCCTATCCTGCGAGGACAATGACGGGTGACAGTGTGAAAAGTAAATGAATCACTGATCTGGCGCCCAGATCATCGAATCATAGATGCACAGGAAAGGCCATTCGGCTACTTTAGTCAGAGTCGTTTAGAAAGTGCTGTCTAATTTATTGTGACATATGTAGCATTTTCTTGTAACCCTGCAAACTATTCCACTGCAAGCACTTGTTTAATTGTCTTTATAAATTCCTGGGGAATCTGATTTCATCACTCTTTCAGGTCGTGCTTTCCAGATCGTAACAAGCCTCTGTGTGAAATACTCTCTCTTCATTTCCCCTCTAGTTATTCTGCCGGTTCTATAGAAGGCCTCGGACCCCAGGCGCAGTGCTGGAAGCCCGGAGAAGAGGTAGGTGAGGCAGGGTCACCAGAGCCAGTCCGGAAGGCGGTGAAAGAGTAAGGCGGTGTTCTGGTGGTGCAGGAGGAGGGAGGTGCCGGGGAATGAACTGGTTCCTGGTGGAGGTGCTCTGTGGGCCACAAAATACCCACGAACGAGGCAGCGCCCCACCCCATCCGCAAGGCCACATGGTGAGTGCTTCGTTCTACATGGTGTCCTCTCCATGTGGTGGAGGACCTCGCTGCTCGTAAGATCCCAGCGGCGGTGGAATGGTCCCATAATTATCATATAACAGGCCACTTAAGATCCTCAATGTGCCACTGGGACAGAAGGCTGTTGTCGGTCTATCCTGCCCCCGGGATCACTGGACGAGGGGGATGCGCTGGGATCTCCATCCTGCCATATCCCCTGCCAGCCGCCGCTTTTCTCCTTGATCCCTCCCCACCCCTCCTGGCCTCCAATCACGCCTCTGGGGGCCAGTAAAATCCTGGCCATGATCTCTGATGACAAACGTATTCATGAGAGGAAATAATTTCCGCATGCTTACTCCATCATAACCCCTCATTAATTTGAGTTCTGTTAGATCTGGAATGGCGGGATTAACGTATGAGGAGAGATTGAGTCGGTTAGGACTATTTTTTCTGGAGTTAGGAAGAGTGAGGCGGGGGGGGGGCGTTCTCATAGAAGTCTACTAAATTCAAACAGGACTTGGCGGGGCCGATGCAGGAAGGATGGTCCCGATGGTGGGGGAGTCCAGAATCACGGGTCATTGTCTAAGGATACAGGATAAACCTTTCTGGACCGAGTTAGGGAGAAATATCTTCACCCAGATAGTGGTGAGCCTGTAGAATTCGCGAGCACAGAAAGCAGTTGAGGCCAAAACATTGTATGTTTTCAAGAAGGAGTTAGATACAGCTCTTGGGTCCAAAGGGATCAAAGGATATGGGGTGAAAGCGACAACAGGTTACTGATTTGAATGATCAGCCATGATCAGAATGAATGGCACAGCAGGTTCTAAGGGCCGAATGGGCTACTGCTGCTCCTATTTACTATGTTTCTATCCCACTGAACTTTCTCTGCGCCAATAAGAAAAAAACAAACTCCTGCATTCTATCCATGTAAATGAATTCCCTCACCAGTGGTTACTTCTTGCTAATCCTCCTCTGTACCCTTTCCAGGGCCTTGAAATTCTTCCAAGATATTCGTGCCCAGAATTGCACACAGGACGCCAGCTGAGTCAAAACAATTGATTTGTAAAGGATTAGCCTGATGCCTTTTATGTTTGAATTCAATTACCCCATTTTCAAATCAAGTATCCCATACACTTTTTCAATCAGCTTCTCCACTTGCCCTGCAATCCTCAAAGATGTATGGACTTGCATTTCCCGGGTCCCTCTGTTCTAGCATCCCCTGAAAATGGTACCATTTATACTATACTGACATGATGTTTTCCCAATGAACTTCACTTCTGACTTGACCACAATAAGGTGCATCTACCGTTGATTTGCCCATTTCAGCAGACTGTCTACTCTGAAATCTGCTATTATAATATTCACGATTTATTACAGAGCCATGTTTTTCACCATCCACAAATGTCAAAATTATACATTCTAACCCCAAGTCTAAGTAGTTTGCATGTAGAAAGAAAAACAGTCGTCTCACAACCAACACCCGAGCAACCGCCACCCTCGCCTGTCAGAAGAGCATCCATTCACCACTGTTCTCTGCCTCCTATCTCTTAGCCAATCGACTGCTCGAGCTGACATCGTCCCTTTAATAATATGCATTGCTATTGTCTGAATAAGTCTTTTATGAGGTACTTCGTCAACATTGAATGCCCACATACACAAGGCCAACTTCAGTCTCTTATTTGATAAAACAACTCAGTCAGGTTAGTTACACGCAATTGGCCTTCAACAAATCCGAGATGGTTTTCTCATCTTCCCCCATGCTTCTGCAAGTGAGAATTAATTTTGTCCTTGATGGGGGCCTCTAGTATATCTCTCAACCTTCACTATCGTCAGATAGATTAGCTTGTAGTCACAAGGCTTACCCTCTCCTCTCGTTTTGAAAAGGAGTCTATCATTTACCAAATTCAAGTCCTCTGGCCCCAGTACGACAAAAAAGGAGGACTGAAACATTGTGGTCAGAGCTGATCTTATCTCCAACCCAGCTTCCTTTATCCACCTAGGATGCTTCCCATCTGGAACAGGGGTGCTGTCCACATTTAGTGATAAACTGTTCAGCAACGCCTTCCCATCTATTTTATCCTATGCAAGACCTCTGCTTCCCTCGACTCGATTGCGACATTAATTTCAGCCTCTTCTTTTGTGAAGGCAGTTGCAAATTACTCATTCAGTACCACAGTCATGCCCTCGGCCTCGACAGGAATATTTACTTGTTTCTCCATAATCGGCTCCACCGTTCCTTTAACTATCCCTTTTACTTTTATATGTTTTACAAGATTTGTAGCTGCTAATCTTTTCTATGCTCTCCCTTTGTCCTTCTTGTATTCTTTTTCTATTTCTCCCTGTACACTATGCTATCTATCTGGTTTTAGATTATATTCTTGAAATGGAATTTGTAATGAATTTCTTCTTTCTCTTTTCCCTTAACTGACAATTCATTTTTCATCCAGAGAGTGCAGCATTTAATTCCCCGTCTTCACCTCTAGACTTGACTATTCCAATGCACGTCCTGGCCAGCCTCCCTCTTTGCATCCTCAGTTAACCTGAGGACATCCAAACCTCTGCGGCTAACGTACAACTCACTCCACGTCCCGTTCACCCTTCACCACTGCACTCCCATTAGCTTCTGGTCATTAACCTGAACAATATTGAAATTCTCACGCTTATTTTCTAATCTCGCCATGACCTCTTCCCACCCTATCTCTGTAATCTCTTTCAGCCCTATGAGATGTTTGTGCTCCTTCAATTCCGGAATCTTGAGCATTCCCAAATTTGAACGCTCCACCGCTGGTGTTCTTGTTTTCATCTGCCAAGATCCTAAATTCTGGAATTCCCTCCATAAACCTCTGCCTCACTATATCTTTTTCCTTCTTTAAGGTACTGCTTAAAACTTACCACCTTGACCAGGCATTTGGTCATCTGCCATCATATCTGACAGTGCTGCTCGCTATCAAATTGTGTTTGATAATATGACTAGGATATTTTAACTATGTAAGGACACTACACAAATAAGAAATTGTAGATCTTGTTTTACACCTTCTCCATTACTATGGTCTGTCCCAGACTATATTATTGTAATTGAAGGTTAAACCATTTTTATGTTTTTCTGAACTTCCCTGAAAGAATAACTCCATAATCTGGTGCTCACCTTTGGGGGTGTATAATAAACACTAGACTATTTAACACCTCATTCTGTGAATGGATTAGTGAATAGATGATTCACTTGTCGAACCCCCCAGTATATAGTTTTTCTGTTGCAAACATACCCACTTCTGACCTTATGGAGGGAAGGTCATTGATGAAACAGCTGAAGATGGTTGGGCCGATGACACTACCCTGAGGAACCCCTGCCCTGATGTCTTGAGACTGAGGTGATTGACCTCCAACACCTACAACCCTCTTCCTTTGTGCGAGGTATGATTCCCACAAGTGGAGATTTTTCCCTCTGATTCCCATTGCCTGCAGTTAATCCCAGTTAACGCCTTTCCCAGTAATGGTTCATCGTGGAGCGACGCTTTCATTTTAAATTGACTTCTCCGAGGCAGAAAGGCGAATGTGAGATCCATAACCACTCCAGACAGTCGATTCCTGATGCGAGTCCGTCCCCATCCCTCTAGTGATCTATTCCAGCTACGCCTCAGCTGGATGGACAATTACATTTGGATAGATCTGGAGTGGCAACATGTAAGTTCACACATTACAACAGCAGTTTATTTAAAATACAAACTATCGTGGTAACGATATGTAACAATGAAATAGTCCTGCATTCCTCAGAACTACTGGGATTAATATTCAATGGGCAGAATTTTATCTGTTTCTGGTGCGACTGAAAGGTGCAGCTTGATATCAGTGAGAGGACCGAGAGCCGTGCAGTCACCACATGTTTTCCATGGAACTGCAACGAATTGTTATAAATAGTTGAAGCTGCACTCTGCAGGCAAGTAGGAAGTATTCTACCAGTTCCTGAATTGTGCTTTGTATATGGTGTATATGGAGCCAGTAGATGATTTGTTGTCTGTAGTGTACCGAGCATTTGACCTGCTCCTGTAGCCACAGTATTTAAATGCCTGGTCTTGTAAAGTGTCTGGTCAATTGTAAACCCCAGGATGATCATGTTGTGGTATTCGGCGATGGTAACGTCGTTTTATTTCGAGAAGAGGTGGTTGGACTCTGTCCTGTTGGACAAGGTAATTGACTGGCATGTATGTGGTGCTAATGTTACTGACGACGTATCAGCCCAGGCCTGTATCAGAAGGACATCTTACTTGAAATGTAACGGGCATTATAAAACAAACAGAATTATTCTTCTCCAGTTAGAAGTGTGTTTTAGCTCTTTGCCACTATGGCTGAAAGGGCTTTTGAACCTTTCCATTCCAGTTACACTATCATTCCTTCCATTCTTCCTTAATCACAATGATGGGGCGCACAATGGCGCAGTGGTTAGCACCGCAGCCTCACAGCTCCAGGAACCCGGTTCGATTCTGGGTACTGCCTGTGTGGAGTTTGCAAGTTCTTCCTGTGTCTGCGTGGGTTTTCCCCGGGTGCTCCGGTTTCCTCCCACAGCCAAAGGCGATAGATAAATTGGCCATTGTAAATTGCCCCTAGTGTAGGTAGGTGACAGGGAATATGGGATTACTGCAGGGTTAGTATAAATGGGTGGTTGTTGGTGGGCACAGACTCGGTGGGCCGAAGGGCCTGTTTCAGTACTGTATCTCTAAAAAAAGAACAAAAAATAAGTTGCCCTTACCCTCAACTTTCACTCCACCAGCCTCCACATTCAATGAACTATCCTCCATTACTTCTGCCAACTTCACCACAATGCTACCACCAGGCATTCCTCCTCTCCATTTTCAGCATTCTGAAGGTACAGCTTGACCCACTCTTCCATCACTCGAAACACCCACTGCACTTCCTATGTCACCATCCCATGCAAGTGTTGGAGATGCATTACATGCCATTTCACCTCCTCTCTTTCAACCGTCAGGCCCACAAACAGTGATTTACTTGTACTTTACTTTATTTCATCAATACTGTTCATTCTTAACAATTGTCCTCGACACCGTGGAGATGAAGCATATATTCTGCAATGGCTTTGCTGAGCAGTCAGTATGTCCCTTAGCTTCCATTCACTTGCCATTTGAAATCCCTGTCCCACTCCCAGCTGACCCCTCTGTACTCAGCCTCCTACACTGTTTCAATTTTCCTGACTCAGCATCAACTTCAAAAATAACAACACATGGGAATTACTGCCCCCCATTTGTTTTTGACAGCAGGTTCTGGTAATGATTGTTCTCTTCATTTAATCACTCTTGCCTTCCACACCATCACAGTTTCTCTCTTTATCTCCTTCCTCCGTTCCCCCATTCCCAGCCTCTGTGCTTACTGAAACACTGTTACAGCACAACATTTTTCAGTTCTGAAGAAAATTCTCCAGCGGGGAAGGTTAACTCTCGCTCCCTTTCTCAAAATGCTGCGCCGCCGACTAAGTATTTCCAACATCTTCTGTTCATATTTTAGATAATCAGCATCCGCAGTATTTTGACTTTTTAAGGAAGATGATATCATGGGGAAATGGGGTGAGGTTGCAATTGAATGTAAAGACATAAACACAATAGATCAATAACTTTGGAGAGGCTGAGAAAAGTGAATATGATGGGATCAGGGAAGTCATCTCCTTAGGCACACTCTTGGTCCAATATTTCCTTGATACCGAGGGCAGTCACCTCGATTAGTATTACCACCATTACCAGCAATACAACAATCACTGTTTTTCTGCTCAGTTTTTGATGCATTTGCCCACTGCAGAACAGCAGAGTGTATCTGAGCCATTCCTCTCAAAACTGCTGCACCCCATAGAAGGAATTCGCAGCTTTATCGGGAAACCTGCCAAATATTTGAGGAAATGTGTTCACACATTGAGACTGTGAGGCACGCAGATCACACAGAGACACTGACTGGTCATCATAAGTTGTGAATTTTCACCATCGTTGAACTATACAGGGAGGGATGTGATGTGTTTCCTCAAAAAAGGAGTCTGTTTTCTGGAAGGTGATCACTTGGAGTCAAGAAAGGCTTTCCTATACCGAAATATGTGAAAAGCAGCTCACAGTCTGCAGAGCCTCAGGATAGTAACTGTGTGTTTTTCTGTTGAACTGAGAGGAAGCACCTGGCGTTGTGGTGATTTCAGTGCTTCTGTTTTTCTTGCCTGCTGCTCTTAATTATCAAAATACTGCAGCAGGATGTTTCAGCTCGGAATTTGAACTTACGTTGTTTAAAATCCAGAAGGACAATGTATCGGGGGATGTCTGGGCTATATCATTAATTCACTGGAAATATTTGACAACTTAGTGTCTGCAAATAAACGTATCTCTTATCACAAAGAGTGAATCACAGTACATAATTACTGTAATCTGTGTACAATTTCCAAATGTATAACACACAATATCAACAGGTCAGGATAAATCACTCTGAGTCCAATTCAATCAGGAAAGTCAGATACACCAACGCATCAATTCTCGCTGTGGTTTTAATTTAAAATACAAGATCCCATTAGATGTTGAGGCTGTTTCCTGTATAGGTTAATGAAGCAGGACTACTGTTAAGAATCAAATACAATCAGGAGGATTGAGCCTGTGTTAATGTAAAGCGTTAACTCTCTGTGATCCGATCACCGAATATGCAGCCTGTGTCAATGTCAGTGGTTAACTTGCTGTGATTCAATTCAAAGAGGGGATCTGAAGGTAGACAATTTCTTCAATAAACTATCCACTCTACCTCAATAAATCAAATTTAATGTCAGCCTGATTTCTCTGGGAGTGAATGTATATCTGGGTAATGAAAAGAGTCTGAAGAACTAAAACAGATCAATAAATGAACACAGCTGAGCTGCCACTGCAAAGGTATCACAGGTAGAAAACCTTCAAACGATTAATTCCCCGGATCGCACACAGAATGAAACAAAAACTCTCCCGAAATGGACATTGAATAAAAGAATTCCACAAACTGTATTATCAATCTAGACAGAAATGATTTGAAACAAGGAAATGCGCCCCATAACACTGCCACACACTCTTTTGTTTCTGCAGCTGTATCCAGTCTTTCCCAATCTGATAGACTTGTCCTCCTGAGGTGTGTTTTGCAGAGATCACAGACTGAAAATTTCAGTGTGAGACATGGATGTTGACAGCAACCGGCTGTCAGAGAAACCTGAAGCACACGCACAGAATGGTGGAGATTGAAGATATTTGGGTCAATCTCTTGTATCTGTGAGGAGCTGATCAATCCTGTAAACAGTGGCAGTTGCACATAAACATACTGAAATGGTCACACTAACCAGGGAAATTGCAGTAAGCACTGATACTCAGCAAAGAACATATAGAAATTATGTTACACATGCAAGATCTCCACATAATTTCTCAAATACGTAAGAGAATGCAGTATGAAAGCAGAAATGTGAGGATCTCTGTACCAATACTGTCATTTTCTGGGATCCCTGTTAATAATGTAACACTCAGGCAGCCCAATAAACAGTGACCTTAACTCTGAAAGTGCTGGAAATGCTCAGCAGATCTGACAGCATCTGTGGAGACAGAGTTAGCATTTCTGGTCTGTGACCTTTTGTTAGAACTGGAAAAAGGTTAGAAATGTAATCGTTTTTTCAAAGTGGAAAGAAGGCGGTAAGAAGAAATAAAATTAATATGTGTGATAGAACAGAGGGCAGGAGAGATTTTTTTTTATCATTATTCATTCATGGGGAGTGGGCGTCCTTGGTTAGACCAGCATTTATTGACCATCCTTGATTGTATTTGAGATAGCGTGAGTTACCTTCTTTAACTGCTGCAGGCCATGGGGTGTAGGTACACCCACAGTGCTGCAAGGAATTGTGTACCAGAATTTTAATCCAGCGACAATGAAGGAACGACGGTTTTGTTCTTAGTCAGGATGGTGAGTGGCTTGGAGGGGAATTTTAAGGTGCTGGTGTTTATCTGCATCTGCTGCCCTTGTTCTTCCAGGTAGTAAGGGTAGCGGCTTTGGTATGTGCTTGGTGTGTTGCCGCAGTGTACCTATTTCTTGATACACGCTGCTTCCATTGTGTGCCGGTGGTGGAGGGAGTGAATGTTGAAGATTATGAATGGGGTGCCAATCAAACAGGCTGCTTTCCTGGATGGTGTCGAGCTTCTTGTGTGTTGTTGGAACAGCACCCATCCAGGCAAGTGTAGAGTATTCCATCATACTCATGACATGTGCCTTGTAGATGGTGGACAGGCACTGGGGAGACAGGGTATGAGTTACTCGAGGCAGAATTCCTGACATCTGACCTGCGCCTGTAGCCACAGTGTTTACCTGACTGGTCCAGTTCAGATTCTGGTCAACGGTCACCCACTGGATATTAATAGTGGTGGATTCAACAATTCTAATACAAGTGAACGTCAAGGGGAGATGGTTAGATTACCTTTTGTTTGAGATGGTCACTGACTGGCACTTGTCTGCTGCGAATGTTACTTGCAACTTATTAGCACAAGGCTTGATGGTCTCCATGTCTTGCTGCATATCAACACGGGCTGCTTTAGTATATTCTGATTCACAAATGGTGTTGAACATTGTGCAATCAGCAGCGCGCATCCCACTTCAGGCCATACAATGGAGGGAAGGTTATTGATGAAGCAGCTGAATATGGTTGTGCCAAGCACACTGCCCTGATGTCTTATGGCTGAGATCATTGACCTCCAACAACCACAACCAACTTCCTTTGTGCTCGGTACTGCTCCAACAAGTGGAGAGCTTTCCCTCTGATGCCCTTTGATTCCAGTTTTTCTCGGGCCTCTTAATGCCATGCCCAGTCAAATGTTGCCATGATGTCAAGAGCAGTCACGCTCCCCTGACATCTAGCGTTGTGCTCTTTTTCCCATGTTTGGACCAAGGCTGTAATGAGGTCAAGAGCTGAGTACCAGTGAGCAGGTTATTGCTGAACAAGAGCTGCTTGAAAGCAGGGTTGATCACCCCTCCCATCACGTTGCTGATGATCGACAGTAGACTGATAAGGCAGTAATTCGCCAAGTTGGATTTGTCGTGTTTTTTGTGGACAGGCCATACCTGTGCAATTTCCCACATTTCCAGGTAGATGCCAGTGTTGTAGCCGTACTGGAGCAGCCTGGCTCAGCGGATGGTTAGCTCTGGAACGCAAGTTATCAGTACTATTGCCGGAATACTGTCAGGGCCCAGAGCATTTGCAGTATCTGGTGCCTTCACTATTTCTTGATATTTCGAGGAATGAATAAGATTGGCTGAAGACTGACATCTGTGATGCTGGGGACTTCAGCAGGAGGCCGAGATGGATCATCCACTCTGCACTTCTGGCTGAAGATGGATGTAAATATTGCAGCCTTGTCTTTTGCACTGATGTGCTGGGCTCCACGATTAGTCAGGATGTGGATATTTGTGGAACTTCTTCCTCCTGTTAGTTGATCATTTGTCCACCACCATTCGTGACTGGATGCGGCAGGACTGCAGATCTGTTTCACTGTTATTGGACCTGCACTCATCCAGGCAAGTGAGTGGGGACAGTATGAAGAAAGATTTTTCAACTGTGAGCTTCTGGGTTTAAGAGAGCACAAAAAGCTTGTGGGATGGGAGAGGAGGAATTTTATCTGAATTGTGGGAAAATGGAGTTCATCGACCAAAAGACTTACTTGTTTTTCTACAAGTTATTTCATCTGGTGTGTCATGTGGCTGGAAGCCTTGCCTGATTCAACAGGCTGAATTTTCCAAGCATTTTGGAGATGGTTTGGGAGTCAGGACGGCTGGCAATACTGGTGGGGAAGACATCGAGTTGGGAGCTGATCTGTGTGTTGTGGAATTGTTTAACACTGTCGATCACATGTTGATTCCACTGTTGGATATGCAAGTAGTCCTGCGTTGTAACTTCAATAGGCTGACACCTCATTTTAGGTATGCTTGGTGCTGCTCCTGGGAAGCCTTCCTACACTCTTATTGTACCAGGGTTGATCCCACGGCTTGATGGTAATGTAGAGGGGGGATATGCTGTGCCATGAAGTTACACATTATGGCTGAATATAATTCTGCTGTTGCTTCTGTTGCCTATGGCACAAAGAGTCTCGTGGTTACCCAGTTTAGAGTTGCTAGATCTGTTTGCAATCCATGCTATTTAGAGTGGTGGCAGTGCCACACAGCACAATGATGAGTCTACCTCAATGTAAAGACAGGACATTGGCTCCAGAGGGACTGTGCGGTGGTCAATCAGAGAGCCATAGAGTAATACAGCACAGAAACAGGCCCTTTGGCCCAACGTGTCTGTGCTGGCCATCAAGCACCTAACTATTCTAATTCCATTTTCCAGTCCTTGGCCCGGACCATTGTATGCTATGGCATTTCAAATGCTCATCTACATAATTCTTAAATGTCGTGAGGGTTCCTGCCTCAGCCACATCTTCAGGCAGTTCGTTCCAGACTCCAATGGCCCTCTGGGTTCAAATTATTTTCCTCAAATCCCCTCTAAACTCCCTGCCCCTTACTTTAAATCTATGCACCCTGGTTATTGATCCCTCAGCGGAAGGAATACGTTTCTTCCTGTCTAACCTATAAATGCCCTCAGAATATTGTATACCTCAATCACGTCCCCCCTCAGCCTTCTCTGCTCTATGGAAAACAACCCTAGCCTTTTCAGTCTCTCTTCATATCTGAAATACACCAGCACAGGCAACATCCTGGTGAATCCCCTCTGCAATCTCTCCAGTACTATAACATCCTTCCTATCAGGTGGAGGCTAGAGCTGTACACAGCACTCTAACTGTGGCCTAACTTATATTTTATACAGCTCCATCATAACCTCCCTGCTCTATTATTCTCTGCTTCAGCTAAAAAAGGCAAGTATCCCATGCACCTTCCTAACCACCTTATCTACCTTTGCTGCTGCCTTCAATGATTTATGGACAAGTACACCAAGGTCCCTCTGACCCTCTATTTCCTAGGGTCCTACCATCCATTTTATATTTCCTTGCCTTGTTCGCCCTCCTATGCATCACATTTTCAGGGTTAAACTCCATTTGCCACTGCTCCGAACATCTCACAAGCACATCTATATCGTCCTGTAATCTAAGGCTTTCCTTCTTCTCTATTTACAATACCATCAATTTTAGTGCCATTTGCAAGCTGACTAATCATACTTCCTATATTCACGTCTGAATCATTAATGTACACTACAAACAGCAAAGGTCCCAGCACCGATCCCTGCGGTCACACGTCTGCACTCCCAAAAACAACCCTCGGCCATCAGCCTCTACCTCCTGCCACTAAGCCAAATTTGGATCCAATTTGCCAAATTCCCCTGGATCCCATGGGCTCT
Organism: Heterodontus francisci; assembly: GCF_036365525.1. NCBI lineage: Eukaryota > Metazoa > Chordata > Chondrichthyes > Heterodontiformes > Heterodontidae > Heterodontus > Heterodontus francisci. The sequence goes on along the minus strand of NC_090391.1, from coordinate 82,559,970 downwards.
TACCTTCTTAACCAATCCCCCATGCGGGGCCTTAGCGAAAGCATTACTGAAGTTCATGTAGACTACACTTTACCCTCATCTACACATCTAGTTACCTCCTCGTAAAATTTCAATCAAGTTTGTTAGACAGGATCTTCCCCTGACAAAGCCATGCCGATTATCGGTGATTAATCACTGCCTCTCCAAGTGAAGATTAATCCTGTCCCTCAGAATATTTTTCCCAATAGTTTCCATACCACTGATGTAATTATCTGTTAGATCCCTGCACCCCTTCTTGAATAATGGTACCACATTCAGTGGCCTCCAGTCCTCTGGTAACTCTCCTGTTTCCAGAGAGGATTTTAAAATTTGTGACAGGGCCCCTGCTATCTCCTCCCTTGCCTTATATAACATCCTGGGATGCTTCTCGTCTGGGCCTGGGGATTTATCCACGTTACATCCCACTAAAACAGCTAATACTTCCACCGTTTCAATGCTAATTTGTGCAAGTATATCACAATCCCCCTCCCTGATCTCCATGCCTACATCCTCCTTGTCCATCGTCATAGCAGATGAAAAGTAATCATTTAAAACCATACCTATGTCCTCCGGCTCTACACACAGATTGATACTTTGGTCCCGAATGGGCCCTACTCTTTCCCTAGTTATCCACTCGCCCTTAATATTCTTATAAAACGCCTTGGGACTTTCCTTTATCTTGCCCACCAGTGTTTTTTATGTCCCATCTTCGCTCTCTTAATTACATTTTTTCAGTACCCCGCCCCCCTACCCCGCTACACATTCTACAGGCTCGAGGGGCAGAATAGCCTACTCCTGATCCTATTTTCTATGTTTCTATTCTCATCTATGGCCTCCACTGTTTTCAGCACTCGAAATATGCCGCAAGCCCCCTTCTTTTCCTGATCCGATCCTCGAGATCCTTTGACATCCTGAGTTCCCTGGGCTTGTTTGACCTAACCTTCACCTTTACGGGTACATGCTGGCTGTGAACTCTCGCTATTTCCTCCTTGAATGACTCCCAATGGCCTGATGTAGACTTTCCTTCAAGTAGGTGCTACCAGTCCACTTTAACCAGATCCTGTTTTTCATATTGAAATTGGCCTTCCCCCAATTTGGTACTTTTATTTCCGGTCCCTCCTGGTCCTTTTCGATAGTTACCTTAAATCTTACAGAGTTATGACCACTAAGCCCGAAATGCTCCCCCACTGATACTTTTATTACTTGTCCAGCTTCATTCCCTCGGATTAGGTCCAGGATTGCCCTTTGTCTTGTTGGACGTTCTACCTACTGGCTCAAAAATCTCTCCGATATGCATTTTAAGAATTCCGCCCCCATTAAGCATTTTGCACAAAGAACATCCCAGCTAATTTTGAGGGAACATGAACTCCCGTACAATAGCCCTATCAGTGTTATACCTGCCTCAGATTTGCCTACGTATCTGCTCCTCTATCTCTCCCTGACTGTTTGGAGGCCTGTACTACACTCCCAGCCAAGTGATTGCCCCTTTTTCTGTTTTGAAGTTCTACCCATATGCCCTCATTTGAGGATCCCTCTCAGATATCATCCCTTCTTACTGCAGTAATTGACTCCTTGATCAACAGTGCAATGCCACCTCCTCTTTTACCCCCTCGTCTGTCTCGCCTGAAGATTCTATACCCTTGAATACTGAGCTGCCAGTCCTGCCCTTCCCACAAATATGTTTCTGTAATAGCATTAATATCATAATCCCATTAATGCTCTCAAATCATTTGCCTTCTTGTAAGACTCCTCGCATTAATAAAATAGATGCAATCCATCCTTGCATTATTCGCTCGTGCCTTAACAGGTCTGTATTTGATCTGCCTTCCAAACTGACTTGGATTTTCTTCTTTATTTGACTGTGCATCGCCCCTACTGTACTTCTAGTCTTATACGATTGTGCTGCCAAATTAATTTAACCCCCAACAGCCCCCCTCCCACCCCAACAGCACTAGCAAATCTACCAGCAAGGATGTTGATAAAACACACACACAGGCACACACACACCGATCAGAACCCCAGGCACTGAGGGAGACAGATATACAACCACATACACAGAGAGACAGATAACCACACACACACACACCGATCATACCCCAGGTCCTGAGTCAGACAGATATACAAACACACACAAACACACACACACACACACACACACACACACACACACACACACACACACACACACACACACACACACACACACACAAACACTGGGATGGGAACCTTTGCAAAGAGTCAGAGGAGGGCAAAAGACAGTCTGGGGAATAGGAAAAGTGAAAGGCAGAGAAAACAAGGACCAGAATCAAACAAGGCCGCAGTGAAAACTAGTGGGAAGGGGCCAAATAATGTTAGAAAGACAAGCTGTAAGGCTATGTGCCTGAAAGCGTGGAGCATTCACAATAAAGTGGATGAATTAATCGCGCAAATAGATATAAACGAGTATGATACAGTCGGGATTACGGAGACATGGCTGCAAGTTGACCAGGGATGGGAAATGAACATCCAGGGGTATTCAGTATGTTGGAAGGACAGACAAAAAGCAAAAGGCAGTGGAGTTGCATTGCTGGTTAAAGAGGTTTTTAATGCAATAATGAGGAAGGATATTGGCTCTGACGATGAGGGATATGTATGGTAGAGCTGAGAAACACTAAGGGGCAGAAAAGGTTCGTGGAGGTTGTATATAGACCCCCCAAATAGTATTGGTGATGTTCAGAATGGCACTAAACAGGAAATTAGAGACGCATGCAATACAGGAACATTTGTATTTTCGGGTGTCTTTCATCAGCCGATAGATTGGGCAAATCAAATCAGTCACAATACCGTAGAGGAGGAATTCTTGGAGTATATACGGGATGGTTTTCTGGACCAATACATTGAGGAACCAATTAGAGAAGAGGCCATCCGAGACTGGGTATTGTGTAATGACAGATGAATAATTGACAATCTGGTTGTGCGAGACCCCATGGGGAAGGACGACCATAATATGATAGAATTCTTCATCAAGATGGGGAGTGACATCGTTGATTCTGAGACTAGAGTCCTGAATCTTAGTAAAGTAAACTATGCAGGTATAAGGTGCGAATTGTCTATGATGGGCTGGGAAACGTTACTGAAAGGGACGACGGTGGAATAGCAATGGCAAACATTCAAAGTGTGCATGGATGGACTGAAACAATTGTTTATTTCTGCCTGGCGCAGAAGTAAAACGGGAAAGGTAGCCAATCTATGACTTACAAGGGAAATTACAGAAAGCAGTAGATCCAAGGAAGATGCATACAAATTCGTTAGAAAAAAAACAACAAACCTTAGGATTGGGAGCAGTTTAGAATTCAGCAAAGGAGGACCAAGGGATTGATTAAGAAGGAGAACATAGAGCATGAGAGCAAGCTTGTGGGGAACATAAAAACTGACTGTCAAGGTTTATATAGATATGTGAAGATAAAAAGATTAGTGAAGACAAATGTAGGTCCCACAGGGAATTTATTATGGGGAACACAGAGATGGCTGACCAACTAATTGTATACTTTGGTTCTGTCTTCACAAAGGAGGACACAGATATCATACCAGAAATGTTGCGGAACACAGGGCTAAGTGAGAGATGGGAACTGAAGGAAATCAGTATTAGTAGAGAAATGGTGTTGGGAAATTGGTGGGATTGAAGGCTGATAAATTCCCAGGGCCTGATGGTCTGAATCCCAGAGTACTTAAGGAAGTGCCCTAGAAATGGTGGATGCATTGGTGCTCATCTTCCAAGATTATATCGACGCTGGAACAGTTCCTACAGATTGGAGGGTAGCTAATGGAACCCCACTATTTAAAAAGGGAGGTAGCGAGAAAGCAGGGTATTATAGACCAGTCAACCTGACGTCAGAAGTGGGGAAAATTCTAGAGTCCATTATCAAAGATTTTATAGCAGAGCACTTGGAGGACAGTGGTAGAACCGGCTAGAGTCAGCATGGATTTGCGAAAGGGAAATCATGCTTGGCAAATCAACTGGAATCCTTCCAGGATGCAACGACGAGAGATGATGAGCGGGAGCCAGTGGATGTGGTTTATTTGGATTTTCAGAAGGCATTTGAAAAAGTCCTACATAAGATATTAGCATGTAAAATTAAAACGCATGGGACTGGTGGTACTGTATTGCGATGGATAGAAAATTGGTTGGCAGACAGGAAAAAAGGAGTCGGGATAAATGGGTCTTTTTCCGAATGGCAGGCAGTAACTAGTAGGATACCACAGGGATCGGTGCTTGGACCCCAGCTATTCACAATATATATTTATGATTTAGATGAGGGAACTAAATGTAATATCTCCAAATTTGCAGATGACACAAAACTGGGTGAGAGGATGAGTTGTGAGGAGGATGCAGAAAGGCTTCAGGGTGATTTGGACAAGTTGAGTGAGTCGGCAAATGCGCGGCGGATGCAGTATAATGTGGACAAATGTGAGGTTATCCAGTTTGGCAGCAAACACAGGAAGGCAGATTATTATCTGAAAGGCTATAACCTGAGAGAGGGAAATATGAAATGATTCATGTATGTTCTCATGCATCAGTCGCTGAAGGTAAGCATGCAGGTCCAACAGGTGGTAAAAACTGCAAATGGTATGTTGTCCTTCATAGCGAGAGGATTCGAGTACAGGAGCAGGGATGTCTTGCTGCAATTATACAGGGCCTTGGTGAGGCCACACCTGGAATATTGTCTGCAGTCTTGGTCTCTGAGGAAGAATGTTCTTGCTATCAAGGGAGTGCAGCGAAGGTTTGCCAGATTGATTCCTGGGATGGCGGGACTAACGTATGTGGAGATATTGAGTGGGTTCAGATTATATTCGCTGGAGTTCAGAAGAGTGAGGGGGGATCTCATGGAAACCTATAAAATTCTAACAGGGCTTGACAGGGTAGATGCAGGAATTATGTTAACGATGGTGGGGGAGTCCAGAACCAGGGGTCATAGTCTAAGGATACGGGGTTAACCTTTCAGGACTGAGATGAGGAGAACTTACTTCACCCAGAGAGTGGTGAGCTTGTGGAATTCGCTGCCACAGAAAGCTGTTGAGGCCAAAACATTGTATGTTTTCAAGAAGGAGTTAGATATAGCTCTTGGGTTTAAGGGGATCAAAGGATATGGGGCGAAAGCGGGAACTGGTCACTGAGTTAGGTGATCAGCCATGATCATAATGAATGACGGAGCAGGGCCGAATGGCCGAATGACCTACTCCTGCCCCTACAGACATACACACACCGATCACACCACAAGCACTGACCCAGACAGATTATGCGCACACACACATGCACTGATCAGACTCCAGGCACTGAGCTAGAGCGATATACAAACACACACTCACAAAGAGAAAGACAGACACAAACACACAGCCCACACACATACATTAACACACACACACGCGCACATGCACACACCGATCAGACCACAAGCACTGAGCCAGACAGGTATGCATACAAACACAAACACACAAAGAGAGACAGACAGGCGCACACACACAAACACACACACGCACACAAACATAGATCAGACCACAAGCACTGAGCCAGACAGATATGCATATACACACAAACACATACACACAAACACTGATCAGACCGCAGGCACTGAGCCAGACCGATATACAAACACACAGACAGAGCCACACACACACACACACACACACACACACACACACACACACACACACATCAGACAGCGGGCACTGCGCCAGACCGATATACAAACACACACACACACCCACACACAAACATAGACAGACAGACAAATACTCACCAACGACACACCAATCATACCACATGCACTGAGCCAGACAGATATGGAAGCACATACAGAGAGAGACACACACACACACACAAACACCTTCACAACACAGCTGTGAACCAGCCAGAGATACAAAGACGCACACACACATACACACACACACACAAACACAAACACACACACACACACACCGATCAGACCCCAGGCACTGAATAAGGCAGATATACAAACACATAAACACAAACAGAGAGAGACAGACTCACACTCAAACACACACACGCACACCGATCAGAACCCAGACAGCAAGCCAGACAGATCTACAAAGACAAACACACACATGTGCACACAGACACAAACACAAACTCACTCACACACCGATCAGACCCGAGGCCCTGAGCCAGACAGAGATACAAACAAAGACACACGCCACACACACACCGATCAGAAGCCAGGCACCGAACCCGGCAGACATGCAAACACACAATCACACCAATCAGAACCCAGACTGTGAGCCAGACAGATATACAAAGACACACACACACTCACTTACACACACACACACACACACACACACACACACACACACACACACACACACACACACACACACACACACGCACATAAACACACACACACACATAAGCACACACAAACGCGCACACACACACTGATCAGACACCAGGCACTGAATCAGACAGATATACAAACACGTAGACACAAAGAGAGACAGACAGACTCACAAACAAACACACACACGCACACCAATCAGAACCCAGGCACCAAGCCAGACAGATCTACAAAGACAAACACAGACACATGCCACGCACACACCACACACACACACACACGCACACACCGATCAGAACCCAGGCACAGAGAAATGCAGATATACAAACGCACACACACAAACATACACCAACTCACACAGGCCAGCTTTGATTAAAGCCCAACCTGCTGCTGTTGGGACATTGGTTTCCTCAAATCCCTTCCAGCCTCGCAAAGTAGAGAGGCCGCATTGACAGATTTAGTGGTTCGAATGGAGAGGAGCTTTGCTCGGATCATTGATGTCCTTTAGATTTCTCTCATGCAGATCAGTGAGTTATAATGTACAGCCCCATGGGAGCAGACTGGTGCTATGGGAGCTGCAGGCGGTGTCCCCTTTCAAGAGGGAAGTGCATCTGCGCCCTTGACAGACCCTCGTTCGATGCCCATGCAGGCACCACCAAGTTAGTCGAGATACTCCAACCAGAAGTCAGTCCCACTCTCGGTCGCACTGTCGAAAATTCCGGTTGTAAATATCTGCGGTGCCATTTTTACGACTGCAGTAAGCGTCCACCACACTGAGGTCAAAGGGGCAGCTCCAGAATTAGAAAACACACAGCCTTCAAGGAAGCACTATTGGGTGGCACATGAATGAATATTAATTTGAGTGCGATTTGTGAACGTAATATTAGTTAAACGTTTATCCGTGTCAACCTGTGCAGATTGTTTTGCGAATAACATTAGTTCCTTCACAGTGTGTGGGCATGTGAATGCCTCATGGAGGGATTTTCTCTGTCCCGGTGCAGTGGAGATCTGAGCTAAATGTAAGAGAAGAATGATGTTCGTGGATCTCTGGGTGCAGGGGTGGGAGGAAGGGGTATGGGCAGCATTTCAATGCATCCGATGTTTAATGACTTGTTCTCAGACTTCTCATGTTACTCGCTGCGTCACCGTGCCATGCCTGGCAACACATGGTCAGCTTACAGTGTGGTCTCCAATTCTGCCTGCACGATGACAGTGCAGTGACTGGCACGACAGAGCCATCTCTCAGTATGGGCTCCAGGTCTGGCTGCTGATGCAGCGCAGTGGGAGGGAAATATAAAATATTTGTCAAAGAGGAGAAGTGCTTTTGTCATCCCCCAATGTGATGTACCTGTCTCACTCTAGTTACTATCCCCCTCTCACCATCTCCATCTTCTGGTGTCCCTGTCTCACTGCAGTTACTGTCTCCCCTCTCACTATCTCCATCTGCTGGTGTCCCTGTCTCACTGCAGTTACTGTCCCCTCTCACCATCTCCATCAAGACTCTGCCACACTCTCCTTGGTTTCTGCAGGTGTATCCGGTCCTTTCTCAATCTGATAGACTCCTCCCCCTGAGCTGTGTTTTGCAGATATCACAGACTGACAATTTCAGTATGAGACATGGGTGATGACAGCAACCAGCTGTCAGAGAAACTTGAAGCACACGCACAGAATGGTGTAGGTTTAAGATATTTGGGTCAATTCCTTGTGTCTGCGAGGAACTGATCAATCCTGTAAACAGTGGCACTTACACATGAACATACTGAAAATTGTAATACTAACCAAGGAACTTGCAGTAAGCACTGTTACTCAGCAAATAACTTATATAAATTATGTTACACATGCAAGATCTCCTCAGAATTTCGCTTCAGGGAATGTCGTATGAAAATAGAGATCTGAGGATCTGTATGCCAGCACTGTCATTTTCGGGATCCCTATTAATAATCTGACACTCGGGCAAACCAATAAACACTGACCTTAAATCAGAAAGTGTGGGAAATACTCAACAGATCTGACAACATCTGTGGAGACAAAATTAGCATTTCAGGTCTGTGAACTTTCAGCAGAACAGGGAAAGATGAGAAATGTCATGGTTTATTTTTTCAAAGTGAAAAAAGGGGTCAATAAAAAATAAAGTTAAGATGTGCGATAGGACGTAGGGCACGAGAGATTATTATTTTATTATTATTCATTTACGGGGAGTGGGCGCCCCTGACGAGACCAGCATTTATTGGCCATCCTTGATTGCTTTTGAGATGGTGTGAGTTGCCTTCTTTAACTGCTGCTGTCCTGGGAGTGTAGGAACACCCATGGTGCTGTAAGGAAGGGAGTGTTAGAATTTTAACCCAGCGACAGTGAAGGAACGATGGTACAGTTCCACGTCCGGATGGCGTGTTGCTTGGAGGGGATTGTTTCAGGTGGTGGTGTTCACATGTATCTGCTGCCCTTGTTCTTCTAGGTAGTAGTGGTAGCGGCTTTGGTAGGTGCTATTCGAAGGAGACTTGGTGTGTTGCCACAGTGTACCTTGTTCTTGATACACACTGCTTGCACGGTGCGTCGGTGCTCGAGGGAATGAATGGTGAAGGTGGTGGCTGGGGTGCCAATCAAGCAGGCTGCTTTGTCCTGGATGGTTTCGAGATTCCTGTGTGTTGTTGGAGCTGCACCCATTCAGGCAAGTGAAGAGTATTCCATCATACTCCTGACATGTCCCTTGTCGATGCTGAACATGCATTTGGGAGACGGGACATGAGGTACTAGCGGCCGAATTCCTAACCTCTGACTTGCGCCTGTAGCCAGAGAGTTTACCTGTTTGGTCCAGTACACTTTCTGGTTCATGGTTACCCACTGGATATTGAAAGTGGGAGTTTCAACAATTCTAATTCCATTGAACATCAAGAGGAGATGGTTAAATTATCCCATGTCTGAGATGGTCACTGACTGGCACTTGTGTGGTGCAAATAGTACATGCCATTTATTAACACAAGACTTGATGTTGTCAGGTCTTGCTGCATATGGACACAGGCTGCTTCAATATATTATGAGTCACAAATGTTGTTGAACATCAGCGAATATCCCCACTTCTGACCTTTTAATGGATGGAAGTTTATTGATGAAGCAGCTGAAGATGGTTGAGCTGAGCACACTGCCCTAAGGAACTCCTCATCGTGGGGCTGAGATGATTGACCTCCAACAACCACAACCAACTTTCTTTGTGCTCAGTAATACTCCAAACAGTGGAGATCATTCCCTCTGATGCCCTTGCATTACAGTTTTTCTAGGGCATCTTAATGTCATGCTCAGTCAAATGCTGATGTGATGTCAAAGGCTGTCACACTCCCCTCACATCAGAACTTCAACTCTTTTGCCCATGTTTGGACCAAGGCTGTGATCAGGTCAGGAGCTGAGTGGCCCTGGTGGGAACCAAATTGAGCGTCAGTAAACAGGTTGTTGCTGAACAAGTGTCGCTTGAGAACACTGACTCCCCCTCCCTCCCCCCGCCCCATCACTTTGCGGATGATAAGGCGATAAGTGGCCAGGTTTGATTTCTCCTTTTTTTGTGGACAGGACATACCTGGGCAATTTTCCACATTGCATGGTGGATGCCACTGTTGTTGGCGTACTGGAACAACTTAGTTCGGCGTATGGCTAGCTCTGGAACATAAGTTATCACTACTATTGCCGGAATATTGTCAGGGCCCATAGCATTTGCAGTATTCGGTGCCTTCAGCTATTTCATGAAACGTGGAGTGAATAAGATTGGCTGAAAACTGACATCTGTGATGTTGGCGGCCTCAGGAGGAGGCCGAGATGAAACATTCACCCTGCACTTCTGGCTGAAGATAGATGTAAATATTGCAGCCTTGTCTTTTGCAGTAATGTACTGGGCTCCCCTATTAGTGAGGATGTGGATCTTTGTAGGACCTCTTCCTCCTGTTACTTGTTCATTTGTCCACCACCATTCGCGGCTGAATGCGACAGGAAAGCAGATCTGTTTGTGTTATTGGACCTGCACTCATCCAGGCAAGTGAGAGGGGACAGGATGAAGAATGATTTTTCTTTTAACTGTTAGCTTGTAGGTGCAAGAGAGTAACGGAAGTTTGTTGGAGGGGGGAGGAGGCGTTTTATATGAACTGTGGAAAAAATGGAGTTCATCGACCAAAGGGCTTACCTGTTTTCTCTACAATTCTCTTGTGTGTCATGTGGCTGGAACCCTTTCCTGATTCAACAGGCTGACTTTTAAAAACCTTTTGGAGATGGCCTGTGAGTCAGGATGGCTGGCAATACGGGTGGGGAAGGCATCGTGTTAGGAGCTGATCTGTTCGTTGTGGAATTGTTTCGTTCTGTCTGTCGCACGCTGCTTCCACTGCTGGGCATGCGAGTAGTCCTGTGTTGCAGCTTCATCAGGCGGACACCTCATGTTTAGGTATGTTTGGTGCTGCTCCTGGGAAACCCTCCTGCACTCTCATTGAACCAGGGTTGATCCCACGGCTTGATGGTAATGGCAGAGTGAGATATATGCCGTGCCATGAAGTTCCACATTGTGGTCGAATATAATTCTGCTGCTACTGATGGCCCAAAGCGCCTCATGGATACCCAGTTTGGAGTTGCTAGATCTGTTTTGCAATCCTTTTAGCATGGTGGCAGTGCCACACAGCACAATGGTGAGTACACCTCAATGTAAAGACAGGACGTCGTCTCCACAATGACTGTGTAGTGGTCACTCCTAGCAATACTGCTATTGACAGATTCATCTGCATCAGGTAGATTGGTAAAGACGAGGTCAAGTAGGTTTTTCCCTCTTGTTGGTCCCCTCAGCAGCTGCCACAGACGCAGTCTCGATGTTGTGCCCTTTAGGACTCAGCCAGCTTGGTCAGCAGTGTACTACCTAGCCACTCTTGCTGATGGGCATTGAAGTCTCCCACCCAGAGTACATATTATGCCCTTGCTGCGCTAAGCGTTTCTTCCAATTGGTATTCAATATGGATAAGCACTGATTCTTCAGCCAAGGCGCGGGGGAGGGGGCATGCAGGTGAGTGGCAATCAGCGGGAGGTTTCCTTGTCCATGTTTGCTCTGATGCAATGAGACTTCATGGGGTCCATAGTCAATGTTGTGGGCTTCCAAGGCAACTTCATCCTGACTGTATACCGCTACGCCACCAGAGTCGGTGGACATGTCCTTACAGTGCAACAGGACATATCTGGGGATGATGATGGTGCTGTCTGCGACATTGCACATTATGTATGATTCCATAAGTATGACCAAGTCAGGTTGTTGCTTGCATAGCCTGAGGGACATCCCTTCCAATTTTGGCACATGCCCCCAGATGATACGAAGGAGGATTTTGCAGAGTCGACGGGCTGTGCTTCCAGAGCCTATATCGATGTTAGATGGTTCTTCTGGATTCATTCCATTCCTTAGACTTGTTAAAGGTTTGATACAACTGAGTGGCTTGCTAGACTAGCTCAGAAGACATTTTATGAGTCAACCACATTGCTGTGGGTCTGGATTCTCCTGTAGGCCAGACCGGGTAAGGACAGCAGATACCTTTCGGAAAGGACTTGAGTGAATCAGATGGATTTTTTTCAACAATCGACAATCGGTTCACGGTCACCATTAGACTAACTTTTAATTCCAGATGTGTGAAATAACAGAGATAACACGGAATAAAAGGAAAAGGGAGTGCTAAGAGTTGTAGTAGAAAGACATAGTATTACTCCAGAGAGGGTATTAATTGCAGTGCAATGATAAGCTGTGTCCAAAAGCAAAAGCACGCCAAACTGACACATGGTTAAAAATAAAATGAAATCAAATAAATTTTTAAAAAACTAATGGCAGTCATGTTCTGAGATCGTTGAACTCGATGTTGAGTGCAGAAGGCTGCAGAGTGTCTAATCAGAAGACGAGGTGCTTTCTTCGAGCTTGTGTTGAGCTTCACTGGAACACTGCAGGAGGCCAAGGGCAGAAATGTGGGTGTGAGAGCAGGGTGATGAATCAAAATGGTAAGTAATAGGAAGCTCGTAGTCAAGCAGCAAATACAATAATGTCACAAGACCATTATTTTTTTGTATTGAACGCTAAGAATTCTGTGTGATGTTAAATGTTTGAGCAAAAGGATTTTCTGTGAACATTGGATGCTGCAAATTGGTATTGGAACTGAGTTCAGATTTCTGGCACGTGTTGACAAGCAGATCAGCAGGCAAATTACAGGAATATTTATGAATGTCACATGACTTATTGATCGGGTTTTAGTTTCACTTTGCACTGTGAGAGATCAGTGAGCTGAGCAGCATTGCAGCGAGCTGGCTGGGACTTATGTTTGCAGACAAGGAAAAGAGCTACGATCTGAAAAAGTAAGATTTTCCTCTCTTGGAAAAAAATCCTTCATTTGCGGTGTGGTTGTGGTCTGCTTGGAGAGGAGAAAAGAGCCCTGGAGAGAGAAAAGACCTGGGAAAAGAGAAGTTGCTACATTCTATGGTGGAAAACTACTTTGCAGAAAAGAAGCCCTGCATTGTTAAAGGAACAGAATCATATTCCCTCCAGTCTCTGAAAAATCTCTGCCTCAATACTGATTCCTGTTGCCTGTTATATTTTAGAAAACCCAGATAGCTCAAGAAAGCTTATATTGCTAGACAGCTGCTTCAAAATCCAAGTAGGCCTGTTGCTACATCCTTTGCTGAAAGATCTGTGTGACGCCTGCTGCAGACGAATTGCCTTGAACTCCAAACCATCACAAACTGTTCATTGAACCCGCCTGTGGAGATTTCAAGTGGCTTCCAACTATTGGACTCCAGGACACCTCACCGGCCCGGGAATATCTGACCAGAATATTATGACCAAGTTATTTTATTATTCTCAGGAAACAGTTGGAAAGAGAAAAGCCTTTTCCCCCGGTTAACCGGTGTTTGCATGTATATGTGTGTGTGCATAAGAGATAGGAAGAATAAGAAGTTATAAAATCTTTTCCTACTTAGATTTGTTTCATTATTGTTTAAGATTTAGTTTCTGAAAATTGTTAATTTTGTTGTTGTTTAAAGAAATCTGGCTTGGTATGCTTTATTCTTCGGTGGGGGGGTGGGGGAGGGGGGTGAAAATAAAGTGTTTAAAGTAGGTATTTTTCTGGTAGCTGGAAAACTTTACGAATATGTTGTGACCTGTCGTATCAGTATTCTAAATTGAAAGAAGTACAAGTAAATCGTTGCTTCACCTGGAAAGATTGCTTGTAGCCTTGGATGATGAGGAGAGAGGAGGTCAAAGGTATTACACGTCCTGCAATTGCACGGGACGGTGCCACGTAAAGGGAACAAGTTGGTGGGCGATGGAGGACTGGACCAGCGTGTCGCAGAGGGAATGGTCCGTTCAGAACGCTGACATGAAGGGGAGGGGATGATGTGTTTGGTTGGTCGCATCACGCTGGATGTCGCGGAAATGGGGAAAGATGAAATTTAAGATGTGGAAGCTGCTGGGGTGCAAAGTGAGGGCAAGGAGATTCCTGAAACTGTTCTGGAAGGCAGGGGTAGGAGTGAGGGCGGAAGTGTGGGAATGGGTTCGACAAATGCAGACAGATGCCTGATCTGTAAATTCATTGACATTCACACTGACCCCCCAGAAGATACAAACAGACTCCCAGAGATCCTGTTCAATTACTGTCAATTCCATGGAATACCCGGAAATATCGACACACAATGCCAGAACCGTCCATATTGCTAAGAAAATCTGGAGACATCAATATTTGGACATCGAGTCTCGTCAGGAACACCAGCATCAGCGAGTCGGATACAGCACACCCAAAACTGCAAGATATATCCTAATTGCAAAAGACAGTATATGGTCGTTTGACTATACACATTGAAGCTCGTAGATCATACTCTTCCAAACTGATCTTCTCAGACGTTGATCCATTCTCTCCCTCCCTAAAGAGCGGCTGATACACGGCTGTCCCTGAATTGATACTCTCTTGGACGTTTTGCGAGAATAAGATTACAATGAAAGTCTGATTCATAGCAAAGAAATTTAATTGGGCCTTATGAAAAATGACATTCATTACAGCCACTAAACAAACATGTTCAGCGAAAGACTTTCATCTGAACACTATATATATATGTATATATATATATATATATATATATAGACCACAGAACACAAAAGTCCGAGTGTATCAAACCTGTTTCCTCAGTACCTTGCTCTGTGGCAGCGAGGCCTGGACAACGTATGTCAGCCAAGAGCGATGTTTCAATTCATTCCATCTTCGCTGCCTCCAGAGAATCCTTGGCATTAGGTGGCAGGACCGTATCTGCAACACAGAAGACCTCGAGGTGGCCAACATCCCCACCAACTAATGGTTCAAGGACCACAGGACACAGATTGAAGGCTTTGGGCAAGAGGTACAGGTGAAATATTATTCAGAACTTTTTTATGCAGCGGGTGGTAATGATCTGGATTCTGCTGCCCCCAAGGGTGGTGAATGCAGAGACAACCAATGATTTCAAATTGAAATTGTACAGTAACATGACGGAAATAAACTTGCAGGGCTATGGGGATTGAGTGGGGGAGTGGGAATGACTGTAAAGCTCCGTGCAGAAACAGCATGGAAACGATGAGCCGATATATCATCTTTAAACTGCTTCACTCTCTATCCTACTTTTAATATACTCCTTAAAACGTTCCTCTTTGATCAAGTTTTTGGTCATTTGTTCTAATCTCTCCTTTGGACATTTGATCTAAATATCCCCTGTCTTAGTGCCATCCTTTCTTTGATTATGCTCCTGTGAAGTACCTTAAAGCTACGGTATAAATACAAGCTGGTGTACTGTGCAATGGCTGCTCCGAACTTGTCTTCTGTTGAAGCCTGTAATTCCACTGAATTCCAATTTTGCATGTGTTAGTCGTTCCCCACTACCCTGCCCAAGTATCTGTTCTTCATATGCGAGTCTTCGAACTGAGTGGTTGCCGGCTATTCAACTATGTAGGCATTGACTGCCAATTGTGCATCTGAAGCCCACGGATGCCCTCTTGTTGTGTTGCAAGGCTTGTATCGCAAGGTATGTTTCCTCAGTGTCGAAGGTTGTGGGGTCAATATGAGGGTATCTCATTTGGGTTAGTGTCTACACCATTACAGCCACATCACCAGTACCCAGGTACCCCACGTCTGCCACCCATTTCTCCTCTTAGAACATTGTACTTCTGCTGGGGGTATAGCGACGTTCGGGGGGTGGTTCGTTTAGTAGTGGTGGTTGGCTGCTGGATGCTAATGCAACTTACTTTGTTCTTAAAAGTCATCAACCTGATTCTTTGGGAGGTAACTGGCACCCACCCGAAGGCCTGGACAGCTCACTTTTCACAGTGCTGTGGTCTTCTGTACTAACCTTCTGAGCTAGCGACGCAGCACAGGGAGTTCACACCTGCAGTTCTGGCCCTCTTGGCATCATATGCCTTGAAAAGTGCAGAAAGAGGTTTAACTCCATTGTGAGCAAACGGTTCATTTCCAGAGTTGGTGTAACTGGAACGCTCCAGCAAGTTCACCACAATTAGAGCCCAACTCTTGGCGATCGTATTTACGAGAGGGAATGGTAAGAGCACTGTGCAGGTACACGCCTGGTTGCGTTTTTAATCTCGTCACGATTCACTGTGCGGCTTACCCCCGGGCCCTGACTTTAATCTTGCGACTATTCACTGTGTGGCTTTCCCCCGGTCCAGTGTTTAAACTTGACACGAATCTCTGTGCAGGAACCCCTGGGCCTCGTGTTTAAACTTGTGACTATTCACTGTGCAGGATTCCCCCGGGCCCTGTGTTTAAACATGACACGAATCACTGTGCAGAATCCCCCGGGCCCCGTGTTTCAGCTTGACAAGAATCACTTTGCAGGATCCCGCGGGCGCTGTGTTTATACTTGATACGAATCACTGTGCAGTATCCGCCGGGCCCTATGTTTAAACTCATAACTCTTCAAAGTGCAGGATTCCCCGGGCCCTAAATTTAAACATATGACTACTAACTTTGCAGGTTGCCCAGGGCCCTTTGTTTAAACTGTGGCTATTCACTGTGCAGACTCCCCGTCTCTGTGTTTTAACTTGACATAAATCACTGTGCAGGATCCCCCGGGCCTTCTTATTAAACATGTGACTATTCACTGTGCAGGATCCCCTGGGCCCTGTGTTTAAAGTTGACATGAATCACTGTGCATGTTCCCCGCCGGGCCCTGTGTTAAAACTTGACAAGAATCACTGTGCAGGATTCCCCCGGGCCCTGTGTTTAAACTTGACATGAATCACTGTGCTGGATCCCCCGGGCGCTGTGTTTAAACCTGATACGAATCACTGTGCAGGATCCGCCGGGCGCTATGTTTAAACATGTGACTATTCACTGTGCTGGATCCCCCGGGCCCTCTGTTTAAACTCGTAACTCTTCATTGTGCAGGATCCCCCGGGCCCTAAATTTAAACATATGACTACTAACTTTGCAGGTTGCCCAGGGCCCTTTGTTTAAACTGTGACTATTCACTGTGCAGGCTTCCCGTCTCTGTGTTTTAACTTGACATGAATCACTGTGCAGGATCCCCTGGGCCCTGTGTTTAAAGTTGACACGAATCACTGTGAATGCTCACCCCCACCACCCACCGCCCCACCCCCGGGCCCTGTGTTTAAACTTGACAGGAATCACTGTGCAGGATCCCCCGGGCCTTGTGTTTAAACTCGTGACTCTTCTCTGTGCAGGATCCCCCCCCCCGGGCCCTGTGTTTAAACTTGACAGGAATCACATGTGCAGGATTCCCCGGGCCCTGTGTTTAAACGTATGACTGCTAACTTTGCAGGTTCCCCAGGGCCCTGTGTTTAAACGGCGACTATTCACTGTGCAGCCTCCCCGGGCTCTGTGTTTAAACTTGACATGAATCACTGTGCAGGATCCCCCGGGCCCTCTGTTGAAATATGTGACTATTCACTGTGAAGGATCGTCCCGGGCCCTGTATTTTGAATTGTGACTATTCACTGTGCAGGTTCCACCTGGGCCCTGTGTTGAAATTTGACACGAATCAGTGTGCAGGATCCCCCCGGGCCATGTGCTTAATATTGTGAATATTCACTGTTCGGATTCCCCTTGGCCCTATTTTTAAACTTGTGACTATTCATTGTGTATGTTCCCCTGGGTCCTGTGTCTAAATTTGGGACTATTCACCGTGCAGGTTCCCCCTGGGCCATGTGTTTAAAAATGTGACTATTCGCTGTGCACGTTCCTCCCGAAATCTCAGTTTAAATTTGTGACTATTCACTGTTCAGGTTCACTTCGGCCTTGTTTTTTACACTTGTGGGTTTTTATTGTGCAGGTTTCCTCATCACGCACAGTGATTAAACTTGTGACAATTCACTCTGACGGATCCCCCGAGCCCTTTGTTTAAACTTGCGACTATTCACAGTGTAGAATCCTGACAGGCCCTGTATTTAATATTGCGATCGTTCACTGTGCATGACCACCCTTTGCCATGTGTTTTGATAGTGTAAATATTCACAGTGCAGGTTTCCCTGGGCACCGTGTTTCAACGTCTGACAACTCACTCTGGAGGTTCCCCTGGGTCCTATGTTTAAACTTTTGATTATTCACATTGCAGGTTCCCTCTGGCCCTGTGTTTAATCTTCTGACTATTCACTGCGCTGGTTCCACCCGGGCCCTCTGTTTAATCTGAAGTAGTGAGTCGAGATAAACGGGGCATTTTCAGATTGGCAGGCTGTAACCAGTGGAGTGTCGCAATGATCATTGCTGCTGCTCCAGCTATTTACCATCTATATTCGGGACTTAGACAAAGAAAGTGTGTGCAATATTTCTAGATTTGCTGACGAAACAAAGCTAGGTACAAATGCATACTGTGAGGCTGAGACAAAAAAGATGTAGGCAGTTTAAGTGAATGGGTAACAAGGTGGAAGCTGAAAAATAATGGGGATCTGTGAGGTTATTCACCTCGTTCGCAAAATAGTAAAGCACTTTTTAAAGTGTGTGTTCTGACGGAGCTTCTACAATTTTTTTTAAAATGTTTTGGGGACTCGTGTATTTTGCAATTGCAGCATTGTATTATTTGTGGAAATTGAAAATGATTCTATGGATTTACTTTTCATTTTCCTATTTGAAAACAACCTTCACTGGAAGCCACCTGTCTTCAGATAAATACCCAGCAGAGGCTTTGTGACTTGGGGGAGATTTTGTCCAGAGAACTGACAGGTCAGGATTTCTGGGGATCTGGAGCTGTACCATTGAGATATTGCTTTTGGTTTCGCTTTAGACGGTGTTTTAGGGATGTTACGTGTTTTGAAGGCAGCTGGAGAAAACCAGCCAAGCAAGCAGTCACAATAAGCACCCTGTTCCATGTCTTTGAGATGTACTTTGAAGCGAATGTAAGAGATCCATAAATTGACGTTGCATTCCGACTGAAAGGCCTGCCAGAAACCCCTGCTGTCATATTTCTCTTGGAAAGCCTATCAGACTGATCTTCAACGACGCCTGGAAAGATACTTTCTAGAAATGTCCTACTGACGGTGAGGGAGGGAAAGAGACGGGTAAGGAGGAAAGAGAGAATGGCTGAGGGACCGAGAGACACACACAGTAAGGGAGAGGGTGATGAATAAAATGTCTCAAAGAGAAAGGATGGGCTCGAGGGACCGTGCAGCCTCTTCCTCTCTTCCTCAGGGCTTTTTAATATTACATCCTGAACTAAACAAGGTTATGATCATAATGTTTAGCAAATGAAATGGAATTAATTAACAATAGTTTCTCCTTTAAAATGATCATTATTAATTCACAATTTTACTTGTGTGAATTTGGGCTTGACATATATTTGGTGTTTATTAACATCGCTGAATAAATAAATATTGGAAGATTCAATTTCACTTTGTTCCCATCCTTGTTCAAACACCTCCTGACTCACTCGAAGGTTTCAACCAAAGGAGCAGTTCTGGTGGTGCAGGGTCCCTTTAAGAGGTTGGGACTGACCCTCTCCATGTTGCCCCCTCCCCCCACCCCATTCGGTGTCACAGCGCTGGGTCACGGGTTACAGACTGTCAGTCTCCATGACTGACCCATGACCCCCTTACCCCAAAGACAAGAAAAGGAAAGCAAAAATTATCTTGCTCCCTGTGAAATCAAATTGACAATAAATTGAAACCCCGAGCGTGAAATATAAAAGGCGAAAAGAGAGATTTTGCTGTTTGTAAAAACATTTTGTACACAGAGGGAGGTGTTTGTGTTTATCTGTCCAAGTTGGTCAATGTGAATATATGTGTCTCTGTGTGGGTTCGTTCTCTCTCTCTCTCTCTCTCTTGGTCAGTGGGAATGGCTGTGTCTGGCTGTGGATTTCTATGTGTGTGTGTGTTTATCTGGACATGTCAGTCTGCCTCTGTGTATTTGACTGTCTTTCTGTCTGTATGTGGGTTTGTCTGTGTGTGTGATCGGACACCGAAGGAGACTCTTTCATCCAATGGTGACTTTATGGGTGGAACGGAGGAACAGAAAACGATCTGAACCTGGAAGAGGTTTTGTGTATAGACCCCCTTGTCGCAGTTCTGAGGTGTCAGATTGTATAAATGCGCAAATTAGGCAAGTGTGTAACAAAGGCAAAGTCGTATTAATGTGGGATTTTAACTTACACAAAGATTGGGAGAGGCAGACTAGCATCTGTCAGAAAGGTAGTGAATTTTGGGAATGTGTCTGGGATAGTTTCCGACAGCCATGTGTCCTAGATGTAACAAGGGGAGAGGCAATATTAGATTTAGTTATGAGTAAGGAGCCAAATTTAATTATCAGCCCAACAGGTGTGAATATTTATCAATTAGTGGTCACAACATGATTGAAATCAAGGTATCGTTTGAAAGTGAAATGCACGAATCAGCTGCTAGAATTTTAGACTTGGGTAAGGCTGACTTTCCCAGGATTAGACAGAGACTTTCCACAGTAAACTGGGAAGATCTCTTCATGGGTCAAACAACTGAATAACAGTGGAAAATATTGAAAGAAACATTTCACGCAATACAGAGCGAGTATATACCCCTGAGAGGAAAAAGCTCCACTTCACAGAAAAAACAGCCATGAACAACCAAAGAGATTAGGGACAGTACAAACGTAAAAGCAAGGACTTACAAAAATGCAAAACACAACACAGATCCGGCCGAATTGGATAAATACAAAGATCAGCAAAGGGTCACAAAGCAGCTTAAAGGAGTAACTGAAAGAGATTATGAAATGAAACTTTCAAAAGACATCGAAATCAATAAGAAGAAATTTTATAGTTACATAAGGGGGAAGCGGGTGGTCAAGAGCAATGCAGGCCCACTAAAAGCTGAAAATTGAGATATTGTCATTGATAATGGGGAAATGGCAGACATGTTGAATAATTACTTTGCCCCAGTATTTACAGTTGAAAAGGAGGATAACTTACCAGCAATCCCGAAAAATTAATAGCCGATAGGTGCCAGGGACTTAATACAATTAACGTTCAGTAAAACATCAGTAACAATGAAATTAATGCAACTAAACAGTGAGAAATCTCCAGATACTGATGGTTTCCATGCGATGGTGTTAAAGGAAGTAGGTGAGCACGTTGTAGATACTTTAACTATAGTCTTTCAGAGTTACCTAGATTCAGGAGTGGTCCCTCTGGGCTGGAAAGTTGTACATATCACTCCATTTTTGAAGAAGAGTGAAAGGGGGAACCAAGGAAATTACAGATGAGTTAGCCTGACATCTGTGGTGGGCAAGTTGCCGGAGTCTATAATCAAGGATACCGTGATTGAACACCGAGAAAAAAATCAGTTAATCAGGGACAGCCAACGTGGATTCATGACGGGAGGTCATGCCTGATAAATCTCATTGATACTTTTTTTAAAGAGGTGACTAAGGTACTGGACAGGTGAATGTCGATGGATGTTATTTCTATGGACTTTCCAGAAGGCATTTGATAAAGTCCCACATAAGAGACTGTAAATTAAGGTAGACACCCAGGGAGTTGAGGGCAAATTATTGACATGGTTAGGAAGTTGGTTGAGCCGTCGGTGACAGAGAGTGGGGATAACGGGTAAGTATTCGCATTGGCAGGATGTAACTATTCACATTATTCATTAACGACTTGGATGATGGCATCGTAAGTCATATATTCAAATTTGCTGATGATGCGAAGTTAGGCGGCATTGTAGAAAGTCTAGATGATTGCATAAAGTTACAAGGAGATATAGACAGACGAGGTGAATGGAAAAACAAACAGTGGCAGATGGATGTCAATGTGGGCAAGTGTGAGATTATCCATTTTGGACCAAAACAGTATCGAGCAGGGTACTTCGAAATGGAAAGAGGTTAAGTACAGTGGATGACCAAAGAGACTTGGGGGTTCAGGTGCATAGATCTTTAAAATGCCGCAAGCAAGTGCAGAAATTATTCAAAAAGGCTAATGGAATGCCAGCCTTTATATCTAGAAGACTGGAGTATGAAGACACAGAGGTTATGATGCAGCTGTACAAAACCATGGTTCGACCCCACTTGCAATACTGTCAGCAGTTCTGGGCACCACACCTGAGGAAGGATATATTGGCCTTAGAGGGAGTGAAATGTAGGTTTACTGGAATGACACCTGGACAACACGGGTTAAGCTACGAGGAGAGATTACACAAATTAGGCCTTTTCTCGCTCGAATTTAGAAGGATGAGGGGTAATCTGATCGAAGTCTTCAAGATATTCACAGGAAAAGATAAGCTAGATAAAGATAAACTAATTCCACTGTTCGAAGATTCTAAAACGAGGGGACATAGTCTAAAAAGTAGGGCCAGTCCATTCAGGGGAGATGTTCGGAAGCCCTTCTTCACGCAAAGGGTGGTAGAGGTTTGGAACTCTCTCCCACAAACAGCGGTTGAATCCAGAACAGTTGTTAGCTTTAAATCTGAGATACATTTCTGTTAAGCAAAGATATTAAGGGATATGTGCCAAAGGCAGGTATATGGAGTTAGGCTGCGGATCAGCCATGATCTCATTGAATGGTGAGACAGGCTAGAGGGGCAGAATGGCCTAATCCTGTTCCTCCCTTGCTGTGTTCCAATAATCTCTTAATAAAGATCTTTCATCTTAACAACTCCGACGAATATACCGAAATATCCTGCACAAAATATCAAGCAGTTGTATCATTATACTTGTCTGAACAAAAGTGCCTCTCACAAATGCTGCCGATGTTGGGTTTATTTGGTCTGATGATGCAAAGGTTGGTGGGACAGAAAGCTGTGACGAGGGCACAAAGAGACTGCAAAGGAAGATTGAAAGGTGAAGTGAGTGGGCAAGATATTGGAAGCTGGAATATCATGTGGAGAAATGTGAGGTTCTTCACTTCGGCAGGAAGAATAGAAACACAGAACATTTTTCAAACGGTGAGAAACTGTTAAATGTTGGTGTCCAGGAAGGATATACTTGCCTTCGAGGCGAGGAGAGAGAGAGAGAGAGCGAGACATAGAGATGGGGTCAGGGAGAAGGCCAGTAATAAATGTCCCAAAGATACCATGCAGGGTGCATTATAAAACAAAATCTGACACCAAACACACATAAGGAGAGATTAAGGCTGATGACCAAAAGCTTGGTCAAAAAGGTTAGTTTTAAGGAATGTCTTTAAGCAGGAATGAGAGGTAGAGAGGCAGAGAGGTTGTGAAAAGTAATTCCCGAGTGTTAACAGGCAGTGGCATTAATTCCTGATTATTGGTAAAGATTTGTTAGGAAAGGGTATTAATATTTACGGAGCAGAGAGAGTTTGATGTGGACAAGAAGCAAATCAGCCATGACCTGATTGAATGGGCGGGACATGTTACAGGGGCCGAATGGCCTCCTTCTGTCTTCCGAAGGGTTTTATTAATTTCACTGCCAATGCAATGTTGGTTTTCTGTTTGAAAAGTGCTGACAAGGTCGGGGTTCTCTCTGGTCTCCCGTAAACCCTCCTGCCAGCCTTGGAACGACTCATTGATTCATGTCTAAGTGAACCAGTCAAGGGTCCTGGTCTATATTTGCTGAGCCTTCCAGTCTCACTCAGTTTCTCGTCTATATTTGACTGCACATCACCCCTGCTGTATCTCCACTCTGTATCCCATCCACCTGCCAAATTAGTTTAACCACTCCCACCCCCAAACGGCACTAGCAAAACTTCCAGCAAGGATGTTGGTCCCATTGCAGTTCAGGCGCAACCCATCTAACTTGTACAGGTCCCACCTTTGCCAGAAACAGACCCAGTGGTCCAGGAAACTAACGATGAGGGTGTAGAAGGGTGGGTTAGTAAATTTGCGGATGACACGAAGGTCGGTGGAGTTGTGGATAGTGTCGAAGGGTGTTGTAGGGTACAAAGGGACATAGATAGGCTGCAGAGCTGGGCTGAGAGATGGCAAATGGAGGTTAATGCCGAGAAGTGTGAGGTGATTCACTTTGGAAGGAGT
The DNA here is from genome assembly GCF_036365525.1 of Heterodontus francisci. Lineage (NCBI taxonomy): Eukaryota > Metazoa > Chordata > Chondrichthyes > Heterodontiformes > Heterodontidae > Heterodontus > Heterodontus francisci. The sequence goes on along the minus strand of NC_090391.1, from coordinate 82,536,192 downwards.
AACAGCAATGCAGAGTACTGGGATAATGGGAAGATTCTTGGTAGTGTAGATGAGCAGAGAGATCTTGGTATCCAGGTACATAAATCCCTGAAAGTTGCTACCCAGGTTAATAGGGCTGTTAAGAAGGCATATGGTGTGTTAGCCTTTATTAGTAGGGGGATCGAGTTTCAGAGCCACGGGGTCATGATGCAGCTGTACAAAACTCTGGTGAGGCCGCACCTGGAGTATTGCGTGCAGTTCTGGTCACCGCATTATAGGAAGGATGTCGAAGCTTTGGAAAGGGTGCAGAGGAGATTTACTAGGATGTTGCCTGGTATGGAAGGAAGGTCTTACGAGGAAAGGCTGAGGGACTTGGGGTTGTTTTCGTTGGAGAGAAGGAGGAGGAGAGGTGACTTAATAGAGACATACAAGATAATCAGAGGGTTAGATAGGGTGGATAGTGAGAGTATTTTTCCTCGGATGAGGATGGCAAACACGAGGGGTCATAGCTTTAAGTTGAGGGGTGAAAGATATAGGACAGATGTCAGAGGTAGTTTCTTTACGCAGAGAGTAGTAGGGGCGTGGAACGCCCTGCCTGCAACAGTAGTAGACTCGCCAACTTTAAGGGCATTTAAGTGGTCATTGGATAGACATATGGATGTAAATGGAATAGTGTAGGTCAGATGATCGGCGCAACATCGAGGGCCGAAGGGCCTGTACTGCGCTGTAATATTCTAATTCTAATTCTAATTCTAATTCTAACCTTCCTCCTGCCATGCATTCATATGCTCAATCCTCTTATTCCTATACTCACTAGCACGTGGCACTGGGAGTAATCCAGAGATTAGAATGTTTGCGGTCCTGCTTTTTAATTTGCTACTTGGAACCCTAAATACTTGTTGTATTACCTCATCCCTCTTTCTACTTATGTCGCTGGTAGCAATGTGTACCACAACCTCTGACTGTTCACCCTCCCCCTTCAGAATGTCTTGCAGCAGTTCCGTGAGATCCTTGGCCCGAGCGCCAGGCAAGCAACATACCATCCTGGCGTCACTTATGCGGACACATAAACGCGTGTCTGTACCCGTTACGATAGAATCCCCCATCACAATAGTTCCCCCACACTTTTTCCTACCCTGCTGTGCAGCTGAGCCACCGGTGGTGCCACTGACCTGGCTTTTGCCGCGTTCCCCTGAGAAGCTATCTCCCCCAACAGTATCCGAAGTGGAACATCTGTTAGAATTGGAAATGGACCAAGGGGACACCTGCACTATCTGCCTAGTTCTTCTGCTCTGCATGTGGGGTTCACCCAATTCCCTTTCAACATGAGCAGTCTTTACCTGCAGTGTGACCACCTCCCTGAACGTGCTATGCACGATGATATCAACCTCGCAGATGCTCCACAGTGTCCCCAACTGCCTCTCAAATCCGAAACGCGGATTTTGAGTTGCTGCAGCTGGAGACACCTCCTGCACACGTGTTCACCCTGGACACTGTAAGTGTCCCTGACTTCCCAGATCGCTCAAGAGGAGCACTGCAGGTTGCCGAGCTGCCCTGCCATAACTTACCCTTAATTTATACCCTTAAATTACCCATGAATTTGATTATTTACACAAAGGACCTTGGGTCCCTAAACAAAAACAACCTACTATATTAAAACAAAACTGTAGACCTTTCCCTTTTCCTTTACTTTCCAACCCAGCTACTTGGAGTTATTCTCTCAGAACAGTTACGCACCAATTCTTGAGCATTGAAGGAACTTTATTATCGAAGACAATATTTAAAATGCTTACTTTTTGTTTCCACTATCAACATTCCATTTGATTCCAGGCCTTGCCATGTTTTGTTTTTCTATTCATTTGATTCCTCCAATAATCATCGCTTTGTCTTTGTCTCAGCTGTTGTTGCACTTCTAAATCCCAGTGGTCATACTCAAATATTTTCTCTCCTATTTGCTTAATGTAAGTTAGGTTAAAATAGAAACTGGATTCTCTTATAACTCAAATGACTTATTGCATGTTGCAACAAAACAGTTGCCTATTTAAAGATAAATGCAGCTCAACTGATTTTACCCCACGTTAACACATTTATATTGCAGATGGATGTTTAATTTGTGAATCCCAGGAAAAGTTACAAACCATTTACTAATCATTTTGCCATTCACAAAGTATGACATTGACTAATTCCCTTCTTACTGAGTCCACTGATTAATTATTATGAGGATTAAGTAACGTTAGTCATTTTAAAACACCATTCCAAGAACCTCCAATTCCCCACAATACAAAATCTGCCTCCTCCTTCATCTCATTATTGTTGTTGCCCACTCTTTCTCATCTCTAGCTCATGCGTCGTGTGATCTACACAAAATATGCATGTTCTTACCTTCTTAAATATCATAACCCCAAATGACTACTGATGATGAAGAATGTTATTATCTGTTAAGACGTCATTGACACTCCTCAGGTTGAAAACTGTCACCCCACCGACTGATCACCTCACTCGATGACAGTCATTATCCTTTCACAGGAGTGCTGTTAATTCCTAAACTATTATCATGCAAGTACATACAATTAAAACAACAGATAATGCTCGCTGTCTTATTATTTACCTCAGATACCCCTTCACTGTTGATAGGAAACGCACCGAATCATACTGATTTATTTTTCATTTAAGTTTCCCAAATTCAAATAATGGTGTCATCAGTTGCTAATATCTTTCGTTTATTTATCTTAAAAAAAGTTTTTCCTCAATATTCAGCAACCACCTAGACAGTATTCCCACTAACCTTTTTGAAAATTACGTATGTTTTTATCCCTTTAAACTCTGGCAGACTTCCTTTAGAGTGCTTGGAATAGCAACACATATTAATTTATTTATTATTGATTCAAATGTCATAAACAATTATTTCCATGTTTCATTGTTGCAGATGAATTTATCAGAGACACTAATGTCTACAGTTGTTATGCAAGCTGACTACAAATAATTACATAGACTTTCTAAGGAAAGATAACAAATAGAAACAGATGTATGAATGAATTAATGCCAATTCCTGACTTTTTAAAAAAGAAGGCCAAGCCTTCAGATCAAAATATTAACATGCTGTCTTAAATGTTGCAGAATTCTTAAGCTGCTGGAGTTGATTGATCTCTGTGACCATTTGGTCCACTGATTTAGAGAAACAAAGAACACAAGGTCCATTCGGCTTGCAACCAGATGAGTTCCTTCTGTCCAGATATATGTGGTAATTTAGAAACAGTAATTATCACAAAATCCTAGCTGGATACAAAATTGACTTTGTGGCAGGAAACAAAGGGTAATTGTTGATGGGCGTCTTAATGACGGGAAGGCTATTTCCAGTGGTATTCCGGGGAGCTCAGAACTGGGTCCCCTGCTTTTTGTGGTATAACAATGATTTGGACGTAAATGTAGGGGGTATGATCAAGAAGTTTGCAGACCAGAAGAAGATTGGCTTTTTTGGCAGATAGCAAGGGGGATAGCTGTAGGATGCAGGAAGATATTGATGGTCTGTTCAGATGGGCACAAAAGTGACAAATGGTATTCCAGCCAGAGAAATGCGAGGTGGTGCATTTTAGGAGGTCAATCAAGACAAAGGAGGACACGATAAATGAGAACATACTGAGAAGTGAGGGACCTTGGAGTCAATGTCCACAGATCCCTGAAGGTAGCAGCACAGGTCGATAAGGTGGTTCAGAAGGCATATGGAATCCTTTATTTTATTAGCTGCAGTATAGAATATAAGAGCAGGGGGGTTACGCTGGAACTGTATAACTCATTGTTTCGGTCAGAACTTGAGTACTGTGTGCAGTTCTGGTCACCTCATTACATAAAGGATGTAATTGCACGATAGAGGGTAGAGAGGAGATTTCCGAGGATGTTGCCAGGACTGGAAAAATGCAGGCACGAGGAAAGATTGAACAGGTGTGGTTATTCTCCTTGGAACAGAGAAGGCTGAGAGGAGATCTGATTGAAATGTACAAAATCTGAGGAGCCTGGATAGAGTGGAGGTGAAGGATTTATTCGCCTTCTCAGAGAGGTCAGTGACGAGGGGGCAGAACTTTAAACTGATTGCTAGAAAAATAGAGGGGAGATGAGGACAAAATGTTTTCACCCAGATGATGGTAGTGATCTGAACCTCACTGCCTGAAAGGGTAGCTGAGGCAGAGACTCTCTACTCATTGAAAAGGAATCTGGATATGCACCTCAGCTCCCATAATCTGCAGGGCTACGAACCAAATGCTAGAAGGTGGGAGTGAAATAGGTGGATCCTTTTTCGGCTGGCTCAGCCAGGATGGGTCAAAGTGGCCTCTTTCTGTGCCTTCGACATTTTATGCTTCTATGATTCTATGGTTCTTGGAAGCTTCAAATACTAAATTGTTCCTCTTCTCCATTGATATTCGTTCGATGCTTTTGACCTATCTTTTTTATGGTAATTCAAATGGCATCTTATTTACAGGTCTTTCGGATCTATGTCTGGTTGTTCCCCTTATGTATTCCTTTCCTTGAGTGAAAACAGTTGGTCAGACTAATCAGAGCAAGATGCCACTCAACTTCACCACCAGTCATTTCGTTTTAGCCTTTTTCAACGTCTGGCCCCAAGTTGCACCATTGGATGTTTTGGGGTTTTGAGGCTAAAACACTTCTATTTAAAAATTCTCAGTTCTGAATTTTCAATTTATTACAATGGGATTCTCAGTTGTGCCTGACCGAGCATGTTACAAATAATGGCTAGTTATGAACCCAGTATAATTTATTAAGCTAGATGTTATAAATACTTAACAAAAAGGCACTGACGACAACATGGACGTTTCTTATCCTTCAAGACCAGGATTCCTTGAATGTTGCCGGCACAGGCGATGCCTTTGTTCTCCTGTCACTGAATTGACATTACGTTGACCTGTGTTTCAGAATAATTACACAACAGGCACCATTATAAACTGTACCAGCAAAGACTCTGAGTTTCCATCTTTTGGGCTTCCGATTCCTTATTATGATATCCTTTGAATTACCTCTTCCATTAGTTTACCGTGTGGTTCAACTGCCGTCACTGCACTTCTGTAATTAGAGTGGAGTACGCTAAAAGCATGTCCATCTCTTATTTACTAGCCTCCTAGAGTTAACATTTCATTGTGTGAACAAATAACACATCTTTGCAGATACAAAGCAGTTGGACAATCAATGTTTCATCTTCTTATCAACAATGCCAACTATCGTAAACAATTCACCTCAACATTCCCAAGATGCCAAAGCAATTGAGAATAAATGTGCCTCGTGGAATATCAGGAAGCAATGTTGTTTTTAAATATGAATGTTTTCTTCTGCAGATATATTTAATTGATCAAGTCAGTTAGCATACTTATTAAACTGCATGGATCTTGTTTAATGATAGGTGTCATATCCAGGTCAAGCTTCTTTCACGTCAGTTCCTTTGGGGAGCGCAATCACTCTCCTCCTGACTCCTTGACGAAGGTCATCTCTTTCCCTTTGCTCACTGCTCGTTATCTTTTTTGATTCCTGCTAATTTACTTCCCACCCTCTTGCTCTCGACCCCCTCTTCCCGTCACTAACAGCTCTAGTGTTTGTCTTCACTCCTGCAATCCATTTTCTTCTGGACGTCCAGCAGTCACCTCTTGTCCATTAACCACTGGATCCTTAAGCTGGTCTCAGTTGCTTTGTTTATGCATTAATTTAAAAATTGATGTAACTGGATATTTCACCGCGCTCTTTTAACTGCTCTCTGAATTCGGACTGAATGGCCACATAAATAAATGTGTTTGTACAGCAACTTAAATTCCGCAGCATATATGCAACATTTTCAAAGATATAATAAGAAGCATCATCTAAGAAAAGACCAATGCGAAAAATATATAACACATACACCAACCACAGAATTATGAAGCTGCCAGATATGGTGAAGAGTAAAATCATGGACTTCCTCCTTCTCTCCATTTCAGAGTCACTGTGATTATCTTTCTTGCTCTGACCTCTCAGTCTCTGACGAACTCGACTGGTCACTAAAATGTGTCTGAACGTCAGAGCGTTCAGCAACAGAATTAAACTGAATGGTAATACTGGTGTTAAAGCTTTTTCAAACATTCTAAATCCAATCCATCGAGGGTCAGTAAAATAACTTCGCTTATTAGAGCAGTACCATTCTACATTGTCGATTACCAGAAAAGGTTTAAATCTAAAGTAGACGGGAATATTTTTTAGACAGAGCAGAATGCCAGTTGTTGATAGAACCACAGTCGCAGTTTTTCTGGTGCATTATTTCGATTTCAGCTTCTGGCAACAAATGGCGACAAATCGATCAAATGTGAAAGCGATAGCGAACCAAACCGAACAGTCGATGGCTGCACGCATCAAGACATAGTGAGAGCAACACACAAAGGTGAGATACAGGAAATTTAATGGGAAATAATAATCATTGATTCTCCGGAGTATGATCTCAGTGATAATGACCAGTCGATCCGCTGTTGACATGACCACCAGGTAACGGGTGGTGCAGCTGGAGAGTCCGCAATTTCCCTTGGACAGGATCACATTTGAGATTAAATTAACTGTAAAGGAGAGAAGGGAAAAATGGCTGTAAATTACTGAAAAACATTCTCCGCTCCTCAACCCTGGCAGGAAGGATTTTAGCACCAAAACCGTGTGGATTGGGATCAGGTCAGATCGGGTCCATAATCCCAACCTGCCTCCAACCCCAGCACTTCCAGATTGAACAAATCCTGGACGGGCAGGTACAGCACACCGTTCATCAGACGCTGGTAAACTAGTTAAATATAACAACGTGGAGCCCAAGAATGGGTAGACTGGAGAACTGCACCCGGTCTCCAACCACTCCCAGTGTAGGAACCCATCCCGGAATCGAATCACTCCCTGGGTTCGAAGAAATTCCTCCCTGATTCGAACCAGTCCCTCGGATCGGAGACACTCATACGTCTTGGACCACTCCCTCTGATGTATAAATGAGTTAAATTGAAAAGGGAATTTACTGAGTCGATGCAAATGTGATCACAGCACAGGCTTTCATTTCTACAGGAATATCGTCAGAAGAAAAGTGTCATAATAACGTATTAGAAAGGTGGTGATTGAACACGTGAATAATGTGTACTCATCTGGACTACACATGATACAAATATCCAGGGTAACCAGCAGGTGCACGTATTCTTCACAAAAATAATCCCATAGCAGGGAGATTATAGTTATTGGGATATATGTTGTGGCTCCATTATGTCGATAAGAGAAGGATGATTGTTGAACTAATAGAGGCCTTTACAAAATTTTTAAAAATGGTTCGAGAGGGGAAACGTGGACCTGATATTCCCACTTTGCTGGTGACCAGTTCTATATTTCCTCAAAATAAGATGGTCATCAGTAAATACGCGATGGAATTCAAGAGAGACCTATTTACTTGTACTGCTGAGAACGTGGAATTGAGACCTCTTGCAGTAGTTGCAATGGAAGAAAAAATAAGAAGAAGTGAGGTTAGTGCATGATGGAGATAGGATTGGACGGATATGCTGATAGGATTAGATGAGCTGGAATGAAGAGAGGCTCGTGCAGAGCAGGAAGACTGTCCTAATCCAGTTGTACCGAATGCCCAGATTCTGTGTTGTAAAATCAACAGGTTGTCTATTAACATGTCATAGTCATCAGTGTTTTTCGTAATATTGAAGAGGAATATTTATTATTGCAGTGCACTTGTGAGCAAACGCTTCTCAGGACTGTGCTCGGGAAGGAAATTAATCAGCACCTGATGGTGCTGTCAACAACTGTAATTAGAATTAGAATAAGATGTGGACCCAGACTGAATACAATTACAGATACTCCAGCAAATACATGTTCCCTGGAGTTGCATTGTCCACACCAGTTAGTCAGCCACAATCAGTGCAATTCGAGAGTGTCATAGACTCCCAGTTGTACATGATCACTGAGGTCAGGTGCTCCACTCCAGTTAGTGCACACACACTGTATAATTCTACACTAACAGATAATTCCAGTAATCCTTCCCCTCTGAGATTTTCCTGCTTTGAGCTGTGATTCGACAGAACACAACATTCCACATAATTCAATAACTTTACAATGCAGAGTGTCTTGAGCTAGAAACAGTTGAGACAACAGATTAAAACTGCACAGCTAATTCAGGAAATTAATGCAATTATATTATTGAGTGTGTGTCTGTGTAACTGAAACCATTCGATCGCATGTAATAATATTATTCCTATGGCAATGGAAGAAACCAGCTCATACTCAGATTGACAAAACCTCATTGGTTATAGATACTTACCAGGAACGCCAGTTACAGCAAGAACCACACAGAATATGTTCCTGACCCATTGAATTGGTCCGTGCATTTTCTGCTTGGAGTGATCGGTCAGTTCATGCTGCAGGTAATATCTCTGAAATAAATTCTGAGGTGACACATTCCCAGTGCATTAACTTTATACCCTCCCGGATCTCTATGGGGATACACAGGTTGCAAAACTGTTCAAACAGTTTTTCTTAATCTTTGAACAAACAGATTACGACAGCTGTGTTAATTCCCTGTTGATGGAATATATTTTCCACTAAAATTGAATTGGACCCATCCCCATCCCCACCCCCAAGTCTGGACAAATCTGATCACAATAAGCAACTAATCATAACTGGAAGCTGTGTTAAACAGAAATAAAGGAAGTCCGAGAAAAATCATGAGTCCCATCTGTGGATGCAATGTTGTTTTCGTGATGGCCTGCACCCTGCATGACTATTAAGAAATTAAATTCCTAACGTCGGAGAAGCCTGTAACGGATGTTCGTCCATACTTTGGATGCTCTCTTTATCTGTGCAATTCCGTTCAACAATTCATATATTCAAACAAAAAGGAGTATGGAATGGTTGCAACACAGCAGTTGGCCATTAGGTCTGTCTTGACCATGTCAGCTCTCTGCACGGGCAGCTCAGCTAATCTCACTCCTCCATCTCCTCCTCACTGACCTGCATTGTTCTTCTCTTCAGTTGTTCATTCACTTCGCTTCTGATTGATTCTGTCTTCACCACTCTCTCAGGCGTTCATTTCATATCCTCAACACGTGCTTTGGAAACATACGTTTTCCCTCATGTCGCCATTGATTCTTTTGCCACTCCCTTAAACCTGTGTCCTTTGCTTTTCGCCAGGTTTGCCAATGAGAGCAGTTTATCTCTATCTACTCTGTTTAAACAACCCATGGTTTGGAACAACTCGGTCAAACTCTCTCTCAATTTCCTCTTTAAGGAGAAAAACTTCGATTCTCTAATCTGTCGGCATAAAACATCTGTCACCCCTGGAATTTCCACTTGAACATTTTCTACACCCGCTCTAAAGCCTCAAAGTGTGGTGCCTCGAACTGGACACAATGGCAGGATTTTCAATATTGCTCTCTCCCTCACACGGTCCGAGCTACTCCGTTTCCCTTTACAACCTCTTTATCCGATACATCGATCATTGTGGCTGTGTCAAACCCTTGTTCACATCGAGCTCTAAAATTTAATCAAATTTGCATTGAAATATCTGTACCTCTCTCGCCTGAAAATGGTCGATCTGTGACTCCTTACTTCTCTTCCACGAATTTCCTCCCTCAATATAAGTGTACAGACTCTGCATCAATATTTACTATGATCCACCAACTTCCACAGTTATCTTGACCACACTTCCTCAAACTCCACTTTGCATAAATAATAAATTCCATTCTCTTAGTTTCCTCATCGCCTTTTGTTTGTTTAAACGATTACATTTTCCATACCAGTGCTTCTGTAGTCTTTTCAATTCACATTAACCGTGCATTCCTCACATTAGTTTTTCAAAGGCCTCAGCTTTATCTGTTCCATCACCCAAGTGACTGTCCTCACCTCCTTCCCTACCTTCCAGAACCATGATATTAATTCACTTATTCTCACTTTCCACTCCAACCGCCTCCACCTTCAACACATCATCCTCCTCCATTTCCACCATGTCGAACTAAAATCGCGAACAAAATATCTGCATTCACTCTTCCTTCACATCAAAGATGACGTTTGCCTGCCCGCAGTTCCTTTCTGTGCATGTGCAAGAGATGCAACAGATTTCCTCTCACCTAAGTTCTTTAGAAATAAAAGAGGGAGTAGGCCATTCAGCCCATCGATCATGTTCTGCCATTCCATACCATAATGGTTATCTGACCATGGACGTAATTGCAATTTCCTGCCAGACAACAGTAAGTCTTCAGTCCCTCGAAAATGAAAAGTCAGTCTCAACCAGCCTTGAATATATTCAATGACCCAGACTCCACTGACTTCTGCGGAAGTGAATTCTAAATGCGATGGAACTTCAAGAGAAGAAATTCCTCCTCATCACCATTTTAACTGGGAGACCGCCTATTCATAGTGGCGCAGTGGTTAGCACCGCAGTCTCACAGCTCCAGCGACCCGAGTTCAATTCTGGGTACTGCCTGTGTGGAGTTTGCAAGTTCTCCCTGTGTCTGTGTGGGTTTTCTCCGGGTGCTCCGGTTTCCTCCCACAAGCCAAAAGACCTGCAGGTTGGTAGGTTAATTGGCCATTATAAATTGCCACCAGTATAGGTAGGTGGTAGGGAAATGTAGGGACAGGTGGGGATGTGGTCGGAATATGGGATTAGTGTAGGATTAGTATAAATGGGTTGTTGATGGTCGGCACCGACTCGGTGGGCCGAAGGGCCTGTTTCAGTGCTGTATCTCTAAACATAAACATAAACAAACGGTAGAGAATGTGCTGAGCTCGGAACCGGCCAGGGCATCAATATAACACACATCTGGGCTTAGACTGAGGCAGCAAGGTGAAGGCTTCTTGCTCCTTGGATGTGGGCATTGCTGGCGAGGCTGTTATCCACCTTTAGTTTCTCTTGGGGACGTGGTGGAGAGCCACCTTCTTGAAACGCTGGACTCAATCTGCTTTAGGTACACCCGCAGTACAATGAGAAAGGAGGTTCCAGGATTTTGACCCAGCAATTGTGAAGAAATGACGATGTCGTTCCAACTCAGGATGTCTGTGGCTGGAGGGAACGTGTTCATGTTTCCATGCGTCTGCCACACTTATCCTTTTAGGTGTGAGCGGTCTCGTGCTTGGAATGCGCTGTCGAAATAAATTCAGTAACTTCCTGCGGTGTGATGTTATATATGGTGCACACGGCAGCCACTGTGTGCTGGTGGTAGCACATCAACCAAGTCCATTTGTTTGGATCCTGCTGAGGCGCTTGAGTTTTGTTGGCGGTGGGACAGATCCAGGTTAGTGTAGTATATTCCATTATTCCTGACTTCTGCCTTGTAGATTGTGGATGTAAAAGTCAGTGAGTTATTTATTGCATAAATCCCAGCGTCCTATCTTCTCTGGAGCAACAACATTTATTTGGCTGGCCCAGTTAAAATTCTGATCAAAGGTAACGCGTATGATATTGATAATGTCGTATTTGGGGACTGACCACAACGATTAATATCAAGGGGAGGTGGTTAGATTCTCTCCTGTTGGACAAGGCCATTTCATGGCAAATGTGTGATGTGAATTTTAGATGCCAATTAGCTGCCCAAATCTGATGCAAACAATGCAAAATTGCCGTGTTTTTTGTGGGAGTGAAAGAAGACAGTTTCAGTTTGTCCGTCATTCATCCAGAGTGAATGTCTTCTCATCTTGGCCTCAATCGTTGACCGAATGATTGAAAGAGGTAAATCACAGGGTAGTTGGGGGATGTATAAACTGTCATTGGTCTATTTGTTGAAACAAGCCATGAGCTTCATGATTGGCTTTGATAATTTCGAAAAGATACATGATAATGATCAGGAGAACATGGAAAATACGCAGATTTGTGTCATATATGGACAAGAGGAGGGGTCATTGGATCTGATACAGGCTCTTCAATTCCCCATCAATGTTTAGTTACATGTTTTAAATGGGAGGTCACAATATGGATAGTAAAGATGCTGTGAATCAAACCTTGGGGCATTCAAAGCTGTATCTTGGGAATTATATGAACCATCACTTCCCACAACATGGCGGGCCATTGTAGCAACAGGGGGGATTGCAGAATGGGTGTGCGAGAGTTCGGGCTAATGAGAGGGCCAACCTTGCCTTCTTGTTGATGGAACTGTAGCTCGAGTGTCCAGTTGGTAGGAGATGGAGGAAGCTGTTAGCAGCATAGCACTGACTGAGAGTTCCGGAAGTGATTGACAACAGATTGCAGAGTTCCACGGAAAGTAAGTAATACAATTCCGGCCCCCAGGATATCATTTTATCTTCTGGGTTACCTAAACACAGCAGCAAGAAGCCTTCAACCCCGAGGACTATGTCAGTTGGCTGTAAAGGCAAAGCTGCCACAGGTTTCACATTTATAACAACAAGAATCCAAAGACGTGGATTCACTGCTGAATCAGATTCAATCCTTTGTCAGTTCAAAATCTTTCTATTTCAATAATTTCGTTTCCTTTCTCAAGAAGGTCTATTTTCCCTCGTAATTTTACATGTTGTTCCCAAATATTTATGTGATTTTATGTTCGATTTCGCACAATATCAGGATGGATCAGTTCTACAATTACTAACTTGGCATTCAACAAACCCCCTAAAAGATCTTCAAGGCAAACCTGCCAGCAAAAGCATGCCCACGTCCTTCTGCGTCTCCCACACATGAATTACAATTATTGCAGATTTATAACTTTGTGGTGAGTGGGTTCCTTGTTGATTTGAATTACCCTGAGGGAGGGACTCATAGCCTCATAGAATATTTATTTCACCTGTTCTGCACGGCCTGAAGTCAGGCAAATCCCACGCCCTGACAGAGATCAACAAAGGAACATGAAACATCCGAATTACAAGATCTGATCCTGAGAAGGCGCAAAATGTAAATTTCTTAAACATGCATCTGTCAAAGGATAAAGCAGGAGCCAGTCTTACTTCCACATAGGTTTATTCACAATAATCCATACCGCATAAGTGCCGACAGCATTTCTCTTCTCCAGACCAGCTCCCCCGTCCCCCTCCCCAGGTGGAAACTGGTTATTCCATATGCACCCTGATCTTTCCACAATTAGTATCAGCTGCTCTTAATCAGAATTAGAGCATGCAGCTATACATACTCAATTGTCAAATTATTTGCAACATTGGTTCATTAGCAGCATTTTGTTATCAGTCCATGAATGTGTCCATTGTACATTATTATTTTTCTTGTGATTCCTGTTCGAATATACAGGCTACATGTGAGAATTTATGCTCCTGTTTGAAGACCAGAACTGTACTTCACATGTCCTGCATTGCATGAATTCACACCCTCTAGACTGTTCATTCAACACTCCCCACGAAATCTAACACTATCTCACTCACTCACACAGCGACATACACAAACACACTTAAGGAAAGTACATTTGAAAAGAATAGTGCACTTTTACAGCTTATAATCAAAATAATAGTTCATAATTCACATGGCTCGCAGTCGAAAAGACAGGTTGCGGACCTTATGAAAAAGACACCTTCACTCCTGATGTGTAGCTTAGCTAAGTTCACGTTCTGAAGTGGCTTTCAGGATTCTCTTGACGGGATAGAATTTCTGCAGGCCACAAACTTGGTTGCTTTCAGTCTCGTTACCACGAGGCCACTTTGCAGTATTGGTGGGTTCGAAATGGAACAGGCTTGGAGACGTCACCATGCTGCAGTCTCCAATTATTTAGGCATAGGTTTTTCTGCCATTTTTGCTGTTGCTGTTGTGACTTTCTTCAGATAGCAGTTAAAGAATAAAACTAAACCAACATAGTTAGCTGACCATGTGCATTATCACATTTCCCTTTCTCAAATACGGTGTTGGAATTAGGGTGATTATTCATTATCTGGCTTATTGCTTGATTACTGTCTTTGTTTCAGAAAGACCCATCCAGTTCAGGATTGCCTCTTGGATTGTCTCAGGATACGTGGAGTTGCCACATCTTAGTCTGGAATGTATCATTTTGTCCTTGCGAGACAGTATGGCCGTTTAGAAATTCACTGATCAGGTCAGATAACCTTTGGTGGCCATTATTTGCGGCTCGTGTGGTCCATTTTAAAAGAAAAGTCAGTTACAAAATCTTACACACTCAGTGAAAATCTGTGTTAAAAGATATGAATTTGAAATGGCTCTACTGGGCATTGCAATAATATTAAATTAATTGTGTCAAATGATATTAGTGCTAAAATATCTTCTTTGGCCTCCTTATCTGGAGCGACAATGGGTGAGCGTCTGGAGGTGGTCAGTGGTGTGTGGAGCAGCGACTGGAGTGGCTATCCAGGCCAATTCTATTTATTTATTTATATTTATTTATTTAGAGATACAGCACTGAAACAGGCCCTTCGGCCTACCGAGTGTGTGCCGACCAACAACCACCCATTTATACTAACCCGACAGTAATCCCATATCCCCTACCACCTACCTACACCAGGAGCAATTTACAATGGCCAATTTACCCATCACCTGCGACTGCTGGATAGGTTTGTCCCGATGAGGCAAGGAAGGGATGGTAGGGTGAAGGAACCTTGGATGACAAGAGATGTGGAACAGCTAGTCAAGAGGAAGAAGGAAGCTTACTTAATTATTTTTTTTTTATTTAGAGATACAGCACTGAAACAGGCCCTTCGGCCCACCGAGTCTGTGCCGACCATCAACCACCGATTTGTACTAATCCTACACTAATTTCATATTCTTACCATATCCCCACATTTCCCGACCATCTACCTATACAAGGGGCAATTTATAATGGCCAATTTACCGATCAACCTGAAAGTCTTTGGCATGTGTGAGGAAACCGGAGCGCCCAGAAGAAACCCACGCAGACACAGGGAGAACTTGCTAACTCCACACAGGCAGTACCCAGAAATGATCCCAGGTCGCTAGAGCTGTGAGGCTGCTGTGCTAACCACTGCGCCAGTGTGCCGCCCGACGCTAAGGTTGAGAAAGGAAGGATCAGACAGGGCTCTAGAGGGTTACAAGGTAGCCAGGAAGGAACTAAAGAAAGGACTTAGGAGAGCGAGATGGGGACATGAGAAAGTCTTGGCGGGTAGGATTAAGGAAAATACCAAGGCGTTCTACACTTATGTGAGGAACAAGAGGATGGCCAGAGTGAGGGTTGGGCCTTTCATAGATAGTGGAGGGAACTTGTGCCTGGAGTCGGAGGAGGCAGGGGAGGTCCTAAATGAATACTTTGCTTCAGTATTCACTAGTGAGAGTGACCTGGTCGTTTGTGAGGACAACGTGAAACAGGCTGACCAGCTCGAACAGGTTGATTTTAAGAGGGAAGATGTGCTGGAAATGTTGAATGATTTGAGGACAGATACGTCCCCGGGGCCAGACGGGATAAACCCAAGGATATTACGGGAAGTGAGGGAATAGATTGCCGCGCCTTTGACGATGATCTTTGCGTCCTCACTATCCACTGGAGTAGTACCAGATGATTGGAGTTTGGCAAATGTTATTCCCTTGTTCAAGAAAGGGAATAGGGATAACCCTGGGAATTATAGACCAGTCAGTCTTACGTCGGTAGTGGAAATATTATTGGGAGGATTCTGAGAGATAGGATTTATGATTACTTGGAAAAGCATGGTTTGATTAGAGACAGTCAGCATGGCTTTGTGAGGGGCAGGTCATGCCTCACAAGCCTTATTGAATTCTTTGAAGATGTGACAAAACACATTGATGAAGGAAGAGCAGTGGATGTGGTGTATATGGATTTTAGCAAGGCGTTTGATAAGGTTCCCCATGGTAGGCTCATTCAGAAAGTAAAGAGGCATGGGAAACAGGGAAAGTTGGCTGTCTGGATATAAAATTGGCTGGCTCATAGAAGACAGAGGGTGGTAATAGATAGAAAGTATTCAGCATGGAGCTCGGTGACCAGGGGTGTTCCGCAGGGATCTGTTCTGAGAGCTCTGCTTTTTGTAATTTTTATAAATGACTTGGATGAGGAAGTGGAAGGCTGGGTTAGCAAGTTTGCCGATGACACGAAGATTTCTGGAGTTGTGGATAGTGTGGAAGGCTGTTGTAGGTTGCAACGGGACATTGACAGGATGCAGAGCAGGGCTGAGAAGTGGCAGATGGAGTTCAACCTGGAAAAGTGTGAAGTGATTCATTTTGGAAGCTCGAATTTGAATGCAGAATACAGGCTTAAAGACAGGATTCTTGGTAGTGTGGAGGAACAGAGGGATCTTGGGGTCCATTACCATAGATCGCTCAAAGTTGCCACCCAAGTTGATAGGGTTGTTAAGAAGGCGTATGGTGTGTTGGCTTTCATTAACAGGGGGATTGAGTTTAAGAGCCGCGAGATTATGCTGCATCTCTATAAAGCCCTGGTTAGACCACACGTGGAATATTGTGTTCAGTTTTGGTCGCTCATTATAGGAAGGATGTTGAAGCTTTTGAGAGGGTGCAGAAGAGATTTTCCAGGATGCTGCCTGGACTGGAGGGCATGTCTTACGAAGAAAGATTGAGGGAGCTAGGGCTTTTCTCATTGGAGCGAAGAAGGATGAGAGGTGACTTGATAGAGGGGTACAAGATGATGAGAGGCATAGATAGAGTGGATAGCCAGAGACTTTTTCCCAGGGCGGAAAGTGCTATCACCAGGGGGCATAATTTTAAGGTGATTGGAGGAAGGTTTCGGGGAGATGTCAGAGTTAGGTTCTTTACATAGTGAGTGGTGGGTGCGCGGAATGCGCTGCCAGCGGTGATAGTGGAAGCAGATACATTAGGGGCAATTAAGCGACCCTTGGATAGGTACATGGATGATAGTAGAATGAAGGGTATGGAGGTAGTTTGATCTTAGAGTAGGTTAAAGGTTCGGCACCACATCGTGGGCCGAAGGGCCTGAACTGTGCTGTACTGTTCAATGTCGATGTACTTTGGCTGCGGGAGAAAATTGGAGCACCCGGCAAAAACCCACGCGGTCACAAGGAGAACTTGCAAACTCCGCACAGGCAGTACCCAGAATCAAACTCGGGTCCCTCGATTTGTGAGGCTGCGGTTGTAACCACTGGGCCAAAAATTCCAGAGCGACAGGCTCTTCCACAGGTGCTGCAGAAAAATTTGTTTGTCGGGGCTGTGACACATTTGGCTCTGCCCTTGCACTTCAGTCGTTTTTCCTGCCAACTGCTAAGTCTCTTCGACTCGCCACAATTTAGCCCCGCCTTTATGGCTGCCCGCCAGCTCTGGCGAATGCTGGCAACAGACTCCCACGACTTGTGATCAATGTCGCAGGAATTCATGTCACGTTTTCAGACGTCTTTAAAGCGGAGACATGGACGGCCAGTGGATCTGATTCCAGTGGCGAGATCGCTGTGCAATGTGTCTTTGGGGATCCTGCCATCTTCCATGCGGCTCACATGGCCAAGCCATCTCAAGCGACGCTGACTCAGTAGTGTGTATAGACAGGGGATGTTAGCCGCCTCGAGGACTTCTGTGTTGGAGATACGGTCCTGCCACCTGATGCCAAGTATTCTCCGGAGGCAGCGAAGATGGAATGAATTGAGACGTCGCTCTTGCCTGACATACGTTGTCCAGGCCTCGCTGCCATTTAGCAAGGTACTGAGGACACAGGCTTGATACACTCGGACTTTTGTGTTCCGTGTCAGCGTGCCATTGTCCCACACTCACTTGGCCAGCCTCGACATAGCAGTGGAAGCCTTTCCCATGTGCTTGTTGATTTCTGCATCCAGAGACACGTTGCTGGTGATAGTTGAGCCTAGGTAGGTGAACTCTTGAACCACTTCCAGATCGTGGTCGCCAATATTGATGGATGGAGCATTTCTGACGTCCTGTCCCATGATGTTCGTTTTCTTGAGGTTGATGGTTAGGCCAAATTCTTTGCAGGCAGCCGCAAACCTGTCGATGAGACTCTGCAGACACTCTTCAATGTGAGATGTTAAAGCAGCATCGTTAGCAAAGAGGAGTTCCCTGATGAGGACTTTCCGTACTTTGGACTTCGCTCTTAGACGGGCAAGGTTGAACAACCTACCCCCTGATCTTGTGCGGTGGAAAATTCCTTATTCTGAAGACTTGAACGCATGTGAGAGCAGCAAGGAGAAGAAAATCCCAAAAAGTGTGGGTGCGAGAACACAGCCCTGTTTCACGCCACTCAGGATAGGAAAGGGGTCTGATGAGGTGCCGCTATGTTGAATTGTGCCTGAAATATTGTCATGGAATGAGGTGACGATACTTCGTAGCTTTGGAGAACATCCAATCTTTTCTAGTAGTCTGAAGAGACCACGTCTGCTGACGAGGTCAAAGGCTTTGGTGAGATCATTGAATGCAATGTAGAGGGGCATCTGTTGTTCACGGCATTTCTCCTGTATCTGACGAAGGGGGAACAGCAAGTCAATGGTCGGTCTCTCTGCACGAAAGCCACACTGCCTCAGGGCAGACGTGCTCGGCCAGCTTCTGGAGCCTGTTTGAAGCGGTTGAGGCAAAGACTTTCGCCACTATG
The DNA here is from genome assembly GCF_036365525.1 of Heterodontus francisci. NCBI lineage: Eukaryota > Metazoa > Chordata > Chondrichthyes > Heterodontiformes > Heterodontidae > Heterodontus > Heterodontus francisci. The sequence goes on along the minus strand of NC_090391.1, from coordinate 82,517,740 downwards.
GTGAGCAAGGAGATTCCAAAGTAGTTGTTGCGGTCACGTTTGTTTTTATAGAGGGTGATGATATTGTCATCGTGCATGTCCTGAGATGCTGCTCCTTCTCCCAGCACAGGCAAAGCAGTTCATGTAGTGCCTAGAGTATAGCAGGCTTGGCACTCTTGATTATTTCAGGGGTAATGCCGTCCTTTCCAGGGGCTTTTCCGCTGGCAAGATAATCAATGGCATCACTGACTTCCGGTTTGGTTGGCTGTACGTCCAGATTATCCATGACTGGTGGAGGTTGGGTTGCATTGAGGGCAGTGTCAGTGACAACAATCTCCCTGCAGTACAGTTCCAGGTAATGCTCAACCCAGCGGTCCATTTGCTTTCGTTGGTCAGTGATTATATCCCCTGATTTATATTTGAGGGGGGCGAGCTTCTTGATCGTTGGCAGGCAGGGAGGAAGTTGTCGAGCGAGGGAGCCGTGGTTTACTAAAGAAGTTGAAGCGCTTGTCAAGAGGAAGAAGAAGGCTTATGTTAGGATGAGACGTGAAGGCTCAGTTAGGGCGCTTGAGAGTTTCAAGCCAGCCAGGAAGAATCTAAAGGGAGAGCTAAGAATAGCAAGGAGAGGACACGAGAAGTCATTGGCGGATAGGATCAAGGAAAATCCTAAGGCTTTCTATAGGTATATCAGGAATAAAAGAATGACTAGAGTTAGATTAGGGCCAATCAATGATAGTAGTGGGAAGTTGTGGGTGGAATCAGAGGAGACAGTGGAAGCGTTGAATGAATATTTTTCGTCAGTATTTACAGTAGAGAAAGAAAATGTTGTCGAGGAGAATACTGAGATTCAGACTACTAGGCTCGATGGGATTGAGGTTCACAAGGAGGAGGTGTTAGCAATTTTGGAAAGTGTGAAAATAGATAAGGCCCCTGGGCCAGATGGGATTTATCCTAGGATTCTCTGGGAAGCCAGCGAGGAGTTTGCGGAGCCTTTGTCCTTGATCTTTATGCCGTCATTGTCGACAGGAATCGTGCCGGAAGACTGGAGGACAGCAAATGTTGTCCCCTTGTTCAAGAAGGGGAGTAGAGACAGCCCTGGTAATTATAGACCTGTGAGCCGTACTTCGGATGTGGGTAAAATGTTGGAAAAGGTTATACGAGACAGGATTTATCATCATCTTGAAAAGAATAAGTTCATTAGCGATAGTCAGCCCGGTTTTGTGACGGGTAGGTCGTGCCTCACAAACCTTATTGAGTTTTTCGAGAAGGTGACCAAACAGGTGGATGAGGGTAAAGCAGTGGATGTGGTGTATATGAATATCAGTAAGGCGTTTGATAAGGTTCCCCACGGTAGGTTATTGCAGAAAATACGGAAGTATGGAGTTGAAGGTGATTTAGAGCTTTGGATCAGAAATTGGCTAGCTGAAAGAAGACAGAGGGTGGTGGTTGATGGCAAATGTTCATCCTGGAGTTTAGTTACTAGTGGTGTACCGCAAGGATCTGTTTTGGGGCCACTGCTGTTTGTCATTTTTATAAATGACCTGGAAGAGGGTGTAGAAGGGTGGGTTAGTAAATTTGCGGATGACACTAAGGTCGGTGGAGTTGTGGATAGTGCCGAAGGATGTTGTAGGGTACAGGGGGACATAGATAGGCTGCAGAGCTGGGCTGAGAGATGGCAAATGGAGCTTAATGCGGAAAAGTGTGAGGTGATTCACTTTGGAAGCAGTAACAGGAATGCAGAGTACTGGGATAATGGGAAGATTCTTGGTAGTGTAGATGAACAGAGAGATCTTGGTGTCCAGGTGCATAAATCCCTGAAGGTTGCTAACCAGGTTAATGGGGCTGTTAAGAAGGCATATGGTGTGTTAGCTTTTATTAGTAGGGGGATCGAGTTTCGGAGCCACGAGGTCATGCTGCAGCTGTACAAAACACTGGTGCAGCTGCACCTGGAGTATTGCGTGCAGTTCTGGTCACCGCATTATAGGAAGGATGTGGAAGCTATGGAAAGGGTGCAGAGGAGATTTACTAGGATGTTGCCTGGTATGGAGGGAACGTCTTACGAGGAAAGGCTGAGGGACTTGAGGTTGTTTTCGTTGGAGAGAAGGAGGAGGAGAGGTGACTTAATAGAGACATATAAGATAATCAGAGGGTTAGATAGGGTGGATAGTGAGCGTCTTTTTCCTCGGATGGTGATGGCAAACACGAGGGGACATCGCTTCAAGTTGAGGGGTGATAGATATAGGAAAGATGTGAGAGGTAGTTTCTTTACTCAGAGAGTAGTAAGGGCGTGGAACGCCCTGCCTGCAGCAGTAGTAGATTCGCCAACTTTAAGGGCATTTAAGTGGACATTGGATAGACACATGGATGAAAATGGAATAGTGTAGGTCAGATGGTTTCACAGGTCGGCGCAACATCGAGGGCCGAAGGGCCTGTACTGCGCTGTCATGTTCTAATTCTTAAGTGTATGTCTTTGTTACTTGGTGTCAGTGTATGTCTGTGTTACTTGGTGTAAGTGTGTGTCTGTGTTACTGGGTATCAGTGTATGTCTTTGTGACTTGGTGTCAGTGTATGTCTTTGTTACTGGGTGTCAGTGTGTGTCTTTGTGACCTGGTGTCAGTGTATGTCTTTGTTACTTGGTGTAAGTGTGTGTCTGTGTTACTGGGTATCAGTGTATGTCTTTGTTACCTGGTGTCAGTGTATGTCAAAATACTTGGTGTAAGTGTATGTCTTTGTTACTTGGTGTAACTGTCTGTCTTTGTTACTTGGTGTCAGTGTATGTCTGTGTTACTTGGTGTAAGTGTGTGTCTTTGTTACTTGGTGTAAGTGTATGTCTTTGTTACCTGGTGTCAGTGTATGGCTTTGCGACTTGGTGTCAGTGTATGTCTGTGTTACTTGGTGTAAGTGTGTGCCTGTGTTACTGGGTATCAGTGTATGTCTTTGTTACTTGGTGTCAGTGTGTGTCTGTGTTACTGGGTGTCAGTGTATGTCTTTGTTACTGGGTGTCAGTGTATGTCTTTGTTACTTGGTGGAAGTGTGTGTCTGTGTTACTGGGTATCAGTGTATGTCTTTGTTACCTGGTGTCAGTGTATGTCAAAATACTTGTAGTAAGTGTATGTCTTTGTTGCTTGGAGTCAGTGTATGTCTGTGTTACTTGGTGTAAGTGTGTGTCTGTGTTACTGGGTATCAGTGTATGTCTTTGTTACCTGGTGTCAGTGTATGTCAAAATACTTGGTGTAAGTGTATGTCTTTGTTACTTGGTGTAACTGTCTGTCTTTGTTACTTGGTGTCAGTGTATGTCTGTGTTACTTGGTGTAAGTGTGTGTCTTTGTTACTTGGTGTAAGTGTATGTCTTTGTTACCTGGTGTCAGTGTATGGCTTTGCGACTTGGTGTCAGTGTATGTCTGTGTTACTTGGTGTAAGTGTGTGCCTCTGTTACTGGGTATCAGTGTATGTCTTTGTTACTTGGTGTCAGTGTGTGTCTGTGTTACTGGGTGTCAGTGTATGTCTTTGTTACTGGGTGTCAGTGTATGTCTTTGTTACTTGGTGTAAGTGTGTGTCTGTGTTACTGGGTATCAGTGTATGTCTTTGTTACCTGGTGTCAGTGTATGTCAAAATACTTGTAGTAAGTGTATGTCTTTGTTGCTTGGTGTCAGTGTATGTCTGTGTTACTTGGTGTAAGTGTGTGTCTGTGTTACTGGATTTCAGTGTATGTCTTTGTGACTTGGTGTCAGTGTATGTCTTTATTACTGGGTGTCAGTGTGTATCTTTGTGACCTGGTGTCAGTGTATGTCTTTGTTACTTGGTGTAAGTGTGTGTCTGTGTTACTGGGTATCAGTGTATGTCTTTGTTACCTGGTGTCAGTGTATGTCAAAATACTTGGTGTAAGTGTATGTCTTTCTTACTTGGTGTAATTGTCTGTCTTTGTTACTTGGTGTCAGTGTATGTCTGTGTTACTTGGTGTAAGTGTCTGTCTTTGTTACTTGGTGTAAGTGTATGTCTTTGTTACCTGGTGTCAGTGTATGGATTTGCGACTTGGTGTCAGTGTATGTCTGTGTTACTTGGTGTAAGTGTGTGCCTGTGTTACTGGGTATCAGTGTATGTCTTTGTTACTTGGTGTCAGTATGTGTCTGTGTTACTGGGTGTCAGTGTATGTCTTTGTTACTGGGTGTCAGTGTATGTCTTTGTTACTTGGTGTAAGTGTGTGTCTGTGTTACTGGGTATCAGTGTATGTCTTTGTTACCTGGTGTCAGTGTATGTCAAAATACTTGGAGTAAGTGTATGTCTTTGTTGCTTGGTGTCAGTGTATGTCTGTCTTACTTGGTGTAAGTGTGTGTCTGTGTTAATGGGTATCTGTGTATGTCTTTGTGACTTGGTGTCAGTGTAGGTCTTTGTTACTGGGTGTCAGTGTGTGTCTTTGTGACTTGGTGTCAGTGTATGTCTTTGTTACTTGGTGTAAGTGTGTGTGTGTGTTATTGGGTATCAGTGTATGTCTTTGTTACTTGGTGTCAGTGTATGTCAAAATACTTGGAGTAAGTCTGTGACTTTGTAACTTGGTGTAATTGTCTGTCTTTGTTACTTGGTGTCAGTGTATGTCTGTGTTACTTGGTGTAAGTGTGTGTCTTTGTTACTTGGTGTAAGTATATGTCTTTGTTACTTGCTGTCAGTGTATGTCTTTGTTATTTGGTGTCAGTGTGTTTCTGTGTTACTGGTTATCAGTGTATGACTTTGTTACTGGGTGTAAGTGTGTGGCTTTGTTACTGGGTGTCAGTGTGTGTCTTTGTTACTGGGTGTGAGTGTATGTCTTTGTTACTTGGTGTAAGTGTGTGTCTGTGTTACTGGGTATCAGTGTCTGTCTTTGTTACTTGGTGTAAGTGTGTGTCTGTGTTTCTGGGTATCAGTGTATGTCTTTGTTACTTGGTGTCAGTGTATGTCTGTGTTACTTGGTGTAAGTGTGTGTCTGTGTTACTGGGTATCAGCATATGTCTTTGTGACTTGGTGTCAGTGTATGTCTTTGTTACTGGGTGTCACTGTGTGTCTTTGTGTCTTGGTGTCAGTGTATGTCTTTGTTACTTGGTGTAAGTGTGTGTCTGTGTTACTGGGTGTCAGTGTATGTATTTGTGACTTGGTATCAGTGTAGGTTTTTGTTTCTGGGTGTCAGTGTGTGTCTGTGTTACTTCGTGTCAGTGTATGTCTTTGTGACTGTGTATCATTGATTCTCTGTGTTACTGGGTGTCAGTGTGTGTTTGTTTGTGTTACTGGGAGTCAGTGACACTAGGTGTCAGTATTTAGTTTAGTTTAGAGATACAGCACTTAAACAGGCCCTTCGGCCCACCGAGTCTGTGCCGACCATCAGCCACACATTTATACTAATCCTACACTAATCCCGTATTCCTATCACATCCCCACATGTCCCTATATATTTCCCGACCACCTACCTATACTAGGGGCAATTTATGTCGGCCAATTAACCTATCAACCTGCAAGTCTTTGGCATGTGGGAGGAAACCGGAGCACCCGGAGGAAACCCACGCAGACACAGGGAGAACTTGCAAACTCCGCACAGGCAGTACCCAGAATCGAACCCGGGTCCCTGGAGCTGTGAGGCTGCGGTGCTAACCACAGCGCCGATGTGACCCCCCCCCACCCCCACCCCCGCCCAGTGTGTGCCTGTGTTACTGGGTGTAAGTGTGTGTCTTTGTTACTGGGTGTCAGTGTGTGTCTTTGTTACTGGGTGTGAGTGTATGTCTTTGTAACTTGGTGTAAGTGTGTGTTTGTTTCCTGGGTATCAGTGTCTGTCTTTGTTACTTGGTGTAAGTGTGTGTCTGTGTTACAAGGGTATCAGTGTATGTCTTTGTTACTTGGTGTCAGTGTATGTCTGTGTTACTTGGTGTCAGTGTGTGTCTGTGTTACTGGGTATCAGTGTCTGTCTTTGTTACTTGGTGTAAGTGTGTGTCTGTGTTACTGGGTATCAGTGTATGTCTTTGTTACTTGGTGTCAGTGTCTTTCTGTGTTACTTGGTGTAAGTGTGTGTCTGTGTTACTGGGTATCAGCATATGTCTTTGTGACTTGGTGTCAGTGTATGTCTTTGTTACTGGGTGTCAGTGTGTGTCTTTGTGTCTTGGTGTCAGTGTATGTCTTTGTTACTTGGTGTAAGTGTGTTTCTGTGTTACTGGGTATCAGTGTACGTCTTTGTTACTTGGTGTCAGTGTATGTCTGTGTTACTTGGTGTAAGTGTGTGTCTTTGTTACTTGGTGTCAGTGTATGTCTTTGTTACTTTGTGGAAGCGTGTGTCTGTGTTACTGGGTATCAGTGTCTGTCTTTGTTACTTGTTGTAAGTGTGTGTCTGTGTTACAAGGGTATCAGTGTATGTCTTTGTTACTTGGTGTCAGTGTATGTCTGTGTTACTTGGTGTCAGTGTGTGGCTGTGTTACTGGGTATCAGTGTATGTCTTTGTTACTGTGTATCAGTGTGTCTCTGTGTTACTGGGCGTCAGTGTGTGTTTGTTTGTGTTACTGGGTGTCAGTGACACGAGGTGTCAGTATTTCGTTCAGTTTAGAGACACAGCACTTAAACAGGCCCTTCGGCCCACCGAGTCTGTGCCGACCATCAACCACCCATTTATACTAATCCTCCACTAATCCCGTATTCCTATCACATCCCCACCTATCCCTATATATTTCCCTACCACCTACCTATACTAGGGACAATTTATGATGGCCAATTAACCTATCAACCTGCAAGTCTTTGGCTTGTGGGAGGAAACCGGAGCACCCGGTGGAAAACCATGCAGACACAGGGAGAACTTGCAAACTCCGCACAGGCAGTACCCAGAGTAGAACCCGGGTCCCTGGAGATGTGAGGCTGCGGTGCGAACCACTGCGCCTATGTGCCCACCCCCCACAGTGTGTGCCTGTGTTACTGGGTATCAGTGTATGTCTTTGTTACTTGGTGTCCGTGTTTGTCTGTGTTACTTGGTGTCAGTGTGTGTCTTTGTTACTTGGTGTCAGTGTGTTTGTTTGTGTTCCTGGGTGTCAGTGTGTGTCTGTGTTACTTCGTGTCAGTGTATGTCTTTGTTACTGTGTGTCAGTGTTTCTCCGTGTTACTGGGTGTCAGTGTGTGTTTGTTTGTGTTACTGGGTGTCAGTGACACGAGGTGTCAGTATTTAGTTTAGTTTAGAGATGCAGCACTTAAACAGGCCCTTCGGCCCTCCGAGTCTGTGCCGACCATGAACCACCCATTTATACTAATCCTACACTAATCCCGTATTCCTATCACATCCCCACATGTCCCTATATATTTCCCTACCACCTACCTATACTAGGGGCAATTTATGATGGCCAATTAACCTATCAACCTGCAAGTCTTTGGCATGTGGGAGGAAACCGTAGCACCCGGAGGAAACCCACGCAGACACAGGGAGAACTTGCAAACTACGCACAGGCAGTACCCAGAATCGTACCCGGGTCCCTGGAGCTGTGAGGCTGCGGTGCTAACCACAGCGCCGATGTGCCAACGCCCCCCCCCCCCACAACCCCCCAGTGTGTGCCTGTGTTACTGGGTATCAGAGTATGACTTTGTTACTGGGTGTAAGTGTGTGTCTTTGTTACTGGGTGTCAGTGTGTGTCTTTGTTACTGGGTGTGAGTGTATGTCTTTGTTACTTGGTGTAAGTGTGTGTCTGTGTTACTGGGTATCAGAGTATGACTTTGTTACTTGGTGTCAGTGTATGTCTGTGTTACTGGGTGTCAGTGTGTGTCTTTGTGTCTTGGTGTCAGTGTATGTCTTTGTTACTTGGTGTAAGTGTGCGTCTGTGTTACTGGGTATCAGTGTATGTCTTTGTCACTTGGTGTCAGTGTATGTCTGTGTTACTTGGTGTAAGTGTGTGTCTTTGTTACTTGGTGTCAGTGTATGTCTTTGTTACTTGGTGTAAGTGTGTGGCTGTGTTACTGGGTATCAGTGTATGTCTTTGTTACTGTGTATCAGTGTTTCTCCGTGTTACTGGGTGTCAGTGTGTGTTTGTTTGTGTTACTGGGTGTCAGTGACACGAGGTGTCAGTATTTAGTTTAGTTTAGAGATGCAGCACTTAAACAGGCCCTTCGGCCCAGCGAGTCTGTGCCGACCATCGACCACCCATTTATGCTAATCCTCCAGTAATCCCGTATTCCTATCACATCCCCACCTATCCCTATATATTTCCCTACCACCTACCTATACTAGGGGCAATTTATGATGGCCAATTAACCTATCAACCTGCAAGACTTTGGCATGTGGGAGGAAACCGGAGCACCCGGAGGAAACCCACGCAGACACAGGGAGAACTTGCAAACTCCGCAAAGGCAGTACCCAGAATCGAACCCGTGTCCCTGGAGCTGTGAGGTTGCGGTGCTAACCACAGCGCCGATGTGCCCCCTCCCCACCCCCCCCCAGTGTGTGCCTGTGTTACTGGGTATCAGTGTATGACTTTGTTACTGGGTGTAAGTTTGTGTCTTTGTTACTGGGTGTCAGTGTGTGTCTTTGTTACTGGGTGTGAGTGTATGTCTTTGTTACTTGGTGTAAGTGTGTGTCTGTGTTACTGGGTGTCAGTGTGTGTCTTTGTGTCTTGGTGTCAGTGTATGTCTTTGTTACTTGGTGCAAGTGTGTGTCTGTGTTACTGGGTATCAGTGTATGTCTTTGTTACTTGGTGTCAGTGTATGTCTGTGTTACTTGGTGTAAGTGTGTGGCTGTGTTACTGGGTATCAGTGTATGTCTTTGTTACTGTGTATCAGTGTTTCTCCGTGTTACTGGGTGTCAGTGTATGTTTGTTTGTGTTACTGGGTGTCAGTGACACGGGGTGTCAGTATTTAGTTTAGTTTAGAGATGCAGCACTTAAACAGGCCCTTCGGCCCACCGAGTCTGTGCCGACCATCAACCACCCATTTATACTAATCCTCCAGTAATCCCGTATTCCTATCACATCCCCACCTATCAGTATATATTTCCTTGCCACCTACCTATACTAGGGGCAATTTATGATGGCCAATTAACCTATCAACCTGCAAGTCTTTGGCATGTGGGAGGAAACCGGAGCACCCGGAGGAAACCCACGCAGACACAGGGAGAACTTACCAGCTCCGCAAAGGCAGTACCCAGAATCGAACCCGGGTCCCTGGAGCTGTGAGGTTGCGGTGCTAACCACAGCGCCGATGTGCCCCCTCCCCACCCCCCCCCAGTGTGTGCCTGTGTTACTGGGTATCAGTGTATGACTTTGTTACTGGGTGTAAGTTTGTGTCTTTGTTACTGGGTGTCAGTGTGTGTCTTTGTTACTGGGTGTGAGTGTATGTCTTTGTTACTTGGTGTAAGTGTGTGTCTGTGTTACTGGGTGTCAGTGTGTGTCTTTGTGTCTTGGTGTCAGTGTATGTCTTTGTTACTTGGTGCAAGTGTGTGTCTGTGTTACTGGGTATCAGTGTATGTCTTTGTTACTTGGTGTCAGTGTATGTCTGTGTTACTTGGTGTAAGTGTGTGGCTGTGTTACTGGGTATCAGTGTATGTCTTTGTTACTGTGTATCAGTGTTTCTCCGTGTTACTGGGTGTCAGTGTATGTTTGTTTGTGTTACTGGGTGTCAGTGACACGGGGTGTCAGTATTTAGTTTAGTTTAGAGATGCAGCACTTAAACAGGCCCTTCGGCCCACCGAGTCTGTGCCGACCATCAACCACCCATTTATACTAATCCTCCAGTAATCCCGTATTCCTATCACATCCCCACCTATCAGTATATATTTCCTTGCCACCTACCTATACTAGGGGCAATTTATGATGGCCAATTAACCTATCAACCTGCAAGTCTTTGGCATGTGGGAGGAAACCGGAGCACCCGGAGGAAACCCACGCAGACACAGGGAGAACTTACCAGCTCCGCAAAGGCAGTACCCAGAATCGAACCCGGGTCCCTGGAGCTGTGAGGTTGCGGTGCTAACCACAGCGCCGATGTGCCCCCTCCCCACCCCCCCCCCCCCCAGTGTGTGCCTGTGTTACTGGATATCAGTGTTTGACTTTGTTACTGGGTGTAAGTGTGTGTCTTTGTTACTGGGTGTCAGTGTGTGTCTTTGTTACTGGGAGTGAGTGTATGTCTTTGTGACTTGGTGTCAGTGTTTGTCTTTGTCACTTGGTGTAAGTGTGTGGCTGTGTTACTGGGTATCAGTGTATGTCTTTGTTACTGTGTATCAGTGTTTCTCTGTGTTACTGGGTGTCAGTGTGTCTTTGTTTGTGTTACTGGGTGTCAGTGACACTGGGTTTCAGTATTTAGTTCAGTTTAGAGATACAGGACTTAAACAGGCCCTTCGGCCCAACGTGTCTGTGCCGACCATCAACCACCCATTTATACTAATCCTCCACTAATCCCGTATTCCTATCACATCCCCACCTATCCCTATATATTTCCCTACCACCTACCTATACCAGGGGCAATTTATGATGGCCAATTAACCTATCAACCTGCAAGTCTTTGGCATGTGGGAGGAAACCGGAGCACACGGAGGAAACCCACGCGGACACAGTGAGAACTTGCAAACTCCGCACAGGCAGTACCCAGAATAGAACACGGGTCCCTGGAGATGTGAGGCTGCGGTGCTAACCACTGCGCCTATGTGCCCACCCCCCACAGTGTGTGCCTGTGTTACTGGGTATCAGTGTATGTCTTTGTTACTTGGTGTCAGTGTATGTCTGTGTTACTTGGTGTAAGTGTGTGTCTTTGTTACTTGGTGTAAGTGTGTGGCTGTGTTACTGGGTATCAGTGTATGTCTTTGTTACTGTGTATCAGTGTTTCTCCGTGTTACTGGGTGTCAGTGTATGTTTGTTTGTGTTACTGGGTGTCAGTGACACGAGGTGTCAGTATTTAGTTTAGTTTAGAGATGCAGCACTTAAACAGGCCCTTCGGCCCACCGAGTCTGTGCCGACCATCAACCACCCATTTATACTAATCCTCCAGTAATCCCGTATTCCTATCACATCCCCACCTATCACTATATATTTCCCTGCCACCTACCTATACTAGGGGCAATTTATGATGGCCAATTAACCTATCAACCTGCAAGTCTTTGGCATGTGGGAGGAAACCGGAGCACCCGGAGGAAACCCACGCAGACACAGGGAGAACTTGCCAGCTCCGCAAAGGCAGTACCCAGAATCGAACCCGGGTCCCTGGAGCTGTGAGGTTGCGGTGCTAACCACAGCGCCGATGTGCCTCCTCCCCACCCCCCCGCCCCCCCTAGTGTGTGCCTGTGTTACTGGGTATCAGTGTTTGACTTTGTTACTGGGTGTAAGTGTGTGTCTTTGTTACTGGGTGTCAGTGTGTGTCTTTGTTACTGGGAGTGAGTGTATGTCTTTGTGACTTGGTGTCAGTGTATGTCTTTGATACTGGGTATCAGTGTCTGTCTTTGTTACTTGGTGCAAGTGTGTGTCTGTGTTACTGGGTATCAGTGTATGTCTTTGTTACTTGGTGTCAGTGTATGTCTGTGTTACTTGGTGTAAGTGTGTGTCTGTGTTACTGGGTATCAGCATATGTCTTTGTGACTTGGTGTCAGTGTATGTCTTTGTTACTGGGTGTCAGTGTGTGTCTTTGTGTCTTGGTGTCAGCGTATGTCTTTGTCACTTGGTGTAAGTGTGTGGCTGTGTTACTGGGTATCAGTGTATGTCTTTGTTACTGTGTATCAGTGTTTCTCTGTGTTACTGGTTGTCAGTGTGTCTTTGTTTGTGTTACTGGGTGTCAGTGACACTGGGTTTCAGTATTTTGTTCAGTTTAGAGATACAGCACTTAAACAGGCCCTTCGGCCCACCGTGTCTGTGCCGATCATCAACCACCCATTTATACTAATCCTCCACTAATCCCGTATTCCTATCACATCCCCACCTATCCCTATATATTTCCCTACCACCTACTGTTACCAGGGGCAATTTATGATGGCCAATTAACCTATCAACCTGCAAGTCTTTGGCATGTGGCAGGAAACCGGAGCACCCGGAGGAAACCCACGCAGACACAGGGAGAACTTGCCAGCTCCGCAAAGGCAGTACCCAGAATCGAACCCGGGTCCCTGGAGCTTTGAGGTTGCGGTGCTAACCACAGCACCGATGTGCCTCCTCCCCACCCCCCCCCCCCAAGTGTGTGCCTGTGTTACTGGGTATCAGTGTTTGACATTGTTACTGGGTGTAAGTGTGTGTCTTTGTTACTGGGTGTCAGTGTGTGTCTTTGTTACTGGGAGTGAGTGTATGTCATTGTGACTTGGTGTCAGTGTATGTCTTTGATACTGGGTGTCAGTGTCTGTCTTTGTTACTTGGTGCAAGTGTGTGTCTGTGTTACTGGGTATCAGTGTATGTCTTTGTTACTTGGTGTCAGTGTATGTCTGTGTTACTTGGTGTAAGTGTGTGTCTGTGTTACTGGGTATCAGCATATGTCTTTGTGACTTGGTGTCAGTGTATGTCTTTGTTACTGGGTGTCAGTGTGTGTCTTTGTGTCTTGATGTCAGCGTATGTCTTTGTTACTTGGTGTAAGTGTGTGTCTGTGTTACTGGGTATCAGTGTATGTCTTTGTTACTTGGTGTCAGTGTATGTCTGTGTTACTTGGTGTAAGTGTGTGTCTTTGTTACTTGGTGTCAGTGTTTGTCTTTGTCACTTGGTGTAAGTGTGTGGCTGTGTTACTGGGTATCAGTGTATGTCTTTGTTACTGTGTATCAGTGTTTCTCTGTGTTACTGGGTGTCAGTGTGTCTTTGTTTGTGTTACTGGGTGTCAGTGACACTGGGTTTCAGTATTTAGTTCAGTTTAGAGATACAGCACTTAACAGGCCCTTCGGCCCACCGTGTCTGTGCCGACCATCAACCACCCATTTATACTAATCCTCCACTAATCCCGTATTCCTATCACATGCCCACCTATCCCTATATATTTCCCTACCACCTACTGTTACCAGGGGCAATTTATGATGGCCAATTAACCTATCAACCTGCAAGTCTTTGGCATGTGGGAGGAAACCGGAGCACACGGAGGAAACCCACGCGGACACAGTGAGAACTTGCAAACTCCGCACAGGCAGTACCCAGAATAGAACACGGGTCCCTGGAGATGTGAGGCTGCGGTGCTAACCACTGCGCCTATGTGCCCAACCCCCACAGTGTGTGCCTGTGTTACTGGGGATCAGTGTATGTCTTTGTTACTTGGTGTCAGTGTCTGTCTGTGTTACTTGGTGTCACTGTGTTTGTTTGTGTTACTGGGTGTCAGTGTGTGTCTGTGTTACTTGGTGTAAGTGTGTGTCTTTGTTACTTGGTGTCAGTGTGTTTGTTTGTGTTACTGGGTGTCAGTGTGTGTCTGTGTTACTTCGTGTCAGTGTATGTCTTTGTTACTGTGTATCATTGTTTCTCTGTGTTACTGGGTGACAGTGTGTGTTTGTTTGTGTTACTGGGTGTCAGTGACACGAGGTGTCAGTATTTAGTTTAGTTTAGAGATGCAGAACTTAAACAGGCCCTTCGGCCCTCCGAGTCTGTGCCGACCATCAACCACCCATTTATACTAATCCTACACTAATCCCGTATTCCTATCACATCCCCACATGTCCCTACATATTTCCCTACCACCTACCTATACGAGGGGCAATTTATGTTGGCCAATTAACCTATCAACCTGCAAGTCTTTGGCATGTGGGAGGAAACCGTAGCACCCGGAGGAAACCCACGCAGACACAGGGAGAACTTGCAAACTCCGCACAGGCTGTACCCAGAATCGTCCCCGGGTCCCAGGAGCTGTGAGGCTGCGGTGCTGACCACAGCGCCGGTGTGCACCCCCCCCCCTACCACCCCCAGTGTGTGCCTGTGTTACTGGGTATCAGTGTATGACTTTGTTACTGGGTGTAAGTGTGTGTCTTTGTTACTGGGTGTCAGTGTATGTCTTTGTTACTTGGTGTAAGTGTGTGTCTGTGTTACTGGGTATCAGTGTATGTCTTTGTTACTTGGTGTCAGTGTGTGTCTTTGTTACTTGGTGTCAGTGTGTGTCTGTGTTCCTGGGCATCAGTGTATGTCTTTTTGTCTTGGTGTCAGTGTATGTCTTTGTTACTTGGTGTCAGTGTGTGTCTTTGTTACTTGGTGTCAGTGTGTGTCTGTGTTACTGGGCATCAGTGTATGTCTTTTTGTCTTGGTGTCAGTGTATGTCTTTGTGACTTGGTGTAAGTGTATGTCTTTTGTACTGGGTGTCAATGTGTGTCTGTGTTACTTGGTGTCAGTGTATGTCTTTGTTACTGTGTACCAGTGTTTCTCTGTGTTACTGGGTGTCAGTGTGTGTTTGTATGTGTTACTGGGTGTCAGTGTGTGTCTTTGTGACTTGGTGTCAGTGTATGTCTTTGTTACTTGGTGTCAGTGTGTGTCTATGTTACTGGGTGTCAGTGTATGTCTTTGTTACTTGTTGTAATTGTCTGTCTTTGTTATTTGGTGTCAGTGTATGTCTGTGTTACTTGGTGTAAGTGTGTGTCTTTGTTACTTGGTGTCAGTGTATGTCTGTGTTACCTGATGTCAGTGTGTTTGTTTGTGTTACTGGGTGTCAGTGTGTGTCTGTGTTATTTGGTGTAAGTCTGTGTCTTTGTAACTTGGTGTCCGTGTTTGTCTTCGTTACTGGGTGTCAGTGTATGTCTTTGTTACTGGTTGTCAGTGTATGTCCTTGTTACTTGGTCTAAGTGTGTGTCTGTGTTACTGGGTGTCAGTGTATGTCTGAGTTACTTGGTGTAAGTGTATGTCTGTGTTACTGGGTATCAGTGTATGTCTTTGTGACTTGGTGTCAGTGTATGTCTTTGTTACTGGGTGTCAGTGTGTGTCTTTGTGACTTGGTGTCAGTGTATGTCTTTGTTACTTGGTGTAAGTGTGTGTCTGTGTTACTGGGTATCAGTGTATGTCTTTGTTACTTGGTGTCAGTGTGTGTCTTTGTTACTTGGTGTCAGTGTGTGTCTGTGTTACTGGGCATCAGTGTATGTCTTTTTGTCTTGGTGTCAGTGTATGTCTTTGTTACTTGGTGTCAGTGTGTGTCTTTGTTACTTGGTGTCAGTGTGTGTCTGTGTTACTGGGCATCAGTGTCTGTCTTTTTGTCTTGGTGTCAGTGTATGTCTTTGTGACTTGTTGTAAGTGTATGTCTTTTGTACTGGGTGTCAATGTGTGTCTGTGTTACTTGGTGTCAGTGTATGTCTTTGTTACTGTGTACCAGTGTTTCTCTGTGTTACTGGGTGTCAGTGTGTGTTTGTATGTGTTACTGGGTGTCAGTGTGTGTCTTTGTGACTTGGTGTCAGTGTATGTCTTTGTTACTTGGTGTCAGTGTGTGTCTATGTTACTGGGTGTCAGTGTATGTCTTTGTTACTTGTTGTAATTGTCTGTCTTTGTTATTTGGTGTCAGTGTATGTCTGTGTTACCTGGTGTAAGTGTGTGTCTTTGTTACTTGGTGTCAGTGTGTGTCTGTGTTACTGGGCATCAGTGTTTGTCTTTGTGACTTGGTGTCAGTTTATGTCTTTTTTACTGGGTGTCAGTGTGTCTCTGTGTTACTGGGTGTCAGTGTGTGTTTGTTTGTGTTACTGGGTATCAGTGTACGTCTTTGTGACTTGGTATCAGTGTATGTCTTTGTTACTGGGTGTCAGTGTGTGTCTGTGTTCCTTGGTGTAAGTGTATGTCTTTCTTACTTGGTGTCCGTGTGTTTCTGTGTTACTGGGTGTCAGTTGTATGTCTTTGTTACTTGGTGTAAGTGTGTGTCTGTGTTACTGGGTATCAGTGTCTGTCTTTGTTACTTGGTGTAAGTGTGTGTCTGTGTAACAGGGTATCAGTGCATGTCTTTCTTACTTGGTGTCAGTGTATGTCTGTGTTAATTGGGGTAAGTGTGTGTCTGTGTTAATGGGTATCATGTATGTCTTTGTCACTTGATGTCAGTGTATGTTAAAATACTTGGTGTAAGTGGGTGTCTTTGTCACTTGGTGCAATTATCTGTCTTTGTTACTTGGTGTAAGTGTATGTCTTTGTTACTGGGTGTCAGTGTGTGACTGTGTTAGTTGGTGTCAGTGTGTGTATTTGTTAACGTTTATTAGTGTTTCTCTGTGTTACTGGGTGTCAGTGTGTGTTTGTTTGTGTTACTGGGTTTCAGTGTATGTCTTTGTTACTTGGTGTAAGTGTGTATCTGTGTTACTGGGTATCAGTGTCTGTCTTTGTTACTTGGTGTAAGTGTGTGTCTTTGTTACTTGGTGTAATTGTATGTCTTTGTTACTTGGTGTCAGTGTATGATTGTATTACTTGGTGTTAGAGTATGTCTTTGTTACTTGATGGAATTGTGTGTCTGTGTTACTTGGTGTAATTGTGTGTCTGTGTTCTTGGGTATCAGTGTATGTCTTTGTTACTTGGTGTCAGTATATGTCTGTGTTACTTGGTGTAAGTGTGTGTCTGTGTTACTGGGTGCCAGTGCATGTCTTTGTTACTTGGTGTCAGTGTATGTCTGTGTTACTTGGTGTAAGTGTGTGTCTGTGTTACTGGGTGTCAGTGTGTGTCTGTGTTACATGGTGTAAGTGTGTGTCTTTTTAACTTGGTGTCCGTGTGTGTCTGTGTTACTGGGTGTCAGTGCATGTCTTTGTTACTAGGTGTCAATGTCTGTCTTTGTTACTGGGTGTCAGTGTCTGTCTTCGTTACTTGGTGTCTGTGTATGTCTTTGTTACTTGGTGTAAGTGTGTGTCTGTGTTACTGGGTAACAGTGTATATCTTTGTTACTTTGTGTAAGTGTGTGTCTGTGTTACTGGGTATCAGTGAATGTCTTTGCTACATGGTGACAGTGTATGGCTGTGTTACTTGGTGTCAGTGTGTGTCTTTGTTACTTGGTGTAATTATATGTCTTTGTTACTTGGTGTCAAAGTAAGTCTGTGTTCCTTGGTGTAAGTGTATGTCTTTGTTACTTGGTGTAAGTGTGTGTCTGTGTTACTTGGTGTAAGTGTGTGTCTGTGTTACTTGGTATCATTGTCTGTCTTTGTTACTTGGTGTCAGTGTATGTCTTTGTTACTTGGTGTAAGTGAGTGTTTGTTTTACCTGGTGTAAGTGTGTTTCTGTGTTACTTGGTATCAGTGTATGTCTTTGTTACTTTGTGTAAGTGTGTGTCTGTGTTACTGGGTGTCAGTGTATGTCTTTGTTACTTGGTGTCAGTGTATGTCTTGTAGCTTGGTGTAAGTGTGTGTCTTTGTTACTTGGTGTAAGTGTATGTCTTTGTTAGTTGGTGTCAGTGTATGTCTGTTTTACTTTGTGTAAGTGTATGTCTTTGTTACTTGGTGTCAGTGTTTGTCTTTGTTACTTTGTGGAAGCGTGTGTCTGTGTTACTGGGTATCAGTGTATGTCTTTGTGACTTGGTGTCAGTGTATGTCTTTGTTACTGGTTTTCAGTGTATGTCTTTGTGACTTGGTGTCAGTGTGTGTCTCTGTTAGTCTTTGTTACTTGGTGTCAGTGTCTGTCTGTGTATGTCTTTGTTACTGTGTGTCAGTGTTTCTCTATGTTACTGGGTGTCAGTGTGTGTTTGTTTGTGTTACTGCGTGTCAGTGTGTGTCTGTTTTACTTGGTGTAAGTGTACGTCTTTGTTTCTTGGTGCCAGTGGATGTCTTTGTTACTTGGTGTCAGTGTGTGTCTTTGTTACTGGGTATCAGTGTATGTCTGTGTTACCTGATGTCAGTGTGTTTGTTTGTGTTACTGGGTGTCAGTGTGTGTCTGTGTTATTTGGTGTAAGTCTGTGTCTTTGTTACTTGGTGTCCGTGTGTGTCTGCGTTACTGGGTGTCAGTGTGTGTCTTTGTTACTGGGTGTCAGTGTATGTCTTTGTTACTTGGTGTCAGTGTGTGTCTGTGTTACTGGGTATCAGTGTATGTCTTTGTGACTTGGTGTCAGTGTATGTCTTTGTTACTGGGTGTCAGTGTGCGTCTTTGTGACTTGGTGTCAGTGTATGTCAAAATACTTGGTGTAAGTGTATGTCTTGGTTACTTGGTGTAATTGTCTGTCTTTGTTACTTTGTGTAAGTGTATGTCTTTGTTACTTGGTGTCAGTGTATGTCTTTGTTACTTGGTGTCTGTGTTGCTGGGTATCAGTGTATGTCTTTGTGACTTGGTATCAGTGTATGTCTTTGTGACTTGGTGTCAGTGTCTGTCTTTGTTACTGGGTGTCAGTGTGTGTCTGTGTTCCTTGGTGTCAGTGTGTATCTGTGTTACTGGGTATCAGTGTCTGTCTTTGTTACTTGGTGTAAGTGTGTGTCTTTGTTACTTGGTGTAATTGTATGTCTTTGTTACTTGGTGTCAGTGTGTGTTTGTTGGTGTTACTGGGTGTCAGTGTATGTCTTTGTTACTTGGTGTAAGTGTGTATCTGTGTTACAGGGTATCAGTTTCTGTCTTTGTTACTTGGTGTAAGTGTGTCTTTGTTACTTGGTGTAATTGTATGTCTTTGTTACTTGGTGTCAGTGTGTGTTTGTTGGTGTTACTGGGTGTCAGTGTATGTCTTTGTTACTTGGTGTAAGTGTGTATCTGTGTTACTGGGTATCAGTTTCTGTCTTTGTTACTTGGTGTAAGTGTGTCTTTGTTACCTGGTGTAATTGTATGTCTTTGTTACTTGGTGTCAGTGTATATCTGTGTTACTTGGTGTAAGTGTATGTCTTTGTTACTTGGTGTAAGTGTGTGTCTGTGTTACTTGGTGTAAGTGTGTGTCTGTGTTCTTGGGTATCATTGTATGTCTTTGTTACTTGGTGTCAGTGTATGTCTGTGTTACTTGGTGTAAGTGTGTGTCTGTGTTACTGAGTGTCAGTGTGTGTCTGTGTTACTTGGTGTAAGTCTGTGTCTTTGTTACTTGGTGTCCGTGTGTGTCTGTGTTCCTGGGTGTCAGTGTATGTCTTTGTTACTTGGTGTAAGTGTGTGTCTGTGTTACTGGGTATCAGTGTCTGTCTTTGTTACTTGGTGTAAGTGTGTGTCTTTGTTACTTGGTGTAATTGTATGTCTTTGTTACTTGGTGTCAGTGTATGTCTGTGTTACGTGTTGTAAGTGAATGTCTTTGTTACTTGGTGTAATTTTATGTCTTTTTTACTTGGTGTCAGTGTATGTCTTTGTTACTTGGTGTAAGTGTGTGTTTGTGTTACTTGGTGGAAGTGTATGTCTTTGTTACTTGGTGTAAGTGTGTTTGTGTTACTTGGTGTAAGTGTATGTCTTTGTTACTTGGTGTCAGTGTATGTCTTTGTTACTTGGTGGAAGTGTGTGTCTGTGTTACTGGGTATCAGTGCATGTCTGTGTTACTTGGTGTAAGTGTGTGTCTTTGTTACTTGGTGTAAGTGTATATCTGTGTTACTGGGTATCAGTGTATGTCTTTGTTACTTGGTGTCAGTGTATGTCTGTGTTACTTGGTGTAAGTGTGTGTCTGTGTTACTGGGTATCAGTGTATGTCTTTGTGACTTGGTGTCAGTGTATGTCTTTGTTATTGGGTGTCAGTGTCTGTATTTGTGACTTGGTGTCAGTGTATGTCTTTGTTACTTGGTGTAAGTGTGTTTCTGTGTTACTGGGTATCAGTGTATGTCTTTGTTACATGGTGTCAGTGCATGTCAAAATACTTGGTGTAGGTGTATGCCTCTGTTACTTGGTGTAATTGTCTGTCTTTGTTACTTGGTGTCAGTGTATGTCTGTGTTGCTGGGTATCAGTGTATGTCCTTGTGACTTGGTATCAGTGTATGTCTTTGTTACTGGGTGTCAGTTTATGTCTTTGTTACTTGGTGTCAGTGTATGTCTTTGTTACTTGGTGTCAGTGTATGTCTGTGTTACTTGGTGTAAGTGTGTGTCTTTGTTACTTGGTGTAAGTGTGTGTCTGTGTCACTGGGTATCAGTGTGTGTCTATGTTACTTGGTGTCAGTGTATGTCTGTGTTACTTGGTGTAAGTGTGTGTCTTTGTTACTTGGTGTCTGTGGATGTCTGTGTTCCATGGTGTCAGTGTGTGTCTTTGTTACTTGGTGTGAGCGTATGCATTTGTTACTTGGTGTCAGTGTATGTCTTTGTTAGTTGGTGTCAGTGTGTGTCTGTGTTACTGGGTATCAGTGTATGTATTTGTGACTTGGTATCAGTGTATGTCTTTGTGACTTGGTGTCAGTGTATTTCTTTGTAACTGGGTGTCAGTGTGTGTCTGTGTTACTTGGTGTCAGTTTATGTCTTTGTTACTGTGTATCAGTGGTTCTCTGTGTTACTGGGTGTCAGTGTGTGTTTGTTCGTGTGACTGGGTGTCAGTGTGTGTCTGTGACACTCGGTGACAGTATTTAGTTTAGTGATACAGCACTTAAAGAGGCCCTTCGGCCCACCGAGTCTGTGCCGGCCATCAACCACCCATTTGCACTATTCCTACACTAATCCCGTATTCCTATCACATCCCCACCTATCCCTATATATTTTCCTACCACCTACCGATACTGGGGGCAATTTATGATGGCCAATTAACCTATCAACCTGCAAGTTGTTGGCATGTGGGAGGAAACCGGAGCACCCGGAGGAAACTCACGCAGACACAGGTAGGACTTGCAAACTCCGCACAGGCAGTACCCAGAATCGAACCCGGGTCCTGGAGCTGTGAGGCTGCGGTGCTAACCACTGCGCCAATGTGCCCCCCACCCAGTGTGTGCCTCTGTTAGTGGGTATCATTGTATGTCTTTGTTACTTGGTGTCAGTGTATGTCTGTGTTACTTGGTGGATGTGTGTGTCTGTGTTACTGGGGTTCTGTGTGTGTTTCTAACTGGGTGTCAGTGTTTGTGTTACTGGGTGTCAGTGTGTGCCTGTGTTACTGGGTATCAGTGTATGTGTTTGTTACTTGGTGTAAGTGTATGTCTTTGTTACTTTGTGTCAGTGTATGTGTTTGTGACTTGGTGTCAGTGTTTGTCTTTGTTCCTCGTTGTCAGTGTATGTCTTTGTTACTTGGTGTAAATATGTGTCTGTGTTACTGGGTATCAGTGCATGTCTTTGTTACTTGGTGTCAGTGTATGTCTTTGTTACTTGGTGTAAATGTATGTCTTTGTTACTTGGTGTAAGTGTGTGTCTTTGTTACTTGGTGTCAGTGTATGTCTTTGTTACTTGGTGTAAGTGTGTGTCTGTGTTACTGGGGGTCAGTGTGTATTTCTAACTGGGTGTCAGTTTGTGTGTTACTGGGGGTCAGTGTGTGTCTGTGTTACTGGGTATCAGTGTATGTGTTTGTTACTTGGTGTAAGTGTATGTCTTTGTTACTGGGTGTCAGTGTATGTCTATGTTACTTGGTGTCAGTGTATGTCTTTGTTACTTGGTGTAAGTGTATGTCTTTGTTACTTGGTGTAATTGTGTGCCTTTGTTACTTGGTGTCAGTGTATGTCTTTGTTACATGGTGTAAGTGTGTGTCTTTGTTACTTGGTGTCAGTGTGTGTCTGTGTTCCTGGGTGTCAGTGTATGTCTTTGTTACTTGGTGTCAGTGTGTGTCTGTGTTACTGGGTGTCAGTGTGTTTGTTTGTGTTACTGGGAGTCAGTGTGTGTCTGTGTTACTTGGTGTAAGTGTGTGTCTTTGTTGCTTGGTGTCCGTGTGCGTCTGTGTTACTGGGTGTCAGTGTATGTCTTTGTTACTTGGTGTAAGTGTGGGTCTGTGTTACTGGGTGTCAGTGTCTGTCTTTGTTACTGTGTATCAGTTTGTGTCTGTGACACTAGGTGTCAGTATTTAGTTTAGTTTCGAGAAACAGCACTGAAACAGGCCCTTCGGCCCACCGAGTCTGTGCCGAACATCAACCACCCATTTATACTAATCCTACACTAATCCCGTATTCCTATCAACAACGTTGCTTCCAATTTCCACCCTTCTCTCACCTTTGCATGGTCCATCTCTGACACTTCCCTTCCCTTCCTCGACTTCTCTGTCTCCATCTCTGGGGATAGGTTGTCTACCAATATCCATTATAAGCCCACTGACTCCCACAGCTACCTCGACTACACTTCTTCACACCCTACCTCCTGTAAGGACTCCATTCCATTCTCCCAGATTCTCCGTCTCCGACGCATCTGCTCTGATGATGCTACCTTCCATGACGGTGCTTCTGATATGACCTCCTTTTTCCTCAACTGAGGATTTCCCCCCACTGTGGTTGACAGGGCCCTCAACCGTGTCCGACCCATTCCCCGCACCTCTACCCTCACCCCTTCCCCTCCCTCCCAGAACCGTGACAGGGTTCCCCTTGTCCTCACTTTTCATCCCACCAGCCTCCATATCCAAAGGATCATCCTCCGCCATTTTCGCCACCTCCAGCGCGATGCCACTACCAGTCGCATCTTCCCCTCCCTTCCCCTGTCAGCATTCCGAAGGGATCATTCCCTCCGCGACACCCTGGTCCACTCCTCCATTACCCCCACCACCTCGTCCCCGTCCCAGGGCACCTTCCCTTGCAATCGCAGGAGGTGTAATACCTGCCCATTTACCTCCTCTCTCCTCACTATCCCAGGCCCCAAACACTCCTTTCAGGTGAAGCAGCGATTTACTTGTACTTCTTTCAATGTAGTATACTGTATTCGCTGCTCACAGTGTGGTCTCCTCTGCATTGGGGAGACCAAGCGCAGACTGGGTGACCGCTTTGCGGAACATCTCCGCTCAGTCCGCAAGCAGGACCCTGAGTTTCCGGTTGCTTGCCATTTCAACACCCCTCCCTGCTCTCATGCTCACATCTCTGTGCTGGGATTGCTGCAGTGTTCCAGTGAACATCAACGCAAGCTCGAGGAACAGCATCTCATCTACCGATTAGGCACACGACAGCCTGCCGGACTGAACATTGAGTTCAATAATTTCAGAGCATGACAGCCCCCCACTTTACTTTCATTTTTAGTCATTTTTAGTTATTTTTTCTTCCTTTTTTTGCATTCCTTTTTACATTTTTTACAATCTTGTTTTGCATTTATTTCATTTCATCTTAGTTTGTTCAGTTTGCTTACCCACTGTTTTTTTCAGGTTGTTCTTCTTCAGGTTTGCACTTGCTGATGTTCAATATTCAGCATATGCACACCTAATCTGTACTAATGCTTTGACTTTCAACACACCATTAACATATTGTTTGCCTTTGCTCCGTGACCTTTTGGTCAGCTATGTGGCCTGGTCCAATCTGCACCTTCTCCTCTGTTATCTCTTGCCCAACCCCCACCTCACTTGTTTATAATCTGTGGCTTTTCTAATATTTGCCAGTTCCGAAGAGGTGTCACTGACCCGAAACGTTAACTCTGCTTCTCTTTCCACAGATGCTGCCAGACCTGCTGAGTGATTCTGGCATTTCTTGTTTTTGTTTCAGATTTCCAGCATCCGCAGTATTTTGCTTTTATTTTAGTGTTTAATTCACTGCCACTTCTCTTCCACAAATACCTACCTTGAAGAAGTTGTGCTCTTCTCTCCGACGGGATTTTCGTTTGTCTCTTTTACCTTGTTCACCTTCATTGCTTTCTATTTCCCTCCTGGTGTTTGATAAGGTATCTACCAAAACTCGTTTTCACAGCCACATCTCCTTCCTCAGTGACTGTCTCCGGCTCCGACTGATTCCACGTGGATTCCAACTGCAGTTTCACCCATCATGCTTTGAAACCACCCAGGATCACAGGTATCTCCGAGAAATACAACGTTCCTCGGACTGCTACTCTCGCCGCATCCTGAGATCCACACTCAGTGCTATGCGCCGCCAGATGCACACACTGGACCTCTCTCTCCAGCAGCACCGTCTCACCTTATCTCAAATCTGTTCTACTCCGCAGTTTCATCTCATCTTACGTCTCATCCGACGCATTAACAAAAAACTTTTTTTCTTCCTTTCAGGTGTTAAGGAACGCAAGCTCCAGCAGCTGATGGGGACTAATGCCCCTCCAGATCCTCCTTCCGCTTCACTTCCCTCTGACCCCACCCCTTCTGATCTGACCCCTTGCCGTGTAGTCACTATACCCTCTGACCTCCCCCTCTCTGATGCTGAGCGTTCTGTACTCAGCAAAGGTCTCAGTTTTATCCCCTTACGCCCCCACCTCAATGAATTTCGCGCTCGGCATGACGTTGAGCTCTTCTTCCGTCGCCTCCGCCTCCGGGCTCACTTCTTCGACCAGGAGTCCTCCCCCCGACCAGCAGACCCATTCACCCGCCTCCAGCATTCTCCCTCGACCAGGACCACTCACCCTGGCCTCTTACCCGCTCATGATCTCTTCATTGAAAACTGTCGGCGAGACATTGGTCGTCTCAATTTCTCTGCCCCCCTCACTCACTCTAACCTGTCCCCCTCTGAACTTGAGGCACTCCGTTCTCTCAGGTCTAACCCCGACATGGTCATCAAACCTGCAGACAAGGGTGGTGCTGTTGTTGTATGGCGTACCGACCTCTACCTTGCAGAAGCTCAACGCCAACTCACAGACACCTCTTCCTACCTCCCTCTGGACCATGACCCCACCACCGAACATCAAGCCACGGTCCAAA